>NC_051400.1:767560-768004 GCF_015228065.2 Penaeus monodon
CAAATGAGTTTTTCTTATATTCCCTTATGACATAAAAAAAAATCAAGCAAGTAAAATGCAAAGAAATCCCAAGTATGACGAAAGCTTTTAGGAAGAGCTCCATTTTGTAAATTGAGCTTACTGTCGAAACATGTATTCTCGAGATTGGTTAAAGCTCAGCCTGACTTGATGAAAACTTAAAGGAAACACGTTTCTAATACATGGTGGGAAGTCATTTCTCAAACTTCTGTTTCTTAAAGGGAAGAGAAGGGGGTTAAATACACGTAGGGAGAAGGAGGAATCTGTTTTGTATTATTGTGTGTCTGTATGATATAAGGATGGTCGTGTTATTGTTTGGTGTGGAGTTAGGGAGGAAGGAAAGGGTCGAGATAATAAACGTCATTATAAAGTAGTGAAAGTGTTGACTTGTACATGCGTCCACATGTTTACACGTCTTCACATCTG
>NC_051400.1:768153-768356 GCF_015228065.2 Penaeus monodon
CCAAGACACTCCCGTAACAACCTTGATATATGAATCTTTTATGAACCCCACACAACTGAACCACCGACCTGATTCACAGAATATCGCCGTCGCGGCTATCATAGGCCTATAAAGAACATCTGGAATCACTATATATCGATAGGCCTAATGGACGGCCGTTCGTGCGAATGGGCGTGTCCTCTGGGGTCAATTGAGGGTGCCTG
>NC_051400.1:768872-769051 GCF_015228065.2 Penaeus monodon
CTTTATTCCAGCCTCAGGTGTCCTCTTTCACTGCGCACCAGAGACCTCAAGCGCTACGTTTCACCAGCCTTGGTTATAGGAGGCTGATGCTCCCTGTCTCAAGGATGCAAGTTTATGGCCCCTTCTGGCACGGAGATGCGGTGGGATTCGTCTCCTTTGGCTCCTGCTGCCGTTTATTC
>NC_051400.1:769497-770268 GCF_015228065.2 Penaeus monodon
TCAAAACCCAAAAATAGATTGAATAGAAACCGTGACTGAGGCACTCAACGTAAGCAATTCATCTCGCTTGCTAAATAATTCGAGTTCACATTGTTCAAGGTTCACGAGGTGCCTGGTTTTCTTGTTTTCTTTTTGGTTCTCTAGTTCTCTGGTTTTCGGGTTTCTTTTTCTTTTGTTCTCTAGTTCTTTGGTTTTCTGTGTCTTTGGTTTTCTAGCTCTGTGGTTCTCTGGATATCTGTCTAGTTCCCTGGTTCAGTGATTCCCTAGTTTTCTGTTTCTCCTGTTTTCTATTCCCTGCTCTCTATTTCTTCTGTTCTCTATTTGTCATGTTCCCTATTTTACATGTTCCCTATTTCTCCTGTTCTCAATTTCTCCTGTTCCCCATTTCTCCTGTTCTCTATTTCTCCTGTTCCCCATTTCTCCTGTTCTCTATTTCTCCTGTTCTCCTTTTCTCATCTTCCCTATCCCTCCTGTTCTCTACTTCTCCGGTCCTCTATTCCTCCTGTCCTATGTCCGCCTCGATTCCGCGACCCCGCCGGCCAGGTCCTCCGCCGGCCAGGTCCTCCGCCGGCCAGGTCCTCCGCCGGCCAGGTCCTCCGCCGGCCAGGTCCTCCGGCCAGGTCCGCGAGATATTGCCCGCCGGGAAGGAGGCAAAGTGCGCTCGACGGCGGGGCGGTCCGGGCGCTCGAGCAACTCGCGAAGGCAGCTAATTGGCTTATCGCGTCGGGCCCGAAGCCGCTCGTCTGGCTCGGCGAAAAGTGGGTGGCGCTC
>NC_051400.1:770736-771101 GCF_015228065.2 Penaeus monodon
GTCAGTCTTTTAAAGCGGATAATCCCAACAGAATAATTACTCACTTGAATTTCTTGTGTTTAATAATCGAGTCTGGACACTTTATTTCTGATTTTTTTTTTTTACTTCGCCGTAACAAAAAGACAAGACAACTCTCGAGATACAAGTCAGAACAAATAAATCTTGTTCTTGCCGCTTCGTGGGTCATGTACCAGAACAATTGCTTTCCACGACCCTCGCCTCCTGTTCATCGACCTGGGGTTCTCTCTAGAACACTCTGGAGCCCAAGTGTTCATGGTCAATGCTATTTCTTTGATGAGAGGGGAAGCATATGCTGAGGGGTGACTGTTTTAGCATTGGGTGTGTGAATCTCCTTTGTTAACGGC
>NC_051400.1:771427-771910 GCF_015228065.2 Penaeus monodon
GACCGTTCCCAATACCTCTGCTTGCCTCTGCCAATTTACTCGAGGAGGACCAAAAGCACTTACCATTAACATCTGGCCATCACTCCTAATAGGGTCAACCAACCTCTAGTTAACAGTCGGTGTGAATGCCAAGGGTTGTATGCAAAGAGACCCTAATGTACAGACACAATACAGACCAACATTACACGGGATTTCACTGGGCTGTTTAGAATGATGGTATGAACATAGTGATGGCCAGGGATTTAGCTTTGCATTGTTTGTATAGTTTTGGACTATTGTCGTTGAGTGAGGCTGGGATGAGATGAGAACTTGGTCGAGAATTCACGTGGTTTTATCCAAAAGGATATTCTCTGTTTCACGAATGAGACGACGTGGGAATTATTCATTCATTTTCGTTTTTTTAATTCGCTGTTTTTTTATCAAATATAATTTTATTACGTCTTTCGTTATTTTGATTTTTCATTATTGTTTTTTTATACGTTG
>NC_051400.1:772087-772473 GCF_015228065.2 Penaeus monodon
AGTATTGACGGTAGTAATAGTATCGTTTTCTTTACTTCGTTTGTTACCTGCAGTGTTGTACTTATTCTGTTGTTTTTCTTTTAATTGTTACTATTGCTTTGATATTAAGCATTATTATCATTAAATGTTACGGCGTTTTATTCATCCATTCGTCCATTGATTCAGGTATCTAAATATTCATGTATTTGTTTCTCTGTTTCTTCATTTAATTGTTCATTGTTTGAGTTGTTATCATGAATCAAAACCATTTTGGTAGACATGGAACATATTCTAGTTCAGTTGAAGAAGTGTACAGCGATTATGTTGCCTGTTATAAGAGTATAGTTTTGCTGTTATGATAACGAATCATCCCTGCACAGGATGTTCAAGAAATTTCGAAAAGGACT
>NC_051400.1:772645-772794 GCF_015228065.2 Penaeus monodon
TAATAATGCAGGATGGTGTATGGAGTTATCCCACTAGTCTGCCGCCAAATGTAATATAGCAAGATAAATTATCCCACTGTTGACGCCAACGTAACGTGTGGGGAGAGTATCTCGCTAGTTTGCCACCAATATGATGTTGTGGTGGAGTT
>NC_051400.1:773035-773143 GCF_015228065.2 Penaeus monodon
ACAGGTCGTTTTTGTGCGATACATCCGTTTGCACTAAAGAAAATGGAAAACATTAGTCTTTAGTGGGGGTGTCAGTGCAGACTTTCTGTTTTCATGGCACTGTTAGGT
>NC_051400.1:776062-776552 GCF_015228065.2 Penaeus monodon
AGATATCATGAAAATCATGTAAAATATATGCAAATCAGAACCAACCATTAATCGCATCATTACCAATACCATCGCTTTTAGCCAGAATTTTTACCATGGTGAGATCAATCACTAGTAATGATACAGCAATGCTACAGTCATTAATTACACAATATTCATCAATGGGATCACCAATATCTGTGTCAATTAACGTCATCCAATTCTCATCCATAAAGACACAGAGTCCTATATCTCCACGCAGATAATTCTGACGATTTTTTCCCTTCCAAACTGACACGAAGTTTTCATTTCTCCGTTAATAGTACTTCCTTACCACACTTTTCCCTTGGCGCTAACGCACTCACAGCATCGTAATTTGAGATAACGAGACGCAATTTTTCACGCGCTGTTGCATCTCTTACCTTGGTTTCTCTTCATGTTGCTTGTAAAAGATTACGGGCGAGGCTTTTGGGCTTTATGGTCGGGTGGCATAAGGGCGTTGTGGAGTGTG
>NC_051400.1:776814-776919 GCF_015228065.2 Penaeus monodon
GCCTGGCTGACGTCACGCTGCCAATATCGCCTGGAGAGGTTATTGCATCCATCATTGTGTGATTAAGATCCTCCGATTAATTGCTTTACAACACGTCGACGGGAG
>NC_051400.1:777084-777523 GCF_015228065.2 Penaeus monodon
CCGTCGAGAATGAGAGGCGCCAAGGCTTCATGTTTCTCAGTGCGATCAATCATAATCCATTTCGCCTTTTTATGACTGGAATACGTATCAATTATCTATACTTCATTCATGATTTATTTTCGAAAGAGGAGGTGCCAACTTTCCAATTTGAGAATCCCTCCTCTCACTGAAGTCTCCTCAACCCTCTTCCAACTCGATTTTCCTTTCCTTGTCAATTTCCCTCTCCTTTTTTGTTGATTAATCAATTTATCTATATATCTTTTTACTTATTAATTTCCCTCCTTGACTTCTCTTCCCCCTAATCGTATTTCGATTCTCCTATGCCCTTCCTTCACTGTCTTACGCTAATCATCCTTCTCGTTGCATCCTTTGACGTACGGCATTGCACGAACAACTTAATGGGATTTTGGGTGTGGCGAAGACAATGAAGATGAGAATT
>NC_051400.1:777562-777860 GCF_015228065.2 Penaeus monodon
TAACGAATTAAGATAATAATTTAGTTGACTGCGAGAGTCACGCCAGACAAAGACTGTGGATAAGACACCCCTTGTTATATTATTATTAGGTAGTGAGATAACTGTATGTATGTATTAGAATTAGTGGGTAATGAAACAACGTAAATAAGGTGGTTATATTCTGTAATTGCCATCGCTGTAATAAATGCATTGACTCCTAATTAAGAATCAGTGGACAAGACTCTTATGGTGAGCTAATTATCATAATACAGAAAATGAGTCAGTTGGTGTAGTAAGTATGTCAGCTTAGGAATAATGT
>NC_051400.1:777919-778479 GCF_015228065.2 Penaeus monodon
AACAGGAGAGTTGTAGAGATATGATTTTGTACTATACTATGGTTTATGTATTGACACCAAACAACATAGACGCAGTAGATAAGACTCATCACTATAATGCCTTGAGCATTATGAGAGAGTGGATCTGATAGCATAGCAAATAGAATAATATAGATTAAATGGTTTTAGGGGATATTATTATGGCTTCCTCACTTAGCGGGGATTGGCTGGCACTGTCACAAACAGGGGTTGCTCAGTAATGAATATTGTCATAATAACAACGTGTGTTTGAAGTGTTAGTCCAGAGGTGCCTGGAGTAAATGGAGTAAGGTATGCTAGGGGATTATAATGTACAGAGGCAACGTTACATAATTCCTAGTTTAAAAGGACGTTGTGTGTAGAAGAGCAGTTGGCTGTTTGTCAATGAAAGGCAAAAACATGTTTGGTATCAAGCGGTTTGAGTTCGGGCATCGTATATAAGGCCAAAACTATAAAGCAAATTATTGAAACTTTGAGTCTTAAGGTGGATAGATTTTGCAGGAAAGGGTTTGAAGAGTTGGTAAAATCCCAGATAAATCGAG
>NC_051400.1:778512-778626 GCF_015228065.2 Penaeus monodon
CAATGGAGGTTATATAAATAATTTTTGTTATTTCACAAAACGTTTGTTGTATACATGTCTCCGTCATTACAAACATTAGTGCATTAGGCTATATGAATACCCTTTTTCCTCCCA
>NC_051400.1:778911-779290 GCF_015228065.2 Penaeus monodon
TATATATATATATATACACACACACATGAAATTGAATACTATAAGGGTAATATCGCTGTCAATGGGTTTATGCGATATAGATCGTGGATTGTGCGAGTGTACGAGTTAAACCCTAAATTCATAACTGTAGCTTTAGACTAAGTGTGAGGATAATATTTAACCACTGTGTTTCTGTAAATGCTTATGCATGCGTTTGTGCCTGCATGCCCGCCTTTGTCTGAAGTCTGTGTGAATTTTTCTGGTAACAGGAAGTGAGTTTATGTGTCATACTAGTTTGACCGGAGGCAAAAAATACAGATATGTAATACTGTCTTTGTGAGAAAAAAAGTTTTTCGAAAAAAATTTATTCAGCAACAAATTATAAACCAATCATATATAT
>NC_051400.1:779432-779524 GCF_015228065.2 Penaeus monodon
AATGAAAGGGTAAATCCTTATTGCTTTAGTCATTCCTGCACAGATCTGTCATCACATACAAAGAAAAATTATAATAAAAATCCACCCTGCCA
>NC_051400.1:779914-780064 GCF_015228065.2 Penaeus monodon
CAGTGTTATGCATGTGTGGAAGCAGATGTTGGATATGCATAAATGTGCTTGCGCTGCTTGCTTGGAAATGTGGCTTATGTTTTTGCGTCTTTTAGGAAACCACTTTTACTTGTTTTCTGTGTTTAGTTTGTCCTTGTTTTGACTGATATG
>NC_051400.1:780250-780323 GCF_015228065.2 Penaeus monodon
CAATTTTGTAAAATTGTGTTTTTGTCATAAAACAAACTCCAGACTATCAGGAATATAATGTTCAATTTAAATC
>NC_051400.1:780441-780533 GCF_015228065.2 Penaeus monodon
GTGTTAAAGGAAGCATTAAGAAACAAAAAAAGTCGCAAACATAGAAAATGACCAGGGAGAAGAAAATCGAGAAAGTCAACAACAACAACAAC
>NC_051400.1:780577-780712 GCF_015228065.2 Penaeus monodon
TGTTCAAAGGAAGCATCATCCAATTTCGCTCCTATATTGGATATGAACGATGATGCAGATAGTAAAGAGGGCGTCAGGTTGCTGTGATGTCGACCCGCCCTCTGGAGCTTTTTATAAATGTAATATTGAAGAACA
>NC_051400.1:781061-781480 GCF_015228065.2 Penaeus monodon
TTAATTAAAGGAAAGTGTGTGAGCTGATTCATACCACACGAGTTGATTTGCACTTATCTGTAATGTGTGCCCGTGAAAGCATGGATTTTTATTTTCAGAGATAATTGCACACATCAAATTCTTTTACTTTTACATGTGTCTATCCAAATATACAGACATAAACGCGTGTACATGTTTGATAATTTCTATAAGTGGTTGTGTGGTTGTACGTATCAGTGGTAGGGAAAATGGAAAATGCATATATATTTTTTGACGAAAATTGGTTTAATTAAGGTATGGATTCGCTTTCATGGTATATTATAGTTTATCTCTGGAGAACAGAACATGAAGCCCGGCGGTGGAATTTATCGTGCTGTCAGATTTAATCGTGCTTTCAGAGTTTTCAGTCTGGGCAACAGCAACTCATGCTTTTGGTAGGG
>NC_051400.1:781770-781983 GCF_015228065.2 Penaeus monodon
TTGAATAATTTTGTTCAATTTAATCAGTTTATCAGAAAACTCACTGCTGAGTAACGAAATGTGAGTTGCTCCCCGTAGAGTCGCACAATTTTGCCCCGTCTCTTTCATGGTTTTCCACGACATTTGCAACACCCGGTAGGTCATTTTTCTGTTGCAACAGCAACAGCGGCTGAAATGTTGTTTGATATGAAAGTAGTTAGGAACTGAATTTTC
>NC_051400.1:782317-782389 GCF_015228065.2 Penaeus monodon
GGTACAGATTATTACGTAAAAGAAATTTGCTGAATAAAAGTGAAAATGAGATTCGAGTAAATAACCCCCCCC
>NC_051400.1:782572-782899 GCF_015228065.2 Penaeus monodon
GGACGTACACAAGACTTAGCGAGACCAGAGATAAAACAAACACAATCGAATCACGAAAAGACACGACAGAGGAATGGTAAACAAGGATCGAGCTAACTTTTTGTCTACGTGAAACATACATAAGACATATCACTGGTTACGGAGATAACAGATTCACTTTATCTCCACAAGTTTTAGATTAAGATTTATGGCAAGAGATGCACGTCATTATCCTAAGTACGGTACACTATGGATGAGTTGACTTTGGCGCTCAACGCTGCGTCGTATTTTCCTTGTGAATGCTAGTTAGGCAAGAAAAGTTAGTGCTGGTTGAAGATCATTTAATCG
>NC_051400.1:783738-783963 GCF_015228065.2 Penaeus monodon
TCCCTCTTCTTTTTTAGCATTGTTTTCCTTTTTATTGTCAGAGCGTCCTTTGTTTCAACCTTTATCCTCTACTCAACCTATGAAAATGAAAATAGTTCCTGCCATAGTTCGACGTAGTTGCCAGGCACAAAAGCAATTCGGGAAAATATGGTACCAGGAAAATGAATATGAATTTTAGCCTTTATATCAGAAATGGATGGACTTATTGTTTGACAGAGATTGTAT
>NC_051400.1:784036-784129 GCF_015228065.2 Penaeus monodon
CATTCCCAGTATTAAACAATCAAATTCATTATTTGAGAAGATTGAATAAAAAAGCAAAAAAGTTTCTCCTGTATCGCTATGTCATAATCTTTC
>NC_051400.1:784387-784656 GCF_015228065.2 Penaeus monodon
TAAACATAAGCAATAAAAAACACAAAAACAAAAATTCCCCCAAACAAGAAAACAGCCACAACCGAAGACAATCAACACCACACAATAGGCCTGGGGAAAGCCCTGTTACAATAGGCCTATACGTTGAGAAACAAAAAGGATCTGTAAGTAAAGCAGACGCAACTAGGTATTAATTCGATTATGCGAAAGGAACGGAAGAATCCACTCTATGGATTGGTCTTATACACAAAGCCTTCCACCTCCCAAGTGAACGGGAGAAAGGGGGGGAG
>NC_051400.1:784679-784917 GCF_015228065.2 Penaeus monodon
AACTAGAAAATTCAGTTCCTAACTACTTTTATAGCAAACAACAGTTCAGCTGTTGTTGCTGTTGCAATTAAAAAATGAGCTACCGGGTGTTGCAAATGTCGTGGAAAACTATGAAAGACACGCGGCAAAATCATGAAACTCTACGGGAAGAAACCCGTATTTCGTTATTCAACAGTGATATTTCTGATAACCTGATTAAATTGAACAAAATTATTCAATAAGCGTGTGTGTAGGAGTA
>NC_051400.1:785016-785138 GCF_015228065.2 Penaeus monodon
ATGTATGTAGGGGGAGGGGGTTATTCCGGTAGTCAATCTGTAGTCTATCCGTAATATAAATGCTCTTTCAGTGAATTCCCGTCAGTGCTTGGAGGTATTTTGGAGGATATACGCAAGGGAAG
>NC_051400.1:785386-785664 GCF_015228065.2 Penaeus monodon
GAGAAACGCATTGCATACATCTGGAGAATCTCCCACGGCATCTTTCTCTCCCTTTGTAGATGTGAGTGGTCTCTCCCGAACGTTTTTTGTGGTCTCGAAAGGAAATCTCAGGCCGTTTTCCTGCTAATTCTAAACAAAAGAAAAAGTAGGCGGGTTCCGTGTGGTGAATCGATAATGTTACTTCTAGGGTCCCTGAAGGTATTTTGTGAGATGGGGGGTGTTCGGGAAGGTATTCACTATGCGCAATAGGTTTAGTGTTGTCCATAACCGGATTTTAG
>NC_051400.1:785846-785972 GCF_015228065.2 Penaeus monodon
CTCGGAAAACCATTTAAGCAGCCATCCGTATTCAAGAAAGCTCTCAGAAACCCGAACAGATGTGTGAAATCTCAGATGAGCTGAAACACACACACACAAAAAGAAGAAAAAAAGATCCTCTTTCAT
>NC_051400.1:786163-786441 GCF_015228065.2 Penaeus monodon
TATACTTATACATACATGCCTCCCTCTACCTGGAAGATTCCCCAGGTTAATACGCACCCAAGTCATTGTCCGAATAAGCTAATCCTTGAACCCCTCCCACCTCGCTCTTAAGCAAATATTTACATATGTTCAGGATAAACATTTCTCTCTCAAAATGCTTCCTGCTATTATGGCTATCCTTTTGGGAAACATTGCCGTGGTGAGCGTTTCAGATATGCATATCATTATTCGGGTCGTGCTGTTAAGGTTTCAAAGCTTCGGAGCTTTTGTTTATATTC
>NC_051400.1:786711-786870 GCF_015228065.2 Penaeus monodon
TATCTGCATAAAATCAACACAGATGATTCTAACCGCAAGAAACCAAAACCACCACAGGGAAATAGATATATCACATAACATTACAACTTTCTCTCAAAGACAAAGGTATGAGGGATATCATATCCGCAAAGCCCTAGGCCAGAAAGACAAAGTTATGCC
>NC_051400.1:786894-787115 GCF_015228065.2 Penaeus monodon
AATATGCCTAAAGTTCTGGTCTTATTTGCGATACAAGTTTCCAGTTGAACTTTTGTATCGTTTAGATTTGAAATTGGATTTAGATTTTCGTCGATTGGAATTTTTTTATATCATCTTTTTTTCTTTTTTAAGGTTAGAGAATCATTGTTAAACATACATTTTTTTAGAATTATCAACAAGTTTGCTTTTTTCGTTAATTGGAGAAGAAGGAAAGGTAGATA
>NC_051400.1:787710-788937 GCF_015228065.2 Penaeus monodon
TTATGAAATTAACTTACTTTGCAACGTGAGCACTTAATCTCAGTTTCCTTCATGGTCCCAATAAGCGCATGAGAAAGGAGAGTCTAATTAGTGATTGCGTGTAATTGAGAAGCAATTAACCCAAATTAGTTTTCACGAAGCTCGAATAAACCAGCAAAACATACCCATGTAATAACGCAGATGCTATATCATCCACGGAAACACGCAGCGTGACATCTATAGTTCGTAGATAAAGGTATTAGAACGCCTATCAGAGACACAGTATTTGCGTCTATGATTTAGAGAAGGAGGTATTAGAGAAGATATCATCTATAGAGACGCGTAAGATTGCCTCTGTAGTTTAGAGAAGCAAGGTGTTAGAACACATGTAATCTACAGAGACGCGTAGCTTTGCATCTATACTTAAGAGAAGTCGGTATTAGAACAAAAGACACGCAACACCATATCTATAATTTAGAGAAGATGGTATTAGATCGGATATCGTCTGTGGCGACACAATATTGCATCTATGATTTAGGAAAAAATAAATTATTCGAACGCCTATCATCTACGGAGACAGCGTAACATCGATAATTCTGCGAGAAAGGGATTAGAATCCATTCCGTCTTGGACAATGGGACAAATCGTCTTCCGGAGATGTAACCTAGAACGAGAGGCGTCAGGGACAATTGGTAATATGGTATTATTGTTTAAACGCGACAGAAATTATCCGAATGAAATGCTCTCACGGTCCAATTGTCTTGATCGCGTTGCAAATGGAAACCGTTAAATGGTTATTGGTTTCATACATAGCATATTGCTTCCATTTTGGTACGAATCTAGATACAGCGGCGCGTATTTGCGAGCGTGATTTTGCAAGGAGGAAAAAAAAGAAAGAGAGAGAGAGAAAAAAAAAACGGTGCAATTTCTTTCGTTTAGCAAAACACGTTTGTTTTCACTGGTCCAGAAAGCAACATAATGGTGCGCACTGATTGTAGGAAATTGATTTTGTTATTAATCACTGTTAAAAAAAATAATTTAAGCATGTTTGATAATGGCAATAACTTTTGATATTGATGAGACTGATTGTAATAATGCGATAGTTTCATTAGGATAAAGCAAATGTGTAATGGGCTATTAGGAAATCACACATGTGATCATCACGATGGTCATCGACTAATTTTTTATAACTTGATCTTCAGTTCAATAAACTTTCATAAGAGATTTGGTAATCATGTTTGACATCAG
>NC_051400.1:789341-789469 GCF_015228065.2 Penaeus monodon
AGAGTAAGCATTATTTTTTATGATTGCCCAAAAGATATCTCAGTCTATGATTGCTTGGTATTTAAAATCAATATCAATTATCTTCACAAAGGATTAAAGTTTCAGATAATGAGGAAAGACTAATTAGG
>NC_051400.1:789962-790098 GCF_015228065.2 Penaeus monodon
TGCGACTTTTTTTATAATCAGTAGTATCTACCTGCATCTTACTTTCTAATAACGAGGTTTAATGATTTCAAGTATAGTCCTCCTGTCTGTTCTCTAGCTCGATCCTTTTAATATACGCAAACCTACCCTCGATAGG
>NC_051400.1:790273-790599 GCF_015228065.2 Penaeus monodon
ACCTTAATCTTTCTCTCGCACCCTATGGTTCTCATCAACTGTGTTTCATGGTAGAAAGTTTAAACTTTTATTCCAGGCCAAAACGAAAGTTAGCAATCACTAAGTCTCCCTATAACTTGGTTTAAATTTCTATGAATATAAATGGCTTCTTTTAAACTTTGTTGAGAATTCAGCATTCTATTTTGGCATATAATGTGATAAGTACGATCGTAAAGCGTAACAAAGTTTGGTGTTATGGGCACTGTATCAATACTAATTTCATGGCCATTATTAGCACTATCATCTTCGCACACACGTCCACACTCATACTGTATATACTGTGGGCA
>NC_051400.1:791020-791113 GCF_015228065.2 Penaeus monodon
CATGAGGAAGAAAAGAAGTTTACAGAACCTACAAGAGGGAACACGATCTCCCCAAGCCACACACTCCTCAGGTAACGTAAGATATTACAGCAA
>NC_051400.1:791551-791850 GCF_015228065.2 Penaeus monodon
CTTTATTAGAAAATGTTTAATGTTTATAAAAAAAAAAATATTATTTTGCATTTTAAAAACTGAATCAGATTATATAGATAATCTGATACAAGTATAAATAAATAGGTAAATAATTGAACAAAAAAAAAGTTAAACAGAAAAAAGCAAATGAAAGTAAAATAGAAAAAAACAGCGCAAGGAAATTGATGCAATGTGGGGAAAGCTAATCAAAACCACGCAAAGACAAAAAGACAAGTAAACTTTGCTCTGTTAAATTCTGCTTTTCCCGGAATTTCTCGAGACGAGGAATGCCATCTTAC
>NC_051400.1:792585-793859 GCF_015228065.2 Penaeus monodon
GTTTCTGCGTGCGTCTATATACGTACTTATATAGACCTTGCATGTGTAAGTTTGTGTGCGCGTGCGTGCTCGAAACAAATACCTCCTCCTTCTTAATTGGCAGAACAAGCCACGCTTCCCGGACCCGCGTGGGCCAAATTCTTTGAGGAGTCTTCCCGTCTTCTCTCTACGTAATAAGCGCATAACTAAACACAAACTCCCTTACTCCCTTGAGCCCTAAAAAGAAAAAGAAAAAAGGGAGAGCATTTTGTCTGCGGAGTTATTAGTCTACGCAGAAGAGATAATGGGTCTAAAGTCTGGCCTGGGAAGGGTTCAGAGCAGCTGTGCGCCGGCAGAATAAGCGAGGCTGAAGAGGAAGGGGAGAGAGAGGTCCTGGGAGAGGTCCTCCTCCGCCGCCTGGGAGATGCTGCGGTGAGGGAGGAGAGAGAGAGAGGTCCTGGGAGATGCTGCGGTGAGGGAGGAGAGAGAGGGCCGGGCAGATGCTGCGGGGAGGGAGGGGAGAGAGAGGTCCTGGGTGAGGGGAGAGGGCCGAGGAGAGGGATCACGGGCGCTAATAGACCAAAGGAATGAGGAAGTTGACTGAAAGTGGGGATTTCGAGGGTAGATAATACCAAAGAGAAATTGATAAAAGACCCTTTTGAGAGAGAACGAATGGCTGTTTTATCATTATATTTTTCCCTATCAAATTGTTTTAAAATAGAGGATAGACAGTACTCCATAAAGTTTAGTGAGGATTTTAACTGCTATCAGATCGACTTCAGAGCGAACGAATGACCAGACAGACTCCAGAAAGTATCGAACTGTTTCAAAATAGATTTGAAAATAGATATTACTGCGTAAAGTTGACCGCAGGATCGAATTCTTGAAAGCCAGGCTTCAGTGAGGATCTGAACTGCCTTAAGGATGACTGAGACAAATTCCAGAAAGTATTGAATTGTCTTGAAACAGATTTTGAGGGTGGATAATCCTTCAAAAAAGTTGATAAAAGGATCGAACTCTTTTAAGATAGGCTTCAGTGAGGATCTCAGCTGCCTTGAGATTGACTTCAGAAAGAAGTAATAACTCAGACAGATTGCAAAGACTGTGGATTTTTTTTTTAAATAAAAGATACCTAAAAATAAAGTTGAAAAAGGATCTATTAAGATCTGACCTGAGATTAAGAGTGTCCAGAAAGTAATGAATTGTCATGAATTAGATTTTGAGGATATATAATCGTAAAAAAAGGTTGATAAAAAGATCGAACTCTTTTGAGACTTCAAAATTCTCTTTAGCGA
>NC_051400.1:794112-794234 GCF_015228065.2 Penaeus monodon
AGACTAGAAAGCATCTATATTGGAACAAATTATGTAATTAAATATCAAAATTTTAATTATAATATTGCCGATGGAATTGTTTATACGCTTCCAATTAACACACCTGCCGGCACGCATGGAGC
>NC_051400.1:794799-795034 GCF_015228065.2 Penaeus monodon
TAATAAAAAACCCACACCACCAAAAATACTTTTCCACTAATGACGATATACAGCCAGCAGGTAATGACACCCCGAAGTATCATTAGCGCCCTTCGGAAAGTAATCTCGAGAAATGGTTACCCAGACAGACACCGAAGGAAGATTAGGTCAGTATCCCCCTTGGTTAATGGTGAATATTATTACGCGGGACAGATATCGTAATGGGAGGATGGTCTGGGGTTAATCGTATTGGTAA
>NC_051400.1:795626-795848 GCF_015228065.2 Penaeus monodon
ATTATCCTAGAACCTACAACACGAACCTAAACTCGCCCACACAATGGCTAGAAAAGGAGAGCGCGATCATGTTGCTGTCTTTGTCGTTGTCCTTAAGTGTTTTTGGTCACTTATTTGTTCCACTTGGGGTTCAAGGAGGTCGACTCATGTTCAAGTGGCCTGGAGAGCAGAGGGTATTAGCTGTGGCAAGGATTTCTCGGTTGACACTGCCTCTTTTATGAC
>NC_051400.1:795984-796546 GCF_015228065.2 Penaeus monodon
GGGGGGGGGGGGATGGCAAAAGTCAGATAGGAAAGTTGTGTCAAAATAAACTGATTTTCCCACAGTACCCACAAAGTCAAACAAACAACTACAACTCCTTTTTCGAAAGCTTTTCTCAGAATGAAAAACTTTCGTAGCTCAAATAAAAAAAAGAACAAACGAAGGCAGAGATCATCGACCATCACTGAGTTTTTAGGAAAATATAAAAAAGAGATTTTTTTTCTTTCCTTAGAAATTCCAATAAATTTTGTGCAGGCATTCGCATGATCTTTGTCCTTTTCCTATTTTTTTTACCCCTAAAAGAAACTCACTAATTTTCTGTATGATAACGATGCAAGGTAAACCAGAATTTACTCCAATTGATAAATTAGATTTATTTTCGAGCAGTTAAAATATGGATATGATGATCTGATTATCAGATTTTCAAATTACCAAATAGACATGTAACATACTTATGAATTAATGCGTCTGTTGTGAATATAGTACATGAAGGTACGGCAGATCACCTGCAGATCACCTGTTATAACTCAAATAGAAAAAGCATCAACGGATACATCAAGGT
>NC_051400.1:796724-797117 GCF_015228065.2 Penaeus monodon
GGAGGCCCCAACAGTACATCAGGTTATACATATTTATTTAAAGCAATTTGACGTTTGTCCACGTACGTCTTCACACACATAAGGGATTGAATGACTGTTTCCAGATTATATATTCTTATTTCGAATACTTAGTAAATCATATGATTTAGTATCAGAAGTCATAAACTGCATTATCTATAACCTAACATGGCGAATGTTTGTATCTTGCGAAAGAATGCATTACACAACCATCCTTAACTACGTTTGAATTAATGTGATGGATCTCAAGTCTTTTACTCTCGCAGACTTCTGATTTGTTGAACAGTTATTCACAGAACAAACTCTCTCCTAATCTCCATAAGGGGTACGTCTTCAACATCTCGCGCTAGGGCCTGAGAGGGGCATGTATTAAGA
>NC_051400.1:797581-797912 GCF_015228065.2 Penaeus monodon
ACGAGATTTATTCCAGCCTTCTGCTCTACGTTACCTCGACCCTTATGCACTACTGACTTTATTAGAGCATTTCATGGGTCTCAGCAGTGTAAATTAACTGTTATATTCCCTATTACATAACGTCACCGTGGGTACGAATTAAGTATCACTTACTCCATAAAACATTGGAATCTTGTAGCTCATATATTATACACTATGAAACGAGATATTTTGCTTTGGTGCAAAAATTGTATAATCTGTTTAAGTTCTTCGTCTGATGTCAAACTTGCTATTCATTTAATTTCCATCTGTTTGCTAACTAAAGACAGTCGTATCCTTCAGTTAATACTTG
>NC_051400.1:798059-799793 GCF_015228065.2 Penaeus monodon
TCGAATGTCTGTTTGAATACATCGTTTATTTTACTTTGTTTACTGAACGAGTGTTCAGACTTCAGCTGTTTGTTTCTGTATATAAATGCAGGTATATTTGATTATTCACGTACGACACAGTTGTCTCCATATTATTCATAGACACGTACTCCACATTACTTGAGGGATAATCGATGATAACACAAGCACGTGTTTGTTTGTTAGAATAAACGGAGGAATAGTTAAACATTTACATCAACGGTTCGGCTTCCCGGCAAGAGATGGTGCTCGTTTACCCACGCAAAGGGCGATGCTCTTTTCACGCGAGGGGAACGAGAGCATGCAGATAATCCCGTTGTTGGCTGGGGCGAGAAAATCTTCGTGTTTTGTCATTACCTTCAGATGGGGATGGTCGATTATGTGAAATTTACTGGAGAAGGCTTCGTGATCATAACATGAAGGATTTGTAAAAAAAGAAAAACGAGAAAAAAATTTGTATTAATGTTGTCATTCATTCTATTAAAAAAAAATCTGATGGGAAAATTTCTGGACGTACTTGATGTTAATTTAACATTGTTGCCATTTAACTTATTAACATAAAGTGTGTTTGCAATTTCGATGATATGTACTCCGTGTCCTTGATTTCGTCAACTGTAATATTATTGAAACTTTCCCAAGAATGTTAATGAAAAGTTGTTTCTGAAAGGAGGCTAATTAGACGACTAATATGTTATCCAATTAAACACGTTATATCATTTTGTTTCGTCAATTTCAAGTTTAATTCTAAGTTCATTCTGTACATTTTTACAGTTATAATTGGCTACTTTTGGCGCACAGTTCATATCTGCCTAAGGATACTTGTGTATTTACGTCAGAGGAACACGTAATATTTCTTCAGAGTAATAATTTATTTTCACCACAGCGATCATATTACGAAGTAGAATATACCTTATTAGACCCAAAATAATTATTTAAAAAAACGTGTACGGAATATATAAGTCTCCGTACCAGTTTCCATTTTCTATTTGTTAATTTGCCAAAAATCACTCCACATTTACGCAAAAACAGATTTAGCTATGTAAATCCACTTGCATATGTAAATGATTTGGTATTCAGTGATTAAAGGGTTTTAACGAAGTTTCTCCAGGAAACGCAAGTTATCTTCTAGCCATGTATAGCAGCAGGAGAACAATTAGAAAGATTAATTAACAGAATTCGTCAGTAATTAAACTAGTGAGGGTTCTGTCAAACTGAAGCTGGGCAACTACCAGCTAAGATAATGGTAGAGGAAAAGAAAGAAAGAGAGAAAGAAAGAAAGAAAAAGCAAGACAGAAGGAAAGAAAGAAAGAAAAAGCGAAACTGTAAACATATAAAGAAAAACTAAGAGAAAAATAAAACAGTGGGGCAACAGTAAAACAGACGCGAAAGATGTAACACGAAACAATAAAACAAAAAAGGATAAATAAATATATAAATGAACAAATGAACAAACAAAAACAACCGAAAGAGATTAAAACATAAAACGAAAAGAGAAAAGGAATAACGAAAACACCAATTACAACAGCAAATCCTGAACAAACTAACAAACACAAACAAAAGACAATAAAAAACATCGCAAACGCCAACAACAACGCATAAAACCACAGCCTTAACACGAAAAGGCTTCTGCACACAAGGACGAGGCTCCAGCACGTGTCCAGAGCGACCTCAGGACACGAGGAGCAGCGGCAGCGAAGGTCAGATCTCTTCCCCGAG
>NC_051400.1:800638-800897 GCF_015228065.2 Penaeus monodon
TCATACCAAGCCACAACCGCTTCCACAGCAAACCCAAAGCCAAGACGACGCTCATCGCACAATCCGCTCTCTCTCCCCGCGAGGAAGGAAAGAACGAGATCCCAAGCCTTAATATTTCCAAGCATAATTCTCTTCCACGAGTGATAATAATTTATCTGGAGGCTTTCGCTTGTGCTGCGCGCGTGTTTGCTTCCTAGATTAAATAGTCGATGAAAGCAGGCGTGTAAATATCGTGTGAATTGCTCGGAGACTCTGCCTG
>NC_051400.1:801571-801663 GCF_015228065.2 Penaeus monodon
ATAACGCTAGTATGCTTGGCTTAATCCGGAATTCAAAGTTTGTTGTTGCAAAGAAAGCCATTTTTTAACGTTCAGATTGTGTGTGTGTGTGT
>NC_051400.1:801816-801954 GCF_015228065.2 Penaeus monodon
ATGTGTTTTCAGGAGGATAAATGTTTAAATACGTGTGTGTTTCTGACAACGCTTTCAAGCATGTGTGCGTTCGAGCGAGTGTGAAAATGCTTATTTGAATATTTCCCAGTGCAGTGCATCATTCAGCGAGCATGAGGC
>NC_051400.1:802096-802172 GCF_015228065.2 Penaeus monodon
CTCGCTTTGCAACGAAATTTACTCAGTGTGTAGATCAAAGGTTAAATTGAACGGAAATCTCTCTCTAACATCATAT
>NC_051400.1:802473-803275 GCF_015228065.2 Penaeus monodon
CAAATATTAAAAAAGAATCAGTGCATACGTGTCTCTCCCGCTTATTCTCTGCCATATCGACATCACATCAACCCATCCATATGTAATGCCCTTAAGGTACGCCCATATCGCCTCAGTAACACGAGTGTAACGCCCACGGCATGGGTTTTATCATCTCTCCATATACGGCAGTAGCAAAGCCTCAGCAGCGCCTTCGGAGACAGCAGAGGAAGATTTACACACCACTTCATCGTCGAAGCAGTCTATCGGGGCTGCATTACGAGGGAAAAGCCCAGCCAAATCCTCATCTTTTTTTACTCTTTTTTATGGTATGAAGGATCGTAACTAAGCGCAAACTTCGAGCGTCTTAGCAAGGGAGCATTTTCCCCCCTCAAACTTATCAAGATTTGCATGGATTCGGACGAGGGAGAGGGATAACGGGCCTAAACGCGGGAATTTCGAAAACGGGGGTTTAAGATTCCCTCGAGCGAGAATAAGTCTCCAATACGGCCGATAAAGTTGGGGAGAGAAAGTGCATGATGATAAAGAAGGGAATGGGAGGATGGGGATAAATGTGAGGTGTAAGAGCGAGGCTTCCGAGGGAGGGAAAATGGGTAATGGCGACTTTAAAAACGGAGAGAAGTTGCTTTTTTATGCATTTTATATAAAGGAAATTGAAATCTATAACAAGACCAAGTCTATCCTTACCGTTACTGCATGTTCCAATATTCATATATTTTCCTTTGTATATTTACAGTGCTTTTGTATTTTTTTTCATCATTAGAATCCCTCTATCTGACTATCACCATTGCCACCATTCGCC
>NC_051400.1:803311-803640 GCF_015228065.2 Penaeus monodon
CGATCCACGAAAAATCCCGTAATATCTCGCAAGACTTGCAGTTGACTTCCTTGCAACATTGTTACCAAGGTATCTGTTGCAAACGCGCGACCCAACCTTGACATTTGGATTCAAGGGTTCTGCAATTGCATACAGACTCCACGATATTCACTCTCACATTCATACTAAACTTCATATTTAACTTAAAAGGCGATTAGATTTAGATAATTGAGTTAAACTTAACTGTGGACATTTTAAAAGGAATTTGACATTTGATGTACGTGATGCGTGCACCGTAATTATTTCATTGCAAATATTCTTTATATTCTTTAATATTCTTTATATTTCTT
>NC_051400.1:805054-805144 GCF_015228065.2 Penaeus monodon
TCGCTTTTTGTATGTAAAGGCATTAGATTGAATCACAGCCGAAGCGGAGAGAAAACGGGGAGCTGGCGTTCGGGAAATTTTAGGAGGGGC
>NC_051400.1:805185-806173 GCF_015228065.2 Penaeus monodon
AAAAAAAAAAAAATGACTGGTGCATAACTGGGCTCTGTTGTTGCTAATCCAAGTGATACTCCGGGAGTTATGGAAATAGAAAACGCGAAATCCGTGAATGAGAGAAGTCTCGTCATATCCCAAGTCGTTAAGAGGAATGGACATCACAAAACCCATTTTAAACGCACATTCAGATCCTCTTTAAATGAAGCCGGAAAGCCTCTCAAAATGGAATGCAAATCGGCGTTATGAAAATGGGAAAAGATATATTCTCAAACGGATACTCGGCTTTAGAATGAATGCCGCGCTTTAAGGCGGTTTTTTTTTTTTCTGACGCAAGCATGGCGATATCTGACACAGTTTGTTAGAGAACGCTGTTTACTTTACAAGGGATTACCGCAACACGAGAAGAAAATAGTTATATAGGAGAATGAAGACGGAATATTGCTTTACACACTTACTGGCTTTTCAAAAATCATAAGATGTTTAGTAACCTTGATGAAATAATAAAAGTTGAAGTATCGCCTCTCTGTGTCTAAATGGAGGGCATTCAGTCGGTGAAAATAACACGCAAAAATGTAGGATTCTGTTCATGATCGTCTGTTTGTATTATATCCGATGTTATGACACTGTTGTCACAATGAACATCAATCTGACATGTGAGATAATTTACTACGGTTTTATTATTCCAGTTTACACAGTTGTAATGATGCAGTGTGCTATCACGTTGAAAATACGAGATATTTTAGGTGTCACTGTAAACTGTTTTGTTTATATTTTAGGATGTAATGACTCCATTCTTTTGTAAATTATGATTCGTCTTTTCACTTGAATTTAAATAGTATTTTAAAAGTTTATACAAAAGTGTAAACATGAATGTTATATGCGATAGGCGTAATGTTCACAATATTTGTATTAGTGTTATACACCCACCTTATATATGTGCAGAGAAAGCATGAATTAAGTAATATTGCCCATAACAATAACATAAGTCGTATGTTAAGGACAA
>NC_051400.1:806265-806574 GCF_015228065.2 Penaeus monodon
CTCGTCTTAGATATATGAAAAATGCATAAATAACACATATTCCATACATTATACACAAGTTTTAAGAATATGAACATACATTAAGGCAGAAGAAATTCTTGTATATATGAAATACAGACTTAGTACACAATATCTATCACATCTTTTATTCACGTCGAATGTTTTAAATTCACTTCCAAGTTAAATGTTGTTTTCATAAATGTTGTGGCGTGATATCCACTTAACTTTTATTGAATAAAGGATCTCGTTGTGAATTCTTTGTGGATAGAGTCACATACAATTCCTTGTTTGGATAATATGATATTACAG
>NC_051400.1:807246-807342 GCF_015228065.2 Penaeus monodon
CATTTCTAAATATACAATTACTATTAATAGCAGTTTATGATTAGAAATTTAGATATAGCATACATGATAACCCAAATGAACAAATCTCATGAAAAC
>NC_051400.1:807542-807883 GCF_015228065.2 Penaeus monodon
TGCAAAATACTGCATGCGAAAATTCCGCAATAAATAAAGTTTATACACCTTATTAAAGACTATACATGTGTTTATACCTTCACATCCAAATATATTTCATTTCCTTGTCATTTTGACAATAAGCAACAATGGATAAACGTTTATCAATTAAAATTATACTGATAAAACGAACGAAAACACCTTGATAAACCGTCTATGTGTCAGGATACTGTTCAATAAATAAATTAATGTACATAGATATTACATTATAAGTAAATGTACATAGATATTACATTATAAGTAAATGTACATAGATATTACATTATCGTATTAAGATTCAAATTTCAAATTCAAAACACTTT
>NC_051400.1:807966-808636 GCF_015228065.2 Penaeus monodon
ATTGAGATTTCAGCAGAAATTAATATGAAACAGACATACTTGCTCTAACAGCACCTTGTAATCTTAATTGAAAAATGGGAATATTTATAAAACAACAACAACAAAAAACAAAGTAAGGTACAAAGGATACATATATAAGTATCCAAAGGATACACAGACAAGTATTCAAATTAAGTGATATGCTAATGGGATTCTCACACTCATAAGGGTGTTTCAGTCTGTTTCTCTCCGCGAATGCTCGTTTCATCAGTGTGTTTCTCTTCATCTGTGTGTTTGTTCCACCGGTGCCTTTCGTTTCATCAGCGTCTTTCGTTTCTCCTGTGTATTTTGTTCCACCTGCGGTTTTTGTTCATCCAGTGTGTCTCGTTCCACCAGGCTGTTTGTTCCATTAGCGTGTTTGTTCCATTATAATGTTTATTCCACTAATGTGTCTCGTTCCATCAGGCTGTTTGTTTCGTCAGTGTGTTTGTTCCATCGGTGTGTTTGTTCCATCGGTGTGTTTGTTCCATCGGTGTGTTTGTTCCATCAGTGTGTTTGTTCCATTAGTGTGATTCACTAGTGTATTTCATTCAACCAATGTATTTGTTCCATCGGCGTGTTTCCCTTCATCCGTGTCTCTCGTTCCATCGGTGTGTTTGTTCCTCCAGTGAATCTCATCCCCCAGTAGATT
>NC_051400.1:809610-809712 GCF_015228065.2 Penaeus monodon
CTTTCCATTAGTAAGACAAACATTACAGGACTCTAAATGTAGACAGTATTTTCGGTAAAAAAAAAAAGCGTTTTCGTAATCAGTGGCACTGTAAAACATGGT
>NC_051400.1:809863-810373 GCF_015228065.2 Penaeus monodon
CATGGTAACACTGCATTGAATAAAAAGGGAAAAAAATAATGGAAACGAAAGGATAAAATAAGGGTTACGTTTTTTATATGTATGTTTTATTTTCTTGTTAATTTCATGACTAAACTTATATTTACTGTTGCTCAAATTCGCACAAACAAACACACAAGTTATCATTATATAATTTCCCTTAGTTAATCTACCTGTCTTTTTTTCACCCTAAAGTACATTCATCACCTGAATGCATGTAAAACATTCGCAAACATTTTTCATTCTAGTTTTGCAATTTCTTCCTTCAGTTGCAAACAATGCAACGTCACTCTTACTCCAGCTAACTGAAACCCTATTCTTTGGCTGAACTAACAATCCTGTGTATTGTGTAGAATTCCCGTTTGTTTGTTTGTCTCTTACTTGTTGCTCTGATTGGCTATGACTCTTTTGTCTAAAATTTCGTATACAAAAGGTATTTACAT
Organism: Penaeus monodon; assembly: GCF_015228065.2. Taxonomy (NCBI): domain Eukaryota; kingdom Metazoa; phylum Arthropoda; class Malacostraca; order Decapoda; family Penaeidae; genus Penaeus; species Penaeus monodon. The sequence continues at coordinate 810,325 of NC_051400.1, forward strand.
TTTTTAAAAACATAATTCAGATTTATTTATCCATTCGTTTTTCTACTTA
>NC_051400.1:810430-810588 GCF_015228065.2 Penaeus monodon
AAGAGTGTAACAGGGGCGTTTCAATTACGTTGATGTTTTTAAGAAGCGTGTCTTCGTTAATTATTTACAGATTAGTTTTAGGCACGTTGCCTCGCACGTGTGTTTCGTGACAAAAATGAGATAAGTTTATGGAATTTTTATGTGTCCTTCAGGGTACC
>NC_051400.1:810639-810784 GCF_015228065.2 Penaeus monodon
GTTCACCTAGATTTTGCTTTTAACATTAAAATATCGTTTAGTCTTGTTATCATCACAGTACATTATTTATTTGCGTCTTAATACGAATCGAAAGAGGATAACAATGTAAATTCCAGAGAATCTATTTTTTTCTACTGTTTTTATT
>NC_051400.1:810945-811287 GCF_015228065.2 Penaeus monodon
TAACTTGTTTATCCTTCCAATCTTCCCTTCTATTCTTTATATGATAAATAATCCCCCACGCCTTCAACCTCACACTACGTAGCTAATATCGATATTTCTTTCTTAACACCACACGTAAGACAAAAAAAAAAAAATCCTGTGATCTTTAAGAACAAAAACTCAGGACTTTGGATTAACACAACACACGTCTCAAGAGATTTCCAAACGCATTTCTTGAGATGAGTTTTGTGATTAGCTGATATGCGTGAATGCGAGTGAGAGGTGATAAAGACGACGAAGATGGTGGATAAAGTAGATGTGATGAGAGTGATACTAAGAAGAATTTGCAATCAAGACGGGAAT
>NC_051400.1:812421-812742 GCF_015228065.2 Penaeus monodon
CCTCTATCCATCTACACAATTTACCTAACGTAGTACATTTAATCTCATTTATAACGGACAGTAATTATAAACCAAGTTAAAATACACTCAAAAGTAGCAGCCATATGCCTTACTGCTTTGTTTTATGGGGTCCCAAATTTTACTAAAGCGATATCGGCTTTAACTCTCCGTTATATCTAGGGAAAAGAGGGTACATAGAAAGGGCCTTTGATGATTAACATGTCTTTATTGAGTCACACGTCTGAGGTTTCAGATCTTGTAATGATTATGGATTTACTTGTGGAAAATGTTGAGAATTGTGTTTAGGAAGTTAGTATATCT
>NC_051400.1:812807-812945 GCF_015228065.2 Penaeus monodon
TTAGAAGGTAAGTGTGATTTTGGAAATGAATCATATTATCAGTTTTGAATTTCTGTGAAAATTGAAAATCGGTTTTAGATAGATCACGAAAAGTTATAAAAAGGGGCAAAGAAACGGGGAAATAACCCCCCTCCCCCC
>NC_051400.1:813351-813634 GCF_015228065.2 Penaeus monodon
GGGCATCTGGCGAGGGCCACCGTCCGCGGGAAAGGAGGTCTGCAATCCAGCTCCCACGGCGCCTTAAAGCAGACGGGAGATGAGGGAGGAGGATGCTGGGGACGGCGGCTCCTCTCGCGGCCGGGAGGCACGGGGGCAGCGTCAGCAGGGCAGCGTCAGCAGGGCAGCGTCAGCAGGGCAGCGTCAGCAGAACAGCATTAGCGGCATTAGCTAGGCACAGACAGCATCAACGGGCATCGGAAAGATACGGACAGAATGAACAGCATCGTCATGCAGCATCAAC
>NC_051400.1:813986-814461 GCF_015228065.2 Penaeus monodon
TACACAGATCCATGTACATCTTATTCCAATGTGTTTCTTCGTCAGAACCCAGCCCTTCAGAACGGACTCCACCTGAAAAAAAGCACAAAGCCTCCTCTCTCTTTATACTCCAGAAAAGGAACGCAGTAAATCTTCGAACGTAATCTCCTTTGCATTGTGCAGAGAACAGAGAACATAATAACACGTAACCAAATAAAAGAAAAACAAATGAATTAGCAAAGGCACGATGCAGCATGCATTGTTTACACGAGAATCTGTTCAACATTATACACACACACAACGAGATAAACCAACGCCAAATAGTAGATATTATATGAGGTCGCTTACCAATCCTATCGAGAGTTATTCATCGACAGGAGAACAACAACGAGATAAGAACCTGTAAAGGTTTTCAATTATCACAAATCGATCCCCTAGTTCCGGAAGATATAGACCTGCGTGCGTTTATTTGAAAATGCGTAGTTGTTGCGGTACA
>NC_051400.1:814485-814724 GCF_015228065.2 Penaeus monodon
GTTCCGATATCCGATGGGCAGAGTGTGGTATGTACCCTTTAGGTTCGGTATTAAGCTTGATTCCTCTTTAATTATAGCTATGTATGTTGTTGCTAGATGGTTGTTATTTGATCGGTAGGTTTTGGTTTTGTTGTGATAGAATTAAGTGTTTTTTTCTGTGTGGATTGGACAGCAGTTTTCGTTCTTCATTTCTTTTCTTTTATGTCCGGTTTGCTCTCGTGTTTGCATTATTTACCTTT
>NC_051400.1:814852-815089 GCF_015228065.2 Penaeus monodon
TTACAACCCAACGCCACACAGTAAAGAAACAGAATTTTTTACCTGCACTCTTAGGATAACATGTCACAGCCCCAGGTAGATCCTACACAGAAGATCTCCTTTCGCTTTATTGCACCGTAAACGAGGAAAAAATACAGAAAGGGGATACAGCTATTGACGTAGAAAAAGGCTATGTGTTTGTTTTAACTCTTTCTGTTTTTTCTCGTTATGAGAAATAAGATGGCAACTCTTTGTGAC
>NC_051400.1:815962-816225 GCF_015228065.2 Penaeus monodon
GCATCGAGAGTGAGATTCCCGGAACCATTATCCACAGGAAAATCAAGGTTAATGATTTATATAACGGAGACATATGGTGGCAAAGCTTGAAGATTCACCAAAATGAAGGAAACTCCAATCATTAATCTCTGTTATCATTTTTACTGACTCTTGGTTAGTTGAAATAATTCTTAAGATTGCTAACTCTTGTTAACTGTTACCTTTTGGCTGTTTTTGGTGTTAGAGAAATTAATGTTCGTAGTGTTAGTGTCGTCGATTTCGTA
>NC_051400.1:816273-816509 GCF_015228065.2 Penaeus monodon
TTATAGTGTTATGCCATAGTGTATATGCAATGAGGACACCATGACGTCATTTGTATTACGGAATTAACTTTATTCAACCGTAGCGTAGTGGATCGACGGTATTAACAAACAGCCTAATGTTTTCTGGGGTTATTAGTGTTACGAAGTTTTTAAGGATTCAGTTGAAAGAAATATTTGAAGATTCCATTTTTGAAATATTTTTTACTTTCTTTTTTCAGAAAGGTTCCGAGTTGTTT
>NC_051400.1:817529-817631 GCF_015228065.2 Penaeus monodon
ACAGGTTGCAGAGCCTTGAACGTTGCAAGAAACTCCGGAATCCGGCGGGACTTGCGAGCTCGGGAGAAGAAGAAGGTCCGGCAGTGTTTGCAACTTGCTCTT
>NC_051400.1:817904-817990 GCF_015228065.2 Penaeus monodon
TATGGTTATTAATAAGAATATTAACAAGCGAGATGGTTGGTGGAGCTGAAATTCATTGCTTGTGGATATGAGGTTGTCTCGTTTAA
>NC_051400.1:818270-818409 GCF_015228065.2 Penaeus monodon
GTGGTACTACCTTACATGCCACAAGATTTAAGAAGCGGCGATAAAATCGGGTTTCCAATACGTCTGTTATAAACAACAACATTTAATACAACAGAATTAGTAACTGTGTTTATGGGAGGTGGGGAGGGGGGGAGGGGGA
>NC_051400.1:818648-818802 GCF_015228065.2 Penaeus monodon
GGATGATTTACAACCTTCCTAAGGACGGTTTTTCGAATTGTTTAGTCAATTAATGAGGCAGAAATTGTTGTCTTGAAGCCTAACTGAGCTTGTTTGTCAGCTGATGGATTTTAGTCGAGGTGGAAGTGGAGGTGGAGGAAAGATGGAAGGAGAA
>NC_051400.1:819017-819869 GCF_015228065.2 Penaeus monodon
CCTTTGACGAAGCGAATCAAAAAATAAGATCAAGAACAGCACCATAGCACGTTCGCGGTTGGAGCACACCTCCTGTATTTTTAATTTATGTTTCATTTTATATAAAAAAATCAGACAGTTGCATAATTGGCCGACGGGTTACCGGTTTGTGCTGGTTCGTAAAAGTCATATGATCACCGTAAACATGACACGGAGAAGTGCGTTTAAGAATCACCTGTCGCGTTGGCCTTTTAGAATATGTTTATTACACGTTAAAGTCGGGCGCTGTCGCAAGCAGAGGAACGCTGTAGTATTTAACAGTCAAGATTACGCAGATATAGTAATACGTGTGAGTCTACTTTATCTCCTCGGCTGTTGAATATATTAGTGTAAAGTTACTGGAAACTTGATTAAGCAGATGTGTTCGTGTGCCAGCGGCGCGTCAGACTCAACCTGCGCGGTGGATGAAGAGGCCTTGGCGTATGCGAAGAAATATCTCGTGACTTCGTGGGTACTCGGTACATTTTCTGTATGAGGGAATTCTCAGTATGAGAGAATTCTCTGTATGAGGGAATTCTCGGTGTGAGGGAATTCTCAGTATAAGGAAATTTTCAGTATGAGGCAATTCTGATTACTTAGTAAATTTTCATTATGAGGAGAGCAGATTCTCATTATGAGGAAAATCTCATTACTTCGCAAATTTTCATTATGGAAGCAAATTCTCATTATGATGAAATTCTCAGCTCAAACTTCGGGAGTGTTATTTGCCTAGTTTATTGTGTTTTATAATGTTCAATTATGTATTTTTCTAAGAGATATGCATATGTATTTAACCTTTAGATATAGGGAAGATGTACACATTTCACAATCAGG
>NC_051400.1:819903-820777 GCF_015228065.2 Penaeus monodon
GATGTATCGACGAGGATGATATTCGGACCTTAATATAGTTAATTATGAAGACATGAATCGACAATAGTGATAGTGAATAACGAAGATAGTGAAGAAATCGACGAACGCACACACGTGGTTGAAGCAATCCTGGAAATTAATATAGTCGAATGATGATGATTATTATGATTAAAAGCAATCTGGCTCCGTAATAAGCACAAATGTCACGGGGGGAGTCTGCCTCAGCCAAGCGCCTCTCACGCAGGTGTTTGCAAGGCCCCGAGAACCTTTGTTTAGGTCTCGGGTCCGTGGGTGAGTAGGGGGGAGGGGGGAAGGGGGAGAGGTCTTGTAAGGGGGGTGGGGGGAGAGGGGAAGGGGAGGGGGTCTTGTAAGGGGGAGGAGTGGGGGAAAGGGGCTTTGTTGTGAATGTGGGGAGGGGGAGGGGTCATGTAGTGGGGAGGGGGAAGGGGGAGAGGTCTTGTAGTCGGGGTGGAGAGAGGGAGGGGAAAGGGGATCTTGTAGTGGGGGTGGGGAAGGGGAGGGGGAGGAGTCTTGTAGTGGGATTGGAAAGGGGGAGGGGGTGGGGATGGGGAGGTGGAGGTGGGCCCTTGTTACAGGGATGTTTTATAGAGGGGTTGAGTTTGTTTGTGTTAGGGGCAGGTTGGGGTAAAAAGGTGGGGGTTGCGGGCGCTTTAGGGGTTACGGGTGTGGGTTGGGGAAGCTTGGGGGTAACGGGTGGGGGTTGGGGGAGCTTACGGGTGGGGGTTTCGTACAGGTTGGGGTACCGAGTGGGGGTTGGGGCAGGTTGGGGGAAGGGTAAGAGGGTAGGGTTTAGGGTAGTATCTTTAAGACTCGTGTGTATGGATTTTCAGAGAGGAATACACGAGTGATAGTT
>NC_051400.1:820831-821086 GCF_015228065.2 Penaeus monodon
TACGGTGTCTTCTCTCTTTCTCCTTTTGAGACATCTTTTGCTTGTCCTTTTGTTTACAGTGATGTCAGCCGTAGGAAAATATTTTGGAGAGAAAATAAACGTTGGTGTGTACGTTTGTTCGTGCGTTCGTGACCCCCTTCTCCATCCTCCATCAAACAGCACCCTCCCCTACCTTAGTCCCTCCCACCCCTGTACTTTCCCAACCCTCCTACTTTATACAACCAAACTTTCCGCATTTTCCGCGCTTTTTTCGGT
>NC_051400.1:821983-822434 GCF_015228065.2 Penaeus monodon
GCAGTGGTCGGCCTAAAACCCCAGAGACTATAAAACGCTCCGGTTACTTCCCTCCCCCTCCCCCCTCCCTCTCCTCCCTTCCTCTACCCCCTCTTTCTCCCCTTTACCTCTCCCTCTCCCCCCCCTTTACCTCCCCCCCCTTTACCCCCTCCCTTAGCCGAACCCTCGATCCGACCTCTGACCCTCCCGCTGAGGGGCCTGCGACAGGAGGCCTACGGCGGGAGGGCCGAGGGAGAACCTGCGAAGAAGGAAGGGAGAGGAAAGTAAGGGAGGAAGGGAGAATAGATAAGGGAGGAAGGGAGAAAATGAGAGGGAATGAAGGGAGAATAAATAAGGGAGGGCCGAGGGAGAACCTGCGAAGAAGGGAGAGGAAAATAAGGGAGGAAGGGATAAAGGGAGAATAGATAAGGGAGGCAGGGAGAGTAAATAAGGAAGGAAGGTAGAGTATAAT
>NC_051400.1:823489-823608 GCF_015228065.2 Penaeus monodon
AATTGTTATTATCATATATCACTCTCTTTCCACTATAATGGCACCAAGGGTGTATCATGACTAGACTGAAATGCTACAGAGTTTGGGGTTTAATACTCCATTTAAAGGAGCGAGATTGG
>NC_051400.1:824124-824268 GCF_015228065.2 Penaeus monodon
ATGTCCCCCATGCCAAGCAACAAATTGAAACGGGACCCCCTCGGCCCCACAACCCACACGCCCGACACACACTGGCGTAGGCCTAGGCACGACTTGGGCACAGACGCGGGGCCGCTTCCATACACGGCCTCACGGAACGCTATG
>NC_051400.1:824367-824451 GCF_015228065.2 Penaeus monodon
CCAAAAAAAAGGAGAATGAAAAAGTCTCATAGCCTTAGGGTAGGGAAAATAGGAAGCACCGTAGGCCTATACAAAAAAAATTGA
>NC_051400.1:824808-824930 GCF_015228065.2 Penaeus monodon
TGCGACATCCTTTGCTTTGGAGTTGCGTGCGAGGAAGTGGATGGAGAGGGTTATTAGCAGTTATAGAGGGGGGGGGGGGTCTGCTAAGAAGAGGTAGATGTGTGTGATTATCATTATTATAA
>NC_051400.1:825222-826138 GCF_015228065.2 Penaeus monodon
AAAGGGAAACTGAGAGTCCAGAAAGGGGAAACAGACAAGCAGGGGTGCCAGTAGGCAGCAGGTGGCGACCCCCCACAACAGCCAATTGTGACAAACCCGGGGGGAGCTGTCTGCCCTCCCAACGACCCCAACGCCCTCCTCCCCCTCCCCCCCCCCATCTACCCTGGCCCCTCCTCCCCCCCCCGACCCCCCCTCCCCTCCGGCCCCCAAATCAATAAATCAGGAGTTTACACACACGCCCACATGTACGCTCACAGTTACACCACGCCCACGCAAGAGCGAGTCCAGGGTCGCACCCCCACGGGGTCTCGGTGCATCAAGGTTTAAAAATTCCCCTAAAAAATAACGCGAACGCCCACGGCACACCCCCACACGCGCCTCTTCCCCCCGCGCAAAAACGCCCACTTTATTAAGAATAAAACCATATCTGTCCTATGCTCCAAATCAAAACATAAAAAAAAAAAAATACATTTTCCTAAGATAATAAAAATTTGAAATAATTAAGAAAATTTTTTAATAATACATTTAATAAGATAATAATACCTTTAAAGCATAAATATTGATATAATCTCGGGAAAAAAAGGTAATTAATATTTTTGGTAAGATGCTTAATTAAAAACCCTCATGGAAAAAAATGATAATTTAATAAGAAAGCGTTTAAATAAACCTGAAAAGATACTAAAAAAACGATTAAATGAAAACCCTAACTAAAATATGGATTATTTAATTTTTAAAGAAAGATTATATCTACACGCGCTGTTAAATCTCCAAAAAACGTAGTTTGCTTTCTGTGTATTAATTGTATTCTTTTATATGCTTTTATACTCTATTCGCTTTTTCGGTTTGTTGTTATCTTTTTAATCATTCATGTGTCAAGTTTTTTGATGAGGCTGATAAGAGGTTAACTAATCCGCTG
>NC_051400.1:826548-826721 GCF_015228065.2 Penaeus monodon
TTTTTACGGGCCCCCCCATCCCACCTGTTAAAAACATGTTGAAAACTTGGCATGAATGTGATAAAAACTATGTTTAAAAAAAACTGAATAATTATCCTTAACTGTATTGGAAGTAAGGTTTATATTGTATTCGGATTACTGATTTTTTAAAATAAACCTCCGTTTTGATTTAA
>NC_051400.1:827087-827272 GCF_015228065.2 Penaeus monodon
TAGTATGCACACAAGATATGACTCTAAATCAACTGTGATATCATTAAGTATTATTTCACTGTAACTATTGTTGTAACTAAATAACGTCAGCTAGAGAGCCTTAGCTCAGCTGACTACTGCGCTGCAATATTAATGTGTAACCCTAGTATATTTTTTTTTTTTGGCAATAAAAAACACGCATTCCT
>NC_051400.1:827314-827796 GCF_015228065.2 Penaeus monodon
TTTCCCCTTTTCCCCCACCCCCCTTCCCCCTCCAATCTTTACTCTCCCCCCCCTTCTTTCCCCTCCCCCCTCCTCGTCACCTTCCCCCCCTTTTCCCTCTTCCTCCCCCCCCCCCCTCTTCTTCTACCTTCCCTCCTTGCCCTCTCTCCTCCCCCCCAACTTCTCCCCTTCCCCCCCCCTCCATGCTCCCCTTTCCCCCTCCTTGTCCCTCTCCCCCCCCCCTCCCCCCCTCCACCCAAATTGCCAATGAGGGAGGAAACCCCCCGAATCCACCGCCATGCCCCCTTTTGTTAAACCGTACCCCCGCAGCAGACACCCCGGGGACGCCAATCCGCCCCCCATCGCCCCCCCGCGACCTTTCAAGGAGAGAGAACCGTTTGATTTTTCGGGAAATCCTGTGTTTTTTTGGCCGGTCCTGAATATCTTTTTTAAATGGGAGAAGTGGGAAGAGAAAAAAGGGAAAGGGGAGAGAGAGAGGAAGG
>NC_051400.1:828347-828513 GCF_015228065.2 Penaeus monodon
CGCCAGCCCCTCGCCCAATCCATTCCATAACCGATTCGGATTAGGAGCTTGGACGGGAAAGCGCCAAATCACACCGGGCATGAATCGAAGCCCCAACCCACACCTGTGCGGTGACACCCCTTGATTCGCGACTTCGCTTGAAGAGGGGGGAAATTTTCTTTGTTCG
>NC_051400.1:828920-829077 GCF_015228065.2 Penaeus monodon
CGCTGAGCGTAAGAAAAAGACAAAATTTCGAAGACATGACAAGTCCCAAGAAAAAAACGGCCCGCATGACAAACATGTCGTTAAGGACGTCACGGCCATGACAGCCCCCCCGCATGACAGCAGAGTGACGTCATGGCACTGACCCACCGCATGGCAC
>NC_051400.1:830060-830251 GCF_015228065.2 Penaeus monodon
TAAAACAAGGAAAACCCACACGTTCATTTAATCGCCTTTTTAGAACAATTACGGGTAAAATCGCGAGTCATTGAACTTTTCGATCATTGTCCAATTTTAAGTTTTAAAAATCCCTTTATTACCCCTTTGTCGAAGTCGAACGCAATTATGTTATAAAATATTACTAAAACAAATTATCGTAGTTTTTTTTT
>NC_051400.1:830491-830709 GCF_015228065.2 Penaeus monodon
TTTTTGAACCAAACAGAATTATTAAAAGTTTCAAACCCAAAAGACTATATGAAAAAATTTTACCGAAAGATTTAAAAACCATATCATCCATTTTGGAAACTTTCAATTGATAATAACCCCCAAAAAAAACTATTAATAAATCAAAAAAATTTAAAATTTTGGAACTTTATAAAAAAAAGAAACAAAAACCTTTTTGCAATACAGATAAAAAAGACGTA
>NC_051400.1:832604-832740 GCF_015228065.2 Penaeus monodon
AATGGGAAAAAACCCCGGGGTTTTGGGTTTTTAAAGGAGTTAAAACGCCGGTGTTGGTTATTTCGAAGTTGAAAACCTATGTGGTTGTGTTTATAAGGATAAAAACCCCCCGGCGCTTGGGTTATTTCGAAGTTGA
>NC_051400.1:833164-833443 GCF_015228065.2 Penaeus monodon
TATCAGGAGTAAAAAAAAACCCCGGTGCTTTTTTTCATGGAGTTAAAAACCCAGTGTGGGGTTTTTTACGAAGTTGAAAACCCCCGGGGTTGGGTTTTTTAATGGATAAAAACCCCCAGTGTTTGGGTTATTTAAAAAACAAAACAACCCATGGCGTTATGTTTATTTCAGATTTAAAAAACCCCCTGGTTTGTGTTTTTTATGGAGTTGAAAACCCCCGGGTGTCGTGATTCTGACGGATAAAACCCCCCCCCCCGGGTTTTTTGTTTTTTATGGATT
>NC_051400.1:833539-834290 GCF_015228065.2 Penaeus monodon
CAAAAAAAAAACCCACGTGTTGTCTTTTAAGAGCAAAAAACCCCGGTGTTTTTTTTTACAAAACAAAAATTCCCCCAGTGTTTGTTTATTACGAGCGAAAAACCCCCCAGTGTTTGGTTTTCAGAGCAAAACAACCCACGGCGTTGTGATTTTCAGAGCAAAAAAACCACAGTGTTGTGATTATTACAGAGCAAAAACCCGGTGTGTCTTATTACAGGCAAAAAAAAAACCCCGGGTGGTTTTTTACAGAGCAAAAAGGGGCAGTGTTTTTGTTTATTTCAGACAACATACCCCGGTGTTGGGTTTATTTCAGAGCAAAAACCCCCGGCGTTTTGGTTTTTAAAGAGAAAAAAGGCCCCAGTGTGTGTTATTTTGAATATAAACCCCCGGTGCTGTAGATTACAGATCAAAAAATACAGTGCTTTATGACTACAGCAGGAAATCCACAAAGCCGTGTCGGTCAGATCTCGGGGGACACGTCTCCCCCTGGAAATAGCTGGGGACACAAAAGGGGTGGGGCGGAAAAGGACATATAGCGCGGTGTTACGGGATAGAAAGGATTACGAGAGTCAGGTGAGCGAAAAAGTGTGACAAAAAATCATCAAATCTCAGATCAAACCCACATAGGTGTATTTGAACCTATTATTCGTGACGCCCCCGTGGTGGAGATTTCCCGTCTCTTCGATTATGGCACCACAGAATCCTGTTTATGGGGTGAAGTCCTAAGCATGGCGATCCCACCCGGGTTTAA
>NC_051400.1:834577-834667 GCF_015228065.2 Penaeus monodon
CGTATTTTCTCTTTTGAGGGGACGTGGGTTTTTTCCCTTTTCCAGCAGCAATCCAGCTAGGGATTTTAGTATCCCTTTCATTCCGTTTTT
>NC_051400.1:835651-835720 GCF_015228065.2 Penaeus monodon
AAAAAACGGTACACAAAAAATCCCCAAATTTCCAAAACTCACCAAATATAGACAAAAGAAATTATTCAA
>NC_051400.1:835853-836245 GCF_015228065.2 Penaeus monodon
AAGCCGATAATTTCCCCCAGTTTTCTAAATCATTCAGAAACACTAACAAACCCTTTAAAGCGTTAAATGAATACAAATAAAGAGCGCCTTTTTTTTTTCCTTTTTTCCTTTCTCAGTAAAAATGCGGGAGGGGGCGTTGAGGGGGGGGTTTTTGACTTTTTTCCTGAAAGGGATAATAAGTCTTCACCTTAAATAACTCTGTACAAGGCAGCAAGAAGCGCATAACGCATATAAGACATGCACAATAAGTAAATGAATTGCGTCTTCTGTCGTTAGGTATAGATTATTATATTTGGTTCTAGAGGACGTCAACAAAAAATTCTTTTGTTTAAAAATCTAGAGTGAAAAATGGACATATTATAATCACGTACAGACGTCACTCCAAGCAGCGG
>NC_051400.1:836638-837362 GCF_015228065.2 Penaeus monodon
TGAATGCACTTCACTTCCCTCTTTCCTTTTACCGCAAAACTCCATTCTTGCAAGCATTTCCACACCTGTGACTGAAGGATTTAATATTCACTAGAAAAATACATTATCTATCCTTCGTCACTAACACAGAGCGCTGGCCTATCCTAGCGCTGGCCTATCCTTATCTTATCTTTCATCCTTCCCTCCCTCCCGTCCTTCGTCTTTCTATCCATTCTCTTTCTCTCTGTCCATCCTTTCTTCCCTCAATCAATCTCCTTCTCTCTATCCATCCTCCTTCTGTCAATCCATCATTCCTCTCTTTATCCAAACAGCCCCATCCCTACATCATCCCTCCCTCCCTCTCTCTCTCCCCTTTTATCCCCCCTCTCCCTATCCATCCTCCCTCCCTCTTTCTAACACACCCCACCCTCCAACCTCCTATCCATCTACACATCCCTCCCATCCTCGTCCCCTACCCCCCCCCCTCCCCGGCACCGCCCCCTCGCCACCTGCCTCGCCATACGCCCCTTCAAAAAGCCTTCACTTTCGGCGACAGATGGCGACAGCATGGGCGACGCGGGGCAGAGAAACGTCAGATGGCACCGAGGCGTCCACTAACGAGCCCTTTCGCGGGCGGACACAAGGCCTCGGACAGACGGACAGACAGGCAGAGACCTATAGGGAGGCAACGCTGACATCTACAGACCTTCAAACATGACCTTAGAAAGGCAGGCAGACATGCAGG
>NC_051400.1:837460-837562 GCF_015228065.2 Penaeus monodon
ATCAAACACAAACAGACAAGACAGACAAACACAAACAGCCAAATAGGCATAGAGGCCGACAAACAGACGGCCCTCCATAGACACATACACACCGCCGACAAT
>NC_051400.1:837597-837951 GCF_015228065.2 Penaeus monodon
TCCTCCTCACAGACGGACAGTCGCCGTGGCAGAAGGCGAGGATGGCGCAAGAGCCTGTCCGTCGCTCGCAGGCTGGTAAAGGTTATATAAACATACAGGACCGAAAGCACGCAGGCAAAAAGTGGCCAGTCAGGTGCCCAATACGGGTGACGGATTCGCTACCCGGCCCGAGCCTGAGAGGGAGGGGGGGGAGGGGGGGCTCGGATCTGTTTAATAAGCCGAGGTCATGGTAAGCTTGACCTCCCCCCCTCCCCCCTCCCTTTCTCCCTTGTGCATGAGGGGTCAGGCAGGGCGGGCTGGCCCCTCCGCCCTCACCGCTCAAAGAATGAGGAAAATAAAGGAAATATTTCTATT
>NC_051400.1:838756-839075 GCF_015228065.2 Penaeus monodon
CACACAGGTAAACAATACGGTCAGCCGCTGCCTTTTCCATGCAATCTGGTGACAGGTCCCGTTTTCATGGTCACGTCATGCAGAGGCAAGAGGCCGGTAGGTCGCCTCATGCACAGAATAGGGCAAAGGTCAAGCGACGCGAGAGACGGGTCACGTCATGAGAAACGGAGTCATCATGCACGCCATGTAGGGAAATGTTATGAGGTCATGCAGGGGAGAGGGATATGATCTCGAGGCGCTCATGATGAGAGGTTATCAATTGGCGCTTCAGTAAGTGAACTGATTGAGGCATAAAGACTAGGATAAGCAAGTCAGGCAA
>NC_051400.1:839248-839781 GCF_015228065.2 Penaeus monodon
TGCAAACCTGAAGACCACGCCATGCAAACCTGAAGACCACGCCATGCAAACCTGAAGACCACGCCATGCAAATCTGAAGACCACGCCATGCAAACCTGAAGACCACGCCATGCAAACCTGAAGACCACGCCATGCAAATCTGAAGACCACGCCATGCAAATCTGAAGACCACGCCATGCAAATCAGCAAATTACACCTAAACCTAGTTACGTCAGCACTAATAGACCTTCTATTTTTGGGGGGTCATTTTTTTCACGTCATGCACAACTTGATCAGCGCTTCACATGTCATGAAGTAAGGTCAGGAGGTCATGCGGAAGTGGGTTACAAGAATTTACCAAAACAAATCGCCGGGTTTTCTCTCCCGAGATTCTCAGCCACTCTAACGCCTTAAGAAGTTATTATTATGATTAATCTTCGTGTAAGAAGCAATTGCAGCCTTGCTATTACTTCTTTTATTAATCAATGTCAACATTACGTCACTATATTAGTTGCGTTATGCAGATGATGATAACGTGAAGAATGATACTGACT
>NC_051400.1:839984-840115 GCF_015228065.2 Penaeus monodon
TTTTTTGATGATGATTATGATACGGAAGATTAATATTTCACCATCTCAGTAATGCAGATTTATCCTTCCTCCAGGCCAAACATTCACTTTCGTTTATACTTCCATCTGCATATAAGACTTTATCATCATTA
>NC_051400.1:841602-841695 GCF_015228065.2 Penaeus monodon
ACATGTAAACCCGTGTAAGTTTGTACTGTAGTAGCACAGTGTAAGACGTGTGGTTCCCACGGACGCACCATTCAGGCGTGTGGAAGATCAGGT
>NC_051400.1:841798-842148 GCF_015228065.2 Penaeus monodon
GTACCTGCAGGGCCCCCGGGCCATATACACATCGTCACCGAGTTCAAAACCCAAAATACGGCAGGGGGAGGGGGAGGGGGGAGGGGAGAAAGGACAGGGAGGGGGGGAGGGGAGAAAGGGACAGGGGGGGGGGAGGGGTAAAAGGACAGGGAGGGGGGAGGGGAGAAAGGACAGGGAGGGGGGAGGGGAAAAGGACAGGGAGGGGGGTAGGGGAGAAAAGGACAGGGAGGGGGGAGGGGGCGATATCAGGCTTTACTCCCAGGCGCCGTCGTTCCGGGTCCTGCTATCGGTGACTAATGAAAGGCTTCCTATGTTTTGATAAAAAAATGCTATGTTGTGTTTGTTGAGTG
>NC_051400.1:842195-842280 GCF_015228065.2 Penaeus monodon
AATCATTTCTTTCTATCTTGTCTCTTCCTGTCTTTTGTCCTGCCTATCTCCTGTCTGCCTCACTTGCTTCTTCTTTAATTTTTCC
>NC_051400.1:842926-843033 GCF_015228065.2 Penaeus monodon
GTCGCGACAGCCGGCCATGTCGACCCCAGGAGCGAGCAACCAGCGGGGGGGCAATAAAGGATGCCACTCTTTCACCCTTCCCCCTCAAACCACGCCCCTTTCCCAAA
>NC_051400.1:843113-844102 GCF_015228065.2 Penaeus monodon
CATTCACAAAGTTATGCTTCTCCGTGTCTCCTATTTCTGCTTAAAACCTCTGTCCTGGTCTCCCTATTCTGCTTATGCTGTGGTCACTGTCTCCTGCACCTGCTTAGGCCCCTGTCACTGTCCCCTTTTCTGTTTAAATGCCCCTGGTCCCTGTCTGCTTTTCCTGCTTACCCCTGCCCACTGCCTCCTACCCCTGTTTATGACTTGTTCGTGTCCCCTTTTCTGTTTATGCTCCCTGCCAGCTTCTCCTCCTTATCCCCTCGTCCCTGCTACCTTTCCCTTCTTTGCCTGCCACTGTCTCTTTTCCCCTGCTTATCCCCTGTCAACGCCCTGTCAACGATTTTTGTGTCCCTGTCCTTCTTCTCCTGCTGATCCTCACCCTACCCATAGCTTTTCGTCAACCCTTGCCTCTTAACTATACCCGACCGCTTTCCTCATCCCTTCCCTTATCCCTCTCCCTACCCCAATAACCCTTACCCGTACCCTTATCCCCATCCAACATACCCTTTTTCCTATCCCTAATACCCCTATCCAACCCCTCATCTCCTTCTCCTTACCCCCCCCCCCAACAAGCAACAGCACGCAAGCACTCCCTCCGGCCAACAACCCTCCTTTACATACACGCCCCCTTGTCCCCGCAGAGAGAAACACACGCACACGCAAGCAAGCACTCCCCCCCACCTCCTAATCCTCCATATGTACATGCCCCCATGTCCTCGCCTGAGATCACACGCAAGCACGCACCCCCCCCCCCCCCTCAACCCTCCCGTGCATACACGTCCTCCTTATACTCGCCACAGAACTACACAAACAAAGCACGCATTGTCTCCCCCCGCCCCCTCTCCCCCCCATTCTTCCCATATGTACCCCGCTCCCCTTGTCCCCGGCTTCGAACACACGCACGCCCCTGCAAGCAAATACTCCCCTCCCCCCCCCCCAACCACCCATATGTACACGTATCCCTTGTCCCGGCTGAGTATAAACACCAA
>NC_051400.1:844215-844385 GCF_015228065.2 Penaeus monodon
ACGCGCGCGCACACGCAAGCCCCACTCGGAAGGCAAGCGCTCTTTAATTCCCCTCAGAGCGCGTAATGACTCTCCCCCCCCCTCCTCCCCCATCCAGGTGCAGGATGACGCGCGCCCCGACTGCAATGCGTATAAGGAGGTTAAGCGCTCCTTAATTCCTAAAGGCGAGG
>NC_051400.1:844481-844647 GCF_015228065.2 Penaeus monodon
TCCTTCCTCATCCCCATACCCCCTTACCCTCCTCACCCCCCTACCCCATTATCATCCTCATCCCCTACCCCCCTTATTCTCATCCCCCCTACCACCCTTATCTCCTAATCCCAACCCCTCTTGTTTGAAAACACGAGGTCTAAAAATACGATATAAGTAACGGTGA
>NC_051400.1:845125-845265 GCF_015228065.2 Penaeus monodon
ATTTAAATTGAGGATAGCTTAGAGGTGAAGATAGTGACATGGTTCGGCAGGTGGGGATAATGCGAAATAATAATAATGCTACTAGTAGTTTTACGAGTTGTATTACCAACTACTGGTGCTGTGGGAGCTTCTCCAAAACG
>NC_051400.1:846026-846211 GCF_015228065.2 Penaeus monodon
CTCCCCTGTCGAGTGTACTTAATCAGCGGATGTGGTAGTTAGGCCCTCTGTACGGCCCAATAGGCCAGCTGACATCCATCTGACAGTCATGATCACCCCGCTGACATCCGCCGCTGACATATTTCCCATAATCGCTGGTGACACATAATGCATGAGTCGTGAGCTTTCACCTGTGTCACCCCTAC
>NC_051400.1:846575-846939 GCF_015228065.2 Penaeus monodon
TGGATGGGTGTTCCAAGGTCGCGTCTCCCACATGTAGGCCTACCGTGCTGGGTGTGTTTGGCGGTCGAATTTCTCGGCTGCGCGGCTGGTTTTGCTCGGGTTGTCTTGCGTTTTTTTGCCTATGTTGTTTTTATTTGTATTGTTTTTGGTTTATGTTGTTTGGCTTATGTTGTTTTTACTTGTTTTTTGTTTTTGTTTCTCGGCTGTGCGGCTGGTTTTGCTCGGGTTGTCTTGCGTTGTTTTTGTTTGTTGTTTTTACTTGTTATTTTTTGGTCATGTTGTCTTTACTTATGTTGTTTTTTTTGTTTTTTTACTTGTGTGTTTTTTTTTTTTTTTTTTTTTTGCTCGTGTTGTCTTTACTTAG
>NC_051400.1:846968-847800 GCF_015228065.2 Penaeus monodon
GCCCGTTATCTTTGTTTGTTATTTTTGCTGGTGTTTTTACCTATGTTGCTTTTGGTTATGTTTTTGTTTATGTTTTTGGTTGTGTTTTTACTAATATTACGTTTGCGTATGTTGCCTTTATTTATGTTTTAACTTGTTTTTGCTTATGCTGTTTTAAGTTGTGTTGTTTTTGGATGTTGTGATGTGTATATTTGGTGTTTTTTTTGCACTGATGTTGATGTTGATTTTTTTTTTCATTGGTGATGTTGCTAATGTTTTCTGTTTTTTGTTGATGATGTGATGACGATTTTTTTATCTTTTTTTTTTGTTGGTGTTAAATTTCTTGGTTTTGTGGTTGTATTGGGGGGGGGTTGTTAATTTTTTTATTTTTGTTTATTTTTATTATTTATTTATTTATTTATTTTTTATTTATTTATTTTTTTAATCTTTATTGTTTTTTATTTGCTTATTTACTTATATTTTTTATTTATTTATTTATCTATTTACTTCTTTATTATTATTTTTTTTACTTATTATTTATCATTATTATTATTATTATTTATTTTTATTTTTTATTTACCTATTATCATTTATTTATTTATTTATTTATTTTTGTATTGTGGTAGTTCTAGCAATCGTGTTTTTGTTGTTGTTGTTGTTGTTAATGTTGAATTTGTTGGTTATAATCTCTGTGTTTGTTGGTTAGACGTGTTTGTTTATTTGTTTGCACTTTCACTTTTTTTTATGTTATTGTTGTTGTTAATTGTTATTTTACTCTTGTCGAATCGGCGTTCCGTCTGCTGCTCACCACCGCCATCCCCCGCTCGCATCGTCGTCCTCATACCGTCGTACA
>NC_051400.1:848897-849939 GCF_015228065.2 Penaeus monodon
CGTTGTAGAAGCTCCCACAGCACCAGTAGTGGTAATACAACTCGTAAAACTACTAGTAGCATTATTATTATTTCGCATTAATCCCCACCGCCAACCATGTCACTATCTTCACCATCCTCACTATCCTCAGATTTAAATCCTCCCTCCCCTCCCCTCCTTCCTTCCCCTCCTCCTCCCCCCTTCTTTTCCTCCCTCCTCCTTCTCTCCCCTCCCTCTTCTTTCCCTCCCTCCACGCTCTCCCTCATTTCACCATCCTCACCATCCTCCGATTTAAATCCTCCGCCCCTTCCCCCCCCTCCGCCCCTTCTCTCCCTCCTCCCCTACCGCCTCCTCCCTCCCCTCCCTCCTCCCCTACCGCCTCCTCCCTCCCCTCCCTCCCCTCCCCTCCCCCTCTTTCCCTCATTTCACCATCCTCAGATTTAACTCCTCCCTCCCTCCCCTCCGCCCTCCCCTCCTCTCTCCTCCCCCTCCTCTCCTCTCCTCTTCCCTCCCCCTCCTTCCCCATCCTCCCTCCTCTCCCCCCTCCCCTCCTCTCCTCTCCCCTCCCCCCTCCCCCCCCCCCCTCCCCCTCCCCCTCATTTCACCATCCTCACCGTTACTTATATCGTATTTTTAGACCTCGTGTTCAAACAAGAGGGTGGGGATGAGGAGGATAAGGGGGTAGGGGGGATGAGGAGGATAAGGGGGTAGGGGGGATGAGGGGATAAGGGGGTAGGGGGATGAGGAGGATAAGGGGGTAGGGGGATGAGGAGGGTAAGGGGGTAGGGGGATGAGGAGGATAAGGGTGCAAGGGTGTAAGGGGGTTTGGGGGGTAAGGGTGTAAGGGGGTAAGGGGGATGAGGAGGATAAGGGGGTAAGGGTGTAAGGGGGTGTAAGGTCCTCCCTTTAGGAATTAAGGAGCGCTTAACCTCCTTTACGCATTGACAGTCGGCGCGCGTCATCCTGCACCTGGATGGGGGAGGAGGGGGGGGGAGAGTCATTACGCGCTCTGAGGGGAATTAAAGAGCGCTTGCCTTCCGAGTGTGCTTGCGTGTGCGCGCGC
>NC_051400.1:850049-850122 GCF_015228065.2 Penaeus monodon
TTGGTGTTTATTCTCAGCCCGGGACAAGGGATACGTGTACATATGGGGTGGTTGGGGGGGGGAGGGGAGTATT
>NC_051400.1:850146-850445 GCF_015228065.2 Penaeus monodon
AAGCCGGGGACAAGGGGAGCGAGTACATATGGGAAGAATGGGGGGGAGAGGGGGCGGGGAGACAATGCGTGCTTGCTTGTTTGTGTATGTTCTGTGGCGAGTATAAGGAGACGTGTATGCACGGGAGGGTTGAGGGGGGGGGGGGTGCGTGCTTGCGTGTGATCTCAGGCGAGGACATGGGGGCATGTACATATGGTAGGATTAGGAGGTGGGGGGGAGTGCTTGCTTGCGTGTGCGTGTGTTCTCTCTGCCGGGGACAAGGGGGCGTGTATGTAAAGGAGGGTTGTTGGCGGAGGGAG
>NC_051400.1:850604-850840 GCF_015228065.2 Penaeus monodon
AAGCGGTTCGGGTATAGTTAAGAGGCAAGGGTTGACGAAAAGCTATGGGTAGGGCTGAGGATCAGCAGGAGAAAGGGACAGGGACACAAAAATCGTTGACAGGGTCGTTGACAGGGGCATAAGCAGGGGAAAGAGACAGTGGCAGGCAAAGAAGGGAAAGGTAGCAGGGACGAGGCATAAGGAGGAGAAGCTGGCAGGGAGCATAAGCAGAAAAGGGGACACGAACAAGTCATAAA
>NC_051400.1:850942-851218 GCF_015228065.2 Penaeus monodon
AGACAGTGACACAGCATAAGCAGAATAGGGAGACCAGGACAGAGGTATAAGCAGAAATAGGAGACACGGAGAAAGCATCAACTTTGTGAATGAGACACAGAAGGAGACACAGAAGGAGACAGAGACAGAGACACAAGCAAAGACGGACGCAGAGAAACACAGGCAGAAACAGTGGAAGGGTCGTGTTTGAGGGGGAAGGGTGAAAGAGTGGCATCCCTTCATTGCCCCCTCGCTGGTTGGCTCGCTCCTGGGGTCGACATGGCCGGCTGTCGCGAC
>NC_051400.1:851996-852280 GCF_015228065.2 Penaeus monodon
CACTCAACAAACACAAACATATGCATATTTTTTATCGAAAACATAGGAAAAGCTCTTTCATTAGTCACCGATCGCAGGACCCGGAACGACGGCGCCTGGTCGAGTAAAGCCCTGATATCGCCCCCTCCCCCCTCCCTGTCCTTTCTCCCCTACCCCCCTCCCTGTCCTTTTCCCCTCCCCCCTCCCTGTCCTTTCTCCCCTCCCCCCTCCCCCTCCCCCTGCCGTATTTTGGGTTTTGAACTCGGTGACGATGGTGTAATATGGCCCGGGGGCCCTGCAGGTAC
>NC_051400.1:854175-854286 GCF_015228065.2 Penaeus monodon
TAATGATGATAAAGTCTTATATGCAGATGGAAGTATAAACGAAAGTGAATGTTTGGCCTGGAGGAAGGATAAATCTGCATTACTGATGATGGTGAAATATTAATCTTCCGT
>NC_051400.1:854486-855008 GCF_015228065.2 Penaeus monodon
TTCTTCACGTTATCATCATCTGCATAACGCAACTAATATAGTGACGTAATGTTGACATTGATTAATAAAAGAAGTAATAGCAAGGCTGCAATTGCTTCTTACACGAAGATTAATCATAATAATAAGCTTCTTAAGGCGTAGAGTGGCTGAGAATCTCGGGAGAGAAAACCCGGCGATTTGTTTTGGTAAATTCTTGTAACCCACTTCCGCATGACCTCCTGACCTTACTTCATGACATGTGAAGCGCTGATCAAGTTGTGCATGACGTGAAAAAAATGACCCCCCAAAAATAGAAGGTCTATTAGTGCTGACGTAACTAGGTTTAGGTGTAATTTGCTGATTTGCATGGCGTGGTCTTCAGGTTTGCATGGCGTGGTCTTCAGATTTGCATGGCGTGGTCTTCAGGTTTGCATGGCGTGGTCTTCAGATTTGCATGGCGTGGTCTTCCGATTTGCATGGCGTGGTCTTCAGGTTTGCATGGCGTGGTCTTCAGGTTTGCATGGCGTGGTCTTCAGGTTTGCA
>NC_051400.1:855142-855492 GCF_015228065.2 Penaeus monodon
TTGCCTGACTTGCTTATCCTAGTCTTTATGCCTCAATCAGTTCACTTACTGAAGCGCCAATTGATAACCTCTCATCATGAGCGCCTCGAGATCATATCCCTCTCCCCTGCATGACCTCATAACATTTCCCTACATGGCGTGCATGATGACTCCGTTTCTCATGACGTGACCCGTCTCTCGCGTCGCTTGACCTTTGCCCTATTCTGTGCATGAGGCGACCTACCGGCCTCTTGCCTCTGCATGACGTGACCATGAAAACGGGACCTGTCACCAGATTGCATGGAAAAGGCAGCGGCTGACCGTATTGTTTACCTGTGTGTTATGGCTGGCGTGGCTGTCATCAGTGTTCC
>NC_051400.1:856268-856423 GCF_015228065.2 Penaeus monodon
AATAGAAATATTTCCTTTATTTTCCTCATTCTTTGAGCGGTGAGGGCGGAGGGGCCAGCCCGCCCTGCCTGACCCCTCATGCACAAGGGAGAAAGGGAGGGGGGAGGGGGGGAGGTCAAGCTTACCATGACCTCGGCTTATTAAACAGATCCGAG
>NC_051400.1:856442-856621 GCF_015228065.2 Penaeus monodon
TCTCAGGCTCGGGCCGGGTAGCGAATCCGTCACCCGTATTGGGCACCTGACTGGCCACTTTTTGCCTGCGTGCTTTCGGTCCTGTATGTTTATATAACCTTTACCAGCCTGCGAGCGACGGACAGGCTCTTGCGCCATCCTCGCCTTCTGCCACGGCGACTGTCCGTCTGTGAGGAGGA
>NC_051400.1:856857-856930 GCF_015228065.2 Penaeus monodon
CCTGCATGTCTGCCTGCCTTTCTAAGGTCATGTTTGAAGGTCTGTAGATGTCAGCGTTGCCTCCCTATAGGTC
>NC_051400.1:856952-857565 GCF_015228065.2 Penaeus monodon
CGAGGCCTTGTGTCCGCCCGCGAAGGTCTCGTTAGTGGACGCCTCGGTGCCATCTGACGTTCTCTGCCCCGCGTCGCCCATGCTGTCGCCATCTGTCGCCGAAAGTGAAGGCTTTTTGAAGGGGCGTATGGCGAGGCAGGTGGCGAGGGGGCGGTGCCGGGGAGGGGGGGGGGTAGGGGACGAGGATGGGAGGGATGTGTAGATGGATAGGAGGTTGGAGGGTGGGGTGTGTTAGAAAGAGGGAGGGAGGATGGATAGGGAGAGGGGAGATAGAGAGAGAGAGAGAGGGAGGGAGGGATGATGTAGGGATGGACTGTTGGATAAAGAGAGGAATGATGGATTGACAGAAGGAGGATGGATAGAGAGAAGGAGGATTGATTGAGGGAGAAAGGATGGACAGAGAGAAAGAGAATGGATAGAAAGAAGAAGGACGGGAGGGAGGGAAGGATGAAAGATAAGATAAGGATAGGCCAGCGCTAGGATAGGCCAGCGCTCTGTGTTAGTGACGAA
Source organism: Penaeus monodon (assembly GCF_015228065.2). NCBI lineage: Eukaryota > Metazoa > Arthropoda > Malacostraca > Decapoda > Penaeidae > Penaeus > Penaeus monodon. Next base: position 857,463 of record NC_051400.1, read on the forward strand.
GGATAGATAATGTATTTTTCTAGTGAATATTAAATCCTTCAGTCACAGGTGTGGAAATGCTTGCAAGAATGGAGTTTTGCGGTAAAAGGAAAGAGGGAAGTGA
>NC_051400.1:858010-858384 GCF_015228065.2 Penaeus monodon
CACTCTAGATTTATTAACATAGAATTTTTGTTGACGTCCATCTAGAACCAATATAATAATCATATACCTAACGAACAGACAGACGCAATTCACTTACATTATTGTGCATGTCTGTATATGCGTATATGCGCTTCATTGCATGCCTTGTACAGAGTTATTTAAGGTGACAGACTTATTATGCCATTCAGGAAAACAAGTCATAAACTCGCCCTCAAGCGCCACCTCCCAGCATTTTTACTGAGAAGAGAAAGAAGGAAAAAAAAAAGGCGCGTCTTTATTTGCATATTCACTTAACGCATTAAGGTTGTTACGTGTTTCTGAATGATATTAAGACACTGTGGCGGAATTATCGGCAGTTTTATTGCTAGAATTTT
>NC_051400.1:858509-858578 GCF_015228065.2 Penaeus monodon
GAATAACTTCTTTTGTCTATATCTTGGTGTAGAATTTTGGAAATGTGGATTTTTTGTGTACCGTAGTTT
>NC_051400.1:859633-859731 GCF_015228065.2 Penaeus monodon
CAAAAAACGGCAATGATAAGGGATACTGAAATCCCTAGCTGGATTGCTGCTGGACAAGGGAAAAAACTCCACGTCCCCAATCACAAGGAGAGAATACG
>NC_051400.1:863172-863417 GCF_015228065.2 Penaeus monodon
AATGTTCAGTTCAATTTGTCGTTGTTGACGTCATTTGTTATCTGTATTGCGAAAGGTTTTTGTTTTCATTTTTTTTTATGAAGTTCCAAAATTTATTTATTTTGATTTATTAATAGTTTTTTTTGGGTTATTATCAATTGAAAGGTTTCCAAAGTGGATGATATGGTTTTTAACATCTTTCGGTAAATTATTTCATATGAGTCATGTTTGGGTTTGAAATCTTTGATATAGATTCTGTTAGGTTC
>NC_051400.1:863641-863855 GCF_015228065.2 Penaeus monodon
GCTAGGCCCTGGAAAAAAAAACTACGATAATAATTGTATTTAGTAATATATGATAACATAAATTGCGTTCGACTTCGACAAAGGAGTAATAAGGCATTTAACACTTAAAATTGGACAATGATCGAAAAGTTGCAATGACTCGCGATTGTTACCTGTAATTGTTCTCAAAAGGTCGATTAACTGAACGCTGTGGGTTTTCCTCTGTTTTATTTCG
>NC_051400.1:864696-864894 GCF_015228065.2 Penaeus monodon
GCAAACAGTCGCTCGTGCCAGTGCAGGTGGGTCACGTGCCATGACGTCACTCTGCTGTCATGCGGGCGGGCTGTCATAGGCCGTGACGTCCATTAACGATCATGTTTGTCATGCGGTCTGTTTTGTCTTGGGACTTGTCATGTCTTCGAAAATTTTGTCTTTGTCTTGATCGCTCAAGCGTTTTGTCACTTTTTTCCC
>NC_051400.1:865123-865507 GCF_015228065.2 Penaeus monodon
CCCCCCCCCTACCCCTTCCTCTCTCCCTCCCTGCCTCCCTTTTCTCCTCCCGCCGATCCCTCACCCTCCTCTCCTCCCTCCCTCCTTCCTCCCCCTCCAGTCACCCCCTCCCCCCTCCAGTCACCCCCTCCCCCCTCCAGTCACCCCCTCCCCCCTCCAGTCACCCCCTCCCCGCTCCCCGAACAAAGAAATTCCCCGATCTGTCAAGCGGAAGTCGCGAAGTCAAGGGCTGTCACGCGCACAGGTGTGGATTGGGTCTTCAGATGTCATGCCGCAGGTGTGATTCGGCGCTTCCAGTCCAATGCTCCTAATCCGAATCGCGTTGATGGAGATGGATTGGGCGAGGCGCTGGCGTTATCTTCTTTATCGCGTTGTGAATGCTAT
>NC_051400.1:865594-865692 GCF_015228065.2 Penaeus monodon
TCGTTTGTTCGATTCCGTGTTATGCTTCTGATCTCTTTAATTTTCTTTAATTCTGTTTCTCTCTCTAATTTTTTTTATTCTCTCTCTAATTCTTTAAT
>NC_051400.1:866101-866427 GCF_015228065.2 Penaeus monodon
TCCTCTTTTCTTCTCTTCCCACATTCTCCCATTTAAAAAAGATATTCATGAGACCGTAAGCCAAAGCACAGGATTCACCGAAAGATCAAACGGTTCTCTCTCCTTGTAAGGTCGCGGGCGGCGATGGGCGGGCGAGATTAGGCGTCCGCGTGTGTCTGCTGCGGGCGTGACGGTTGAACAAAAGGAGGACATGGCAGCGTGGATGTCGGGGTGTGCCTCCGTCGATTGGCACTCTGGATGGAGGGGGTGAGGGGGGAGGAGAGAGGGACAAGGAGGGGAAGGGTAGACGATGGAGGGGGGAGGGTACGGGTAGAAGATTGAGGGGG
>NC_051400.1:866653-866776 GCF_015228065.2 Penaeus monodon
TCGGATAGCACATAAATTGAGCGCAGTAGAGCGAGTAGGCTAGTGCGTTATTTAGTTACAAAAGATAGTACAGTGAAATAAATTAATGATTCACAGTGATTTAGGAGTCATATTTGTGATCAG
>NC_051400.1:867175-867374 GCF_015228065.2 Penaeus monodon
GGAGGTTTAAAGTCACAAACGGATGCACGTTATATCTTCAGAAATACAGTGAATCACGATATATCATTATATATGCACATTACATCACATACATGTTAAGGATAATTATTCAGTTTATATTGTAAACATAGTTATATCACATTCATGCCAAGTTTATCATACATGTGTTATACAGGTGGGATGGGGAGGCCCGTAAATG
>NC_051400.1:867792-868735 GCF_015228065.2 Penaeus monodon
GATGGACAGCGAGATTAGTTAATCACTCTTATCAGCCTCATCAAGAAACTTAGACACATGAACTGATTAAAATGATAACAACAAACACGAAACTGCGAATAGAGTGATAAGAGCATATAACAGAATACGAATTAATACACAGAAAGCAAACTACGATATTTTCGAGAGATTTCAACAGCGCGTGTAGATATAATCTTTCTTTAAAAATTAAATAATCCATATTCTAGATTAGGGTTTTCATTTAATCGTTATTACGTATCTTATTCAGGTTTATTAATCAGCTTATCTTATTAAGATATATCAATTGCGTATTTCCATGAGGGTTTTTAATTAAGCATCTTACCAAGACATATTAATTACGCATTTTTTCCCGAGATATATATCAACTATTTATGCTATTAAAGGGTATTATTATCTTATTAAAATGTATTATTAAAATTATCTTAATTATTAATTCAAATTATTATTATCTTAGGAAAATGTATTTTTTTTTTCTTTTATGTTATTGATTTTAGGAGCATAGGACAGATATGGTTTTATTCTTAAGTAATGTGGGCGTGTTTGCGCGGGCGAAGAGGCGCGTGTGGGCGTGTGACCGTGGGCGTCGCGTTATTTTTTGAGGGGATTTAACCGTTGGATGCACCGAGACCCCGTGGGCGTGCGACCCTGGACTCGCTCTTGCGTGGGCGTGCGTGTAACTGTGAGCGTACAGTGTGGGCGTGTGTGTAAACTCCTGACTTCATTTAGATTGGGGGTCGGGGAGGGGAGGAGGGGGTCGGGGAGGGGAGGAGGGGGCCGAGGATAGATGGGGGAGGGGAAGGGGGAGGAGGTCGTCTGGGTGGTCGTTGGCAGGGCACGACTGACGCGTCCTCCCGGGTCGTCACAAGTTGGCTGTTGTGGGGGGTCGCCACGACTGCTGCTACTGGCACCCCTGCTTGTCTGT
>NC_051400.1:869035-869184 GCF_015228065.2 Penaeus monodon
TTTAATAGAAAATCACCACATCTACCTCTTTTTACGACCCCCCCCCCCTCTATAACTCTAATAACCCCTTCCATCCATTCCCTCCACGCAACTCCAAAGAAAAGGAGCGAGGAGAGAACACCGGTTTTGGATAAAGGGAAAATAAAGAT
>NC_051400.1:869471-869566 GCF_015228065.2 Penaeus monodon
CCGGGGAAAGGGGTGAGGGGGTCAATTTTTTTGTTAGGCCTAGGGGCTTCCTATTTTCCCCCCCTAAGGTAGAATTTTTTCATTCTCCTTTTTTT
>NC_051400.1:869665-870036 GCF_015228065.2 Penaeus monodon
CATAGCTTTCCCGTGAGGCCGGATGGAAGGGGCCCCGCGTCTGTGCCCAAGCGGCCAGGCCTACCCCAGTGGGTCGGGTTTGGGGGTTGTGGGGCCGGGGGGGCCGTTTCAATTTTTTGTTGGCATGGGGGACAGGGGAGCGAGGGGAGGGAAAAGGGACTGGAGCGAGGGGAGGGAGAGAGGGGGGGGAAAAGGGAATGGGCGGAGAGAGAGAGAGAGAGAGGGAGAGTGGCCCTGGAGCGAGGGAGGGGAGAGAGGGGGGGGAAAAGGGACAGGGTTTGCGAGGGAGAGGGAGAGTGGACATGAGGAGGGAGAGGGGGGGAGGAGGGAGAAAGGGACATGGTGCGGGAAAAGGAGAGGGGAGAGGACAT
>NC_051400.1:870749-870813 GCF_015228065.2 Penaeus monodon
GGCTGACATGAATACGTATTTTTGAAATTGCAGAAAAGATATGAAACTGAGATTTTTTTTTTTT
>NC_051400.1:870931-871443 GCF_015228065.2 Penaeus monodon
ATTTTTTTCCCGTTACGCCATCGTATATTCGTTATCTTAGATTATCTGTAATATTTAGGGTAGTACAATAGAGACTTGGGTTTCTTGGTGATAAACCAGATGCCAGAGATTTATATTCATTTATATTTACTTCCAAAAACCTCTCAGTCCTGAATTTACCACCTTACAGACAGACGCGAAACAAGCTTGGGATACACTCGTCGCCAGGTCGGATTATCTTAGTAACATTACATAAAGAAATTAATTATGTAACTTGACTATATCAGCCAAGTCCAATCTGCCAAGATAAGATTAATAGGAGGCCTATCTCCCGCACCCTAGGAAACTGCATGGACAAACCTTCATATGCTTGGTGAATGGCCGTGATTTCTTGCATTAAATGGTAAAGAGTCGTGATGTAATACTCCATGCTAAATTTAGCATGTAATGTAGGTCAGTATACAGGATGAGGAGATATATAGTTACACGGCCCGAAACTGCGCGGGATTTGGCCGTAGATTTTATCTGTCATG
>NC_051400.1:871710-871778 GCF_015228065.2 Penaeus monodon
TGCAGATTCGCAGCCAACACTCGTACCCGAAGATGATTACAACACAGCAGCTGGCGGCCTACGCAAGA
>NC_051400.1:873176-873375 GCF_015228065.2 Penaeus monodon
AGCAGCATTGGGCGTGCGCCGTGCAGGTGGAGGGGTGTGGGCGGCGGTGGCGACCCGAGGGCGGCGGGCGAAGCAGTGACGACTCGTATCTCGCGAGTTTACCGGAAGTGCGGGAATGCGCGAGGAGGAAAAAAAACCACGAAAATGAGCAGGAAGAGATGGGATAGAATAAGAACTGGCAGATAAGAAAAAAGGGTTG
>NC_051400.1:873437-873600 GCF_015228065.2 Penaeus monodon
CGAAAAGGAAAGAAAATAGGCGAGAGGAACGAAGGAGAGATAGAAAAAGTAAAGAAAGAAATAAGGAAAGAAGAATGGGCATATAGGGAGAGAGAAGAATATTAAGAAATAGGAAAGAACAAAGGAATAAAAGGGAGGGAGGGGATAGATAGATAGATGGATG
>NC_051400.1:873735-873952 GCF_015228065.2 Penaeus monodon
ATGAAATAAAGTAAATAAAAGAGAAAAACAAAAAACAAACAAAAAAGAAACAGGAAAACAAGGAAGAGACGGAGAAAACCGAATCAAAATCAACGTCAGGACAAAGAGCCCGAGCTCGAGACGCGAGCCACAGGCGCCGGAGACGAGACCTATCTTGGGCTATGAACGGGGCAGCCGAGGCTCGTGTGGGCGGCCGTAGTAAGATGACTCGGATAGC
>NC_051400.1:873981-874050 GCF_015228065.2 Penaeus monodon
GTTTGGACGCCTCCTCCGTGAATGGACCTTCGGCGGCCGCGAGGGAGGGCGTCGCTGTAGTAAAAGGGG
>NC_051400.1:874099-874178 GCF_015228065.2 Penaeus monodon
TTGGCGTTGTAGGTGGCTTGTCATGGCGGGAATGGGCAGGCCTCCGACATGGGCGTCGGCCGAGGGCGAGGCGCTGTTA
>NC_051400.1:874645-874734 GCF_015228065.2 Penaeus monodon
GAACTTTGGTGTCCCCGATGCCCAAGCAATAAAATGTGGTATGGGGTGTACCACAGGGTAGTGATGAGAGTTTGAAAGGAGAAAGGGTA
>NC_051400.1:874788-874901 GCF_015228065.2 Penaeus monodon
CGTAGTATGTTGGACAGAAATGAAAGGGGACGATATATTATGATTAGAAATGGTGTGTGTGCGCTTTGTGGGAATGTGCAGAGATGTGTGGTTTTTGTGCGTGTACGTTTTTT
>NC_051400.1:875077-875240 GCF_015228065.2 Penaeus monodon
AAACAAGAAAGCGTTTTCAACGTTTGATAAACTAATTAACTTTATTCTTATCTACGGAGTAAATTGCGTAACTGCTTTATATCTTCAGTTATTTCTCAAAGATTTGTTCCACCTCTCTCAGTCTTCCGCGTGTGTTGGTTGTAATGTTTCACTTTTTCTTTTT
>NC_051400.1:875440-875521 GCF_015228065.2 Penaeus monodon
CTTCCTTCTTTCCTTCCTTCCTTTCATCCATTTTCCCCTCCTTCCTTCATACCCCACTTCTTTTCGTTTCTTATTATTACA
>NC_051400.1:875685-875825 GCF_015228065.2 Penaeus monodon
TTTTCCCATTCACATTTTCACCCCCACCTCCCTCCTTTTTCCCAGTTCTCCCTACATTCTACAAGCAAGTGTTATGACCCTCTCCCCCCCTCCCATCCCTCCTCCACAACCTCTACCTTAAAACCACTGACCTCAGATAA
>NC_051400.1:876059-876186 GCF_015228065.2 Penaeus monodon
CAACATACCCAGGTATTGGTATTGGTATTTTTGCTTTTGTGTGTCCGGGTCGCAGCTTCCCTCGGTGTTTGGGATTACCTCAGGAAGGGTTGGTAAAAGGACCCCGTTTTTGGCACGCTCGGTGTGG
>NC_051400.1:876481-876716 GCF_015228065.2 Penaeus monodon
ATTTTCTCTCCCCTTTAATTTTTGTATTAATCTTTATCTCTGTACCCTCCCCCCCCATTCTCTCTTTATTTTATCTCTCTCTTTATATTTTTCAAATTTAAATGATTTATTGGGCAAAACATATTCACATATGAATTACATTTTTAAAATAAGTACATTGAGGAATATTAACTCAGGAGGAAAATCTGATTCATAAACTGCTTTTTGTTTGGGTTCGCGCCTGTCTACGTTCTCT
>NC_051400.1:876857-876981 GCF_015228065.2 Penaeus monodon
TCATTCTCTCTTGTGGCGATGCGGTCAGTGGTCGACGTCTGTCAGTCATGGTGGGGTGAAACTATCCTGCCTCTCCCTCTCGCGGTGTTCTGAACTGTTCCTCGCTCTGTCGTTTTCTTTCTTG
>NC_051400.1:877336-877662 GCF_015228065.2 Penaeus monodon
CCCTTACATGTGTAAATAAGAAGGGGCAGGTTGTTGACTCGTCGGTAACCAAACAGTAAAATGGTATTTACAAACAGATACGAGATCGAGTTACTCAGAATACATGAATTACCCAGAAAGTAAGTAAATTTGAGTGAGAATGCATAAGTTATCGAGGAAATTAATTAAATTTAGAGGAATATATACAAGTTATCAAAGAAATAAGAAAAAAAAATGAGGAAATAAAGTAATTTGAGAGGAAAATACGTTATTTTAAAAATATACATAATATGACATTAGAAACCAGACCGATGATTACAGAATACCTGAAAATTACGTATTTACTC
>NC_051400.1:877728-878001 GCF_015228065.2 Penaeus monodon
TCTAAATAAATAGATTCAAAATAATACAAATACCTAAAACATACATCGACTGATAAAGAATAAACAGAGTTAGAAAAAATAAAAGGAATTTTAAGTCTCTCGGAGTAGCGGAGACCAAAGCATAAAATCCCGTGCGCTTGCTTTTGGCTTGCATTCAGCAAGGGGGGCGCATGTGTAAGAGATAAGAGGCGTTTTAAGTATGCATCTCTGGGGCGAGATTTGTGGCGGGGGAAGAAAGGCGTCGAAGATGGGAGGATTCTAGATTTATTTTGA
>NC_051400.1:878023-878099 GCF_015228065.2 Penaeus monodon
AGTCGCGTTTTTGGCGAAAAGGAGCAGAGGATTTATTTTTTATTTTATTTTTTATTCACTTCTTCCTCTTGCACCT
>NC_051400.1:878413-878558 GCF_015228065.2 Penaeus monodon
GCCCCAAATGCGTCACCAGAAGTCGCGTCACCCTGAGGCAGGAAGGCAGCGGGGTGGGGTGCGTGGGGAGAAGGGTAGGGGGTGGGGGGGGAGGCGAGAACTGCAGTCACCTCCCCTAGGGTGTCGCGTAGGCCCAGCACTACCC
>NC_051400.1:878640-878724 GCF_015228065.2 Penaeus monodon
TCGTGCCATTAATCCCAGCGCCTACGCCGATTTTCCCCGCATAATAGAAGCCATAATCGTGATGAATGAAGCTAGGAGGTAAGA
>NC_051400.1:879169-879354 GCF_015228065.2 Penaeus monodon
CCCGTAATACACATTTAACGATGAACAGGGTATGAAGCAGCAGACCACCGTATTCGTATTAGCGAGCCGGGGAATCCCCGAGAATGACGGTGCGCGCCGGTGCTTGGGTCAGCCATTTTTTTCTTTCTGCCGCCGCCATGACTTCGGGTGGGTGATACACCAGAGTGATCGGGGGAAAAGGGTCT
>NC_051400.1:879656-879767 GCF_015228065.2 Penaeus monodon
GATGGTAATTTGTAAGGAAAGTTGGGAGGGGGGAGAGGGGAAGGGGAAGGGGGGGGGATTACAAGAGTGCGAAACTGCACCTTTTGCGAAATTTTAAATTTTATTTTATGC
>NC_051400.1:879834-879993 GCF_015228065.2 Penaeus monodon
ATGTATATTTTTTGGCATGTTTTCTTTCTTTTTTGAGAAGTGAAATTGTCCTTCGCCAAGACATGATTTGCCCCTCGCTCGTCCTGACCCGAAACCCCCCTCCCTTTTTCCTCCCCTTCGTATGCCGTGGATGCCACCCAGAGCGACCGCATGCCCTGG
>NC_051400.1:880084-880156 GCF_015228065.2 Penaeus monodon
ATACCCGCAATCTCTTTCCCCCTTCTCTTCGGCCTCCGCAAGATCCGCGCTATTTGCGAGACAACCACTTAA
>NC_051400.1:880473-880743 GCF_015228065.2 Penaeus monodon
AATATGAAGATGACAGAGGGAGGAAATTTTAAAAAAGCGTGTTTTAACAAGAAGGGGGAAGGGGTCTATGAGAGCGAAAGGAGGAGGAGGAGCAAGGATTAGGAGAAAGGATTAGGAGGAGGAGGAGAAAGAGAATGAGAAAGAAGAAGAAGAAGGAGGAGGAGAAGAAGAAGGAGAAGGAGAATGAAGGAGAATGAAGAAGAAAGAGAAGGAGAAGGAGAAAGAAGAAAGAAAAAGGAGAAGGTGAGGGGAGATTACATGTGATGCCAA
>NC_051400.1:881890-882726 GCF_015228065.2 Penaeus monodon
GACGAATGATGGTTAAAAAGAGAAGCAGATTCCCAGAACATGACCCGGAATTAGTGAAAGCAGATCGCAGTTTCGAGACAAGTTTTCGAGACAAGTTTTCGAGACAAGTTCACGCGCTTGCAGCTGGCGAGGCAAATCCGTCAGCGTGCTTGGAAGCAACTTTTAAAATCGTGCTTTCACCGATATTATAAAGTAAGTAGTTTTAGTGTGGATGCGACAGGTAATATGATTTTGCGTAATTTTGAGCGTTCGTGAGGTATACAGGAGTATTGTTTCGTGAAGCGTTTCTCGAGTTTTGTTTCGAATTTTGGCATTCGTGTTTTATTTTTTTTTTAAGGTGATGATCAAAGCCATTTCTAGAGGGAGTTTGTTATATTATCCGTTTGTCTCCTTTTGTATTTATTTTCTCGTTCTTTTTTTTTTCATTTTCGCTTCTCGTTTTCTTTGTATTGTCACTTTCGTCACGTTTTCCGTGTATTAGTACTTTCTCGTTACATTTTCTTTTAATGATTTATTTTGTGTTTCATTTATTTGCTTCGTTAATTTTTCGTCTCGTTTTCTTTCCATTATATATTTCCCCCCATTTTCTTTACTTTATTATTTTTCTCGTCTCGTTTTCTTTACATACTTTTGTCCCGTTTTCTTTACATCATTATTTTCTCGTTTCGTTTTCTTTTCATATTTTTATCCCATTTTCTTTGTAATATCACTCTCTCATCCCGTTTTCTTTGTACTTTCGTCTCCCCTTCACTCACGCTGACTCTTGACGTTGCACTTGTTGCTTTGTCATTTGCATATCTTTGTTACTTATGCTTTATTTGTTTGCCTTGGTGCCG
>NC_051400.1:882806-883158 GCF_015228065.2 Penaeus monodon
GGTTTCTGTTATTTGTTTTGCGTTTGGTTTTAGTATTTTTTTGTTTGTTTGTTTTGCTGTTTTGATTTTCTGTTTTTATTTTATATCTTGGTGTCGATTACTCCTTTGTTGTATTTTATTTATTGTGTTATCGTAAGTTCTGTTATCAGTCCTTTTTATGTCATCCGTTGATTTGCAATGTGTCGATTACTCGAGCGAAAAGGTCATGCAGCCAGGGCGAGGGAGAAGCGACCCTCACGACCTTTAACTCCGTCAGCCGGTCAAGTCACCATAGCGCTTCATGACGTCAGGCACTTCAAGCAGTGATCAAGAAACGATTTGTGATTGAAGAAAATTGGGATAATAAAAGCAG
>NC_051400.1:883364-884107 GCF_015228065.2 Penaeus monodon
CAGATAGGAGAAAAAAAGAATAATCTTCATTTTCGGTTCGGCAAGACCCGTGTGAATGGAGAAGGGTCACACATGCACAGAGTCCTTGGAGAGTCTCTGCTTAATTGTTTAAACGAGGGGAGGGCAAGGCAGCGCGGCAGTGAGTGACCTCTGCCTCCGTCACAATGCCAGGAATGGGTGCCATACTATGTGAGTGCCATGCTACTCCACCACGCCTGCGACGGCTTACACGTTCACCTCATATGCTGTGCCGTGGGAGTGTGCACAGCAGACGCATTGGCACACATAAGCACGATACGTGAGGTTCGTCAAAAGGGCATCGTTATCGTTATCGTTAGTTATTATACGCTCAGGTAACCGACATTGACGCTGATTGTAAACAAAACAACGAGAAGAACAAACAGACGTATGGCCTTTTCGCCGTGTTTCCTGAAGAAGTGGTAGAGCGAAGAAGGTCTTTGACATATTCGTTTTTTTGTTTTTGTTTCTGTTGTTCACGGGAGTCCCAGCATTATCAAGGGCGTCGTCGGTACCATTTATCGTTCAAACCACTTACTACCAGTACCAAAGCCGTACTACCAGTACATGAAACTTGTAGTGGGATACCAGGCCCCCCCCCCTCTACCCCTCCACCTGGCTCTACTGGTATTCCTAAACATTTTACAGTATTCTCTCTACCCCCACTCACCCCCACCCCCCAGGTAATCCCCACTTGTTACTCCTGGTATTACAACGCCTATCGC
>NC_051400.1:884295-884376 GCF_015228065.2 Penaeus monodon
AGGCTCCAACCTGCCCCAGTTGTAACATGTGCTGACCAGACGTCACTCGTGTCCGTTCACACTCTCTTAGTTTGGTGTTTG
>NC_051400.1:884631-884760 GCF_015228065.2 Penaeus monodon
TCCCCCCCTTCCTCCTCCTGCTCTCCCCCATAGATTCGTGTCCCGTCGAGCGTGGGTATGCCGCTGGATTTCACTTTCTAGATTTTTCTTTTTCCTTCATTGTTTTTGTCCTTCCAAGGGCGGAACGGG
>NC_051400.1:884942-885043 GCF_015228065.2 Penaeus monodon
TATCCTATTGTTACCCTAAATTTCATTTTTGTCCCACGGGTCTCTCACTCACCCCCCCCCAAACACCCCTCCACCCCTCGCCCCCAAGCTCCACAGGTGGG
>NC_051400.1:885499-885604 GCF_015228065.2 Penaeus monodon
CATTCACACGATATGAATCCCAGCGAAAACGAAGTCCAGACGAACTTGCGTGAGAGGGACATCGAGGTGGACCTTGAAGGGCGACGCGACACGAGGCCCAATCGC
>NC_051400.1:886548-886612 GCF_015228065.2 Penaeus monodon
CGCCAAGACGTTCTGGTAACATTCGTAGGGGGTGTTTGTCGATGGCGATGAGTGTCGGCTACCT
>NC_051400.1:886671-886807 GCF_015228065.2 Penaeus monodon
TCATGGAGCCCCAGTCGATGCAGGGATAAGGAGCTTTCCCGAGATCTTGATTATATCTCCGCCTACCTCTCTTTCCCCCGCTCTGCTTCTCGTCCGCATGCGAAAACGGCTTCTTGGTTGAGGAATTTGTTTGATA
>NC_051400.1:886879-887224 GCF_015228065.2 Penaeus monodon
GTTTTTTCTGTCTGCTAAGTTGGATTAATAACATCGAATATTTTCTTTTTTATGTTTGTTATTCATTTGTTTGTTGATATGTTTATGTTCTATAAATGATTCGCAAAGACACGCACGTTGTATGCCTTTTTACACCCGGGAAGTCAAACCAGATCGGTCTCGTCCGCGAGGGAGAAACCGCGTCGGCCGGGAACGGGGACGAGACGGACAGCCCGACGAGGTGGTTGTTGTGACAGGGCCCGGGCGCGCAGTTGGTTCGTTAAAGCAGTGCGCGGCCCTCGAGAAACGCGTAAGTAATTGGAGTACCCGCGTAAACATCTACCGAGACCGTTCGCCGAGAAAACG
>NC_051400.1:887446-887577 GCF_015228065.2 Penaeus monodon
GGTCAGCTGGGTCAGTGTGCGAGGTACTGAGAAACCACGTGTGTGCGGTGGCTGGCGGGCCGAGCCGTGCCGAGGGAGCTCTGTCACCCTCAGTGTGGATCTGGTGCCTGTCCGTGCGCGTGTGTGTCGGG
>NC_051400.1:887631-887935 GCF_015228065.2 Penaeus monodon
ACGGGGCTCACGCCGCTCTACAGCCCCTGTGCCCTTCCCCTGTGCTAGTGTGCTGCGCCCCCGTGTTACTCTTTGTGTTGTGCGTGCTTTGGGGCTCCGGCGCTGCAGTGTTTAGTGGTGGCCGACGGTGTTTGCAATAACAGTGCTGAACTAGTGACGCAAGGCGGGCTGTGACTGGCCAAACAATACAGTCTAACACGTGGATATTTTGTACGTCGCCCTGACTGGAAACTTGGTTAGTAACGCTCCGGGATCAGAGTAATTGTAGTGCGCATACATGTATAATAAAAAAATTTGTTTTGGG
>NC_051400.1:888836-888950 GCF_015228065.2 Penaeus monodon
AAATTGTTTTATGATAAGATAATGGGATTGATGTAATATCTACTTTTGATAAAGTTTTTATTATTTTTTCAGTTTTGTGTGTGAAGTTAATATATGTATATAAAATATTTTAAA
>NC_051400.1:889216-889326 GCF_015228065.2 Penaeus monodon
AGTGTACGATTTAAGTGTATAAGTGTGTAAGGTATAAGTGTAAGATAAAATGCTGCTGGCTGAGGAAATATTATCCTCTACGAATATTCACACGAATCACTGATGGCCGA
>NC_051400.1:889593-889996 GCF_015228065.2 Penaeus monodon
AAGCTAATGCTACTAAAACACTGAAGGGGACCAATGAATAGCCACTGTACATCACCGTGACATTCCAACATCGACTATGTTAATATTAGGAATTTTATGATGGCGGCGATAATGCAAATTATATGAGTTACAGTGAAATACCTTAATTGTAATCGTTACAGCGAGAACAATGTCCATTATATTAGTTACAGTGAGAAAATATTAATTACAGCAGTGACAGTGAAAATATGAGTATGTTACAATACGGTAATATGATAGGGTAATACAAGGCGTTAAGGTAATAATCATTTCCAAGCTTTGGTTACCTAATATAGTGTTATGACAATGAGGATACTGCGCTTAGTTACTGAGTCATGAGTAACTTACACGATCGATTAGCAGTAAGAAAAAATGAAGAAAAGGA
>NC_051400.1:890266-890449 GCF_015228065.2 Penaeus monodon
TATATATATAACAATAATTTGTATAAATACTAACATTCCGTAAATTAAAGATAGACAATGTTCTTAGAGGATTACTGAAGAGACTGATAGAATCATAAATATACATAAACTTTCGATCAGTGACTTCAAGTTGCTAATATTTTATCCTTCTAAGGCCAATTCAATTCCAAACACAAATTTGAT
>NC_051400.1:890761-890826 GCF_015228065.2 Penaeus monodon
GAGATTCATTATATTACGCCTTTAAGAATGTCATCTGCAAAAATTTAGTCATGTCATTGTCTGTC
>NC_051400.1:895414-895479 GCF_015228065.2 Penaeus monodon
GACAGACAATGACATGACTAAATTTTTGCAGATGACATTCTTAAAGGCGTAATATAATGAATCTC
>NC_051400.1:895791-895973 GCF_015228065.2 Penaeus monodon
ATCAAATTTGTGTTTGGAATTGAATTGGCCTTAGAAGGATAACTATTAGCAACTTGAAGTCACTGATCGAAAGTTTATGTATATTTATGATTCTATCAGTCTCTTCAGTAATCCTCTAAGAACATTGTCTATCTTTAATTTACGGAATGTTAGTATTTATACAAATTATTGTTATATATATA
>NC_051400.1:896284-896687 GCF_015228065.2 Penaeus monodon
TCCTTTTCTTCATTTTTTCTTACTGCTAATCGATCGTGTAAGTTACTCATGACTCAGTAACTAAGCGCAGTATCCTCATTGTCATAACACTATATTAGGTAACCAAAGCTTGGAAATGATTATTACCTTAACGCCTTGTATTACCCTATCATATTACCGTATTGTAACATACTCATATTTTCACTGTCACTGCTGTAATTAATATTTTCTCACTGTAACTAATATAATGGACATGTTCTCGCTGTAACGATTACAATTAAGGTAGTTTCACTGTAACTCATATAATTAGCATTATCGCCGCCATCATAAAATTCCTAATATTAACATAGTCGATGTTGGAATGTCACGGTGATTGTACAGTGGCTATTCATTGTCCCCTTCAGTGTTTTAGTAGCATTAGCTT
>NC_051400.1:896953-897065 GCF_015228065.2 Penaeus monodon
TCGGCCATCAGTGATTCGTGTGAATATTCGTAGAGGATAATATTTCCTCAGCCAGCAGCATTTTATCTTACACTTATACCTTACACACTTATACACTTAAATCTTGTACACT
>NC_051400.1:897472-897974 GCF_015228065.2 Penaeus monodon
GGGATCACGTGTAGGTTTGTCATGTCATACTTATGTCATACTCATATCGAGGATATATTCCTCTGTTAATTCATATAATACTAAAGGTTTATTCATATCATACTTATGTCAAATATATTACCGGTTTATTCATGTCATAGTCATGCCAGACTCAAATTGCGTATCGCTTGCTTATATAAAATTCGTATAATCTCATACAATACTCGTATCGCATTTATATTCGTATTTACCGTCCCTACGTAATGTTCTCTTTGATGAAAAACTATTTTTGTATCGAATAATAGTCAAATAGTAAAATTATTGATGGCAATGATGTTTACTTTGAAATAATAATTCTTGTAAATCCTACTAACCGCAAAATATATACATGTCTTGATGTTGTTAACTGTATCTCACGTTGTTATAAAAAGTACTATTAGGGGACCATACTATTGAAGATACTATTACTATTGAAATACTATTGAAGGTCCTGTGCGTATTTACGTATGGTAAAGGATATCTT
>NC_051400.1:898015-898349 GCF_015228065.2 Penaeus monodon
AAGTTCGCGTGTATATTTCGTAAGATTGTTAATGTCGGGAATCGCGTTTGTAGAATTATGGTTGAAGGAGTAAAGAGGTGGAGAATATATATATTTTTTAAGACCTATAACTGTGATGCCAATTGTAATGATACCCTGTAGTAACTGTTATGACCTTGGCGAAGGTTTCAGTGGTATAGAGTATGGATTGTCCAAGCGGAATTATTATGCCTGCAGTAAATATGATGATGATTGTTATTAAAAGATGAGAAAACATTGTCAACAGATGATGTTCTTGTTTCACACTAGGGACGCGTTTGGTGAATGGAGAATAATTATTGTTTGATTGATTGAG
>NC_051400.1:898741-899033 GCF_015228065.2 Penaeus monodon
TCTAACTAAGTTGATTCAAAATCTCAATACGAATAACTTGAGAGTCGTAGACCCATGTTCGCAGGAGCCTCACCTCCCTTACACCCGTGAACTAACGCCTCTTTTCTCTCTCCCTCTCGTGCCACAGGAGTGCCGAGGGTACTGCCGACGCCACCGGAACACGACCTTCCCCATTTCGCTGTAAGTATCGCTGCTCACGACTTCACCGGATGGGATGTCAGTGGGAGGGTTCATTACGAAGTGGATATGAAAAAAGAAAGGAAGGGGGGGGAAATTATAGAATGGAGAGCGG
>NC_051400.1:899190-899905 GCF_015228065.2 Penaeus monodon
TGTGAGAGGGACGTGGAAAAAAAAAACATATGTCACGGAATTATCGCGAAAATCATTTTTTGTTTACATGGAATTTGTGCATTAGGCCTATGTAATACAAACGAAAATCGTTCGTTCTTTGCATTATATCATCACGTTTTCATTCCCCCTTTTCCCACGACAATGCGTCATCAAGCGGCACCTAACTCGGGCTCATTTGCAATCCGTTGGCGCACAAATTGCAACGTGATTTTGAGGAAGATAGAGAGGAAGTTTATGCAAACATTCCCAAGGGTCTTTATATCTCGTTCCTGAGGTCGATTTCACTCTGTAGTACAACGTCCCCCCGTCTACGGTTTAAAGAGACCGCGAAGGTAATCTATTATGCATTAAGTGTAGCATCTCGGTGCGCCTGGGGTCCTCGCGGCTTATATAGAACCCCACTCTTAAATTAGGGAAAGGGTGAATTAAATACGAAAAGGGTGAATTCCGACCCTGAGATCAAAGAAAAAAAATGTATATCGCACACCCTCCTAAAATAATGATTAACCCGCGTGTCTCTTATCGTCCGCAATTTGCATATTACGGTCTAGGGGTAAGAGGGAGTGGGGGGGGGGGTGACGGTATCTTTGGACGAGCATCCCGCGGCGTCGAAAGCCAGCGCTGGATGGGCTTTATGCGGCCCTCGATCGCGATGGATAGGCTTGGATAGGGTTGGATAGGAGGGCACGAAGCG
>NC_051400.1:900581-900727 GCF_015228065.2 Penaeus monodon
GCGCCGCCTGTGTCTTATTCTCGCTCACGTGCTTGCTGGCTGTGACTTCGTCCTGTGTTTGCGCGCGTGTTTGGACTCGGCCTGCTTTTTCCCCTGCCTTCGCTTGCTCTCATGCATCCCATTCGCCCGCTCTGCTTCCTCACTGC
>NC_051400.1:900946-901045 GCF_015228065.2 Penaeus monodon
TGCGGCGTGGCGAGTGCGTGCTTGCTTTCGTCTGGTGTTGACAGACCTGCTGTTTATCTTACGTTGGCATTTCGCTCTCGTCTGGGCGGACGTCCCCGT
>NC_051400.1:901386-902872 GCF_015228065.2 Penaeus monodon
CTTTCGATTTCTCATTCTCTTTTTTTTTCTTCTTCTCCTTCGCTTTTCCTTCCTCGTCTGCTTTTAGTTATCTTCCTGTTTATTGTTTTTTTCTCCTTTTCGTTCCTCTCTCTGCCGTTTATTTCCTCTGTTCTGTCCTTTTTTTTCCCTCTCTTTGTCCTTCTTCCTCTCGGCGTAGCTTGTTCCCCTCTCGCTTTCCCTCTTTCCCATTCTCCTTATTATCTTCCTTTCCTCATTCTCTTTCGCTTTCCCCTTCCTTCCTCGCCTTCCCCTTCCCCCTCTTCCCTCCCCTCCCTCTCCTCCTTCTACCTCTCTCCCTCCCCTCTCCCTTCCCCTCCCTCCCCTTCCTCTCCCCCCTCCCCTTCCCCTCCCCCCTCTTCCCTCCCCTTCCTCTCCTCCCTCTTTCCTCCCCTCTCCCTTCCTCTCTCCGTCCCTCTCCCCCCCCATCCTCTCCCCCCCCCACGACTTAGGCTACTGTAGTCCTGCCTTTTACCTCATTAAGGCAAGTCCCACGCCCACGCCCAGCGCCCATATAAAGACACGGATCAATAAAGACTCACGCGGGCCGTCGGCCTGTTTAGCTCTCGGGTGCCATGGGGTAGGCCTACGTGGGTGCTATGGGGTAGGCCTACGTGGGTGCCATGGGGTAGGCCTACGTGGGTGCCATGGGGGTAGGTCTACGTGGATGCCATGGGGTAGGCCTACGTGGGTGCCATGGGGGTAGGCCTACGTGGGTGCCATGGGGGTAGGCCTACGTGGGTGCTATGGGGTAGGCCTACGTGGGTGCCATGGGGTAGGTCTACTTGGGTGCCATGGGGTAGGCCTACGTGGGTGCCATGGGGTAGGCCTACGTGGGTGCCATGGGGGTAGGCCTAACTGGGTGCCATGGGGTAGGCCTACGTGGGTGCCATGGGGTAGGCCTACGTGGGTGCCATGGGGTAGGCCTACTTGGGTGCCATGGGGGGGTAGGCCTACTTGGGTGCCATGGGGGTAGGCCTACTTGGGTGCCATGGGGGTAGGCCTACTTGGGTGCCATGGGGTAGGCCTAACTGGGTGCCATGGGGTAGGCCTACTTGGGTGCCATGGGGTAGGCCTACGTGGGTGCCCGATCAAGCTTGAGGTGATGGCGATTTTTTTTTTTCCGTTTCTGTTTTTGTTTGCATTTTCTTTTGCCGTTTATTTATTTATTTATTTGTTTATTTTGAGATTTGTTTTCATTTTAGTTTACTTCGTTTTATTTTCCGTTTTCTGTTGTTTTTATTTCGCTTTTTTATTTTTATTTATTTATTTATTTTTGCCTATTTTTTATTATTCCCTTTTTAATTTCTTTTCTTTTTCTCCCTCTCGTTTCTTCCTATTTTTCTCTCTTTCTTTTCTCCTTATCTTGCTTTTTTCCTTTTTTCCTTCTTTCTCTTATCTTCCTCTCTTCCGTATTTTTTCCTTTCTTCTTTCTCGCTTTTTCCGGCTGGTGATTTAAATGCGCTCT
>NC_051400.1:902977-903100 GCF_015228065.2 Penaeus monodon
GATATTTTGTGTGTGTGTTTTGTTGCTGTGGAGGAGGGGAAGAGGGAGAAGGGGGAGGAGGGGGGGAGGGGGGGAAACGCAAAGGCACCCGGAACCAGTTAAGCGGAACAATACAGATATTAG
>NC_051400.1:903439-903559 GCF_015228065.2 Penaeus monodon
CGCCGTCCGTGTCTCTCGAAGGCGCGGAGGATGACGTCGAAATTGCTTGATGATATAGAACAAAAGGCCATTAAATTCGGGGCAGATAGGCATCGGCCCAGGATGCACAGCCAGTCATCA
>NC_051400.1:903989-904540 GCF_015228065.2 Penaeus monodon
TCATTTATCTCTTTTTTCCTCTCTTCATTTATCTCTTTTTTTCCTCTCTTCATTTATCTCTTTTTTTCCTCTTTTTATTTCTCATTTCCCCCTCTCTCCATTTCTCTTTTGTTTCTTCTGTTCCTTCTTTTCTTTCTTGTCACTCATTTTTCTCCTTTTCTCGTTCCCTCTTTCACTTTCTTCTCATTTTCTCTTGTTCTCCTATTCCCTTCTATACCTTGTTTTCCCTTACTCCTTTCTCCTCTCTTTCTCTTGTCCCTTCTTTGCATTTCCATTTTCATCTGCTTCCCTATTTCGTCTCTTCTCCATTCCTCTTCTTCTCCTCTTCTCTCTACTCCTTTCATTCTAATTTTCCCTCCTTCCTCATTTCGCTATGCCTCTTCTCTCGCTTTCTTTCTCTTTCTCCTATTCGCTATTTTCCCTTTACTCTTCCTTATGTCTTTTCACCTCTTTATCCATGTTCACCTCTTTATCTCTTTTCTTCTCTTCATCCCTTTTCTCCTCCATTCTCTTTCTCTTGCGCTCTCCCCCCTCGGTAAAAGCGGCAGGGT
>NC_051400.1:905187-905317 GCF_015228065.2 Penaeus monodon
AGCCCTTCAGAGAGTGCGTGTGAGGCGCCGCGGAGGTAGCGGTACCTGCCCTGTCCACCTTTAATTGATAAGAGATAAGCATCGCGCTGTGTCATCCCGGTTCTATTGTTCGGGCGACGAGGCTGGCACT
>NC_051400.1:905625-905947 GCF_015228065.2 Penaeus monodon
AGCTATGGTGAAGGAGCGAACAAGATAGTGATTTCAAGGTGATGGTTGATGGTCGCGCGGGCGAAGGATGATGGTGATGGGGATGAATGGGATGGTGATGGTGGGTTTGGCTTGGTTTGAGGATTGTGAGGTTGATGGGAGGGGGTCAAGATAGCGATGATGGTGATGTGAACAAAGCGGGGTTTTGACGAGTCGCTATGCAAGAGATCTGATTGATTAAGGGAATATGCGAGTTTATACGAGGAGGGAGGATGCTGTGTTAATTCTATTCGATAATGAGAGATAATCGTCACGGAGAAACGTAGGAAAAAACTCGCTTAAA
>NC_051400.1:906137-906220 GCF_015228065.2 Penaeus monodon
CCGGCGTCAAGTGGCACTCGCGGGAGCGGTCCGCTGGCACTCGGAGGGCGCGCTGGGTGGGCCGGGCGGTTCCGGAAGACGGC
>NC_051400.1:906295-906375 GCF_015228065.2 Penaeus monodon
AGCGACGTTTTCTGAATGCGTTTTACGAGTCGCCGTCGCCGCTCGCTCGCCGCTGGATCTTGCGTGTCATCGTTTTTAAT
>NC_051400.1:906418-906844 GCF_015228065.2 Penaeus monodon
TTCTGATCCGGTGGAGGCCAGGCTAATGCTGTACTCCCCCCCCTCCCCCCCCTGTACGCGCGCACGCACTCACGCGTCGACTTGTGTCATCCTCGTCCTCAAGGGGCATCCACGTCCCCGCCCGGAGCCGCCCCTAATCCTCAGACCTGGAGCTGCGCCGACCGGATGGACGATCCACCCCGGTTTATCGCGATCCACGATGGTTCATTACGATCCACCCCGGTTTATCGCGATCCACGATGGTTCATTACGATCCACCCCGGTTTATCGCGATCCACGATGGTTCATTACGATCCACCCCGGTTTATCGCGATCCACGATGGTTCATTACGATCCACCCCGGTTTATCACGATCCACCCCGGTTTATCGCGATCCACCTTGATTCAGCCTGGTCCACGTTAATCTATTCCCGTCCACCGTGCCCC
>NC_051400.1:906901-907093 GCF_015228065.2 Penaeus monodon
AATAATACACAATAATCCACCCCCAAGCACACTGGCTACGTTGAAGGAGCGAACAAGAGAGTGATGCTGAATGAATGAAAATGTAAATAGGCTTGATAATTATGTTAATTATACTGTCTTTTCATTTGTTTTATTCCTCATTTTCCTACGACCTCGTCATCCTCAACAGGACACAAATTGAAAAAAAAAATG
>NC_051400.1:907150-907283 GCF_015228065.2 Penaeus monodon
TCAGAAAATACTCAGATGTTCTAAAGTAAGATATGATCGCATACTTCCTACTCCCTCATATAATTTTTTTACTCATTTTTTTGATAAGGAAGAATGAGATTGGGATTATCTAGGATAAGATATTCGTAGGCAG
>NC_051400.1:907504-907652 GCF_015228065.2 Penaeus monodon
GCTTAGTTTAAAGCCTTGCTATGGCCGACGCGCCCACGCATACCGAAGGCGTTTTAAACGAGAGTTGTTACGCGCTCAGATAACCTTCCCGAGTTATGAATGAATCTGGTGATAAGGCTTATCGGAGACGGTGTTGGCGCCGACGGCA
>NC_051400.1:907830-907928 GCF_015228065.2 Penaeus monodon
TGTAGTATTATTCCGAGCATGAACGGCGAGGGACGACGGTCGCTGTTGTCTCATTCTCTTTACTCGCCGCCATTCCTTTCGCTCTCATTCACTCCTTT
>NC_051400.1:908320-908595 GCF_015228065.2 Penaeus monodon
TATTTTCCCCTTCTTCTCTTTTTCTATTTTCGTATTTTCAATTAAACTTATTTTCTGTTTTTCTTTTCTTCTTTCCCATCCACCCTATTTCTCTGCTGTTGCGTTGTTTATATTTCTCTTTTCATTTCTTTTTTCTTTTTCTCTTATTCTTTTCCTCTCTTTGTTCTATAGTTCTGTAGTTTCTTTTCTCTGTTTTCGCTTATATTTTCTTTATTTTTTTCCCTTATTATTTTTCTCTTTGTTTCCTTTCCATTCAAGATCTCTGTGTTCTCCTC
>NC_051400.1:909002-909143 GCF_015228065.2 Penaeus monodon
GATAGCGGGGCGAAGTGGCTTGTCATTGTCTTCCTCCTCTCCAACAGTGAGTGAATTATTGTCAGCTTATCGAGACACCGGGCGCCTGGGGATTACGTTGTCGCCAGCCTCGGGGTATGGAAACCGGGCGCTGAGGGTATG
>NC_051400.1:909397-909527 GCF_015228065.2 Penaeus monodon
CTAAATGACTAAAAATATGAAATGAGGAAGGAGGGGACGAGGAGGACAAGAATGGGGAAGAGGATAGAATGGATGAAAGAGAAGAGTGTGAAGGGAAATTATACTAAAGAAGGGGGATAAGCAAGACCGA
>NC_051400.1:909573-909663 GCF_015228065.2 Penaeus monodon
GTCAGACGATCACACAGCTGACGTCGATGGAGAGATTTGCTGACTTCGACGCGGAAGGAGACGAGGAGCAGGTCGACCAAGGGCTTGCGA
>NC_051400.1:909772-910582 GCF_015228065.2 Penaeus monodon
CAGCGTGTTTGATAATGCAGCGCAAGACCTGGTGTGGAATTATTTCTTGTTATGTTGAATTGTTTGTTTGTTTTAATGTTTGTTTCTTTGTTTGCGTTTTCCTTATTTATATATGTATTTTAAAACTAGTAGTTGATTTTATTCTTACTGGGAGTGAGAGGTAACGCCGTTTTGAACTGGTTTAGTTGAGTCAGCCGTAGTTTTCTTCGGGGTATCGGTATCAGGTGCAGGAGGGCACTCGGAGGGAAGTCGGGGCAGCCGCTCATTAAAAACACAGCCAGGTCGTCGCCGATACTGACTGAGACACATGCAATAAACATAGAGCGGGAGAGGGTCGTAGCGAGAGAGGTCGTACCTGCAGACACTACCTGCTGTACAAAGACCGGCGTTGAGGAGGCAGAGCAGGCGCACGCAGCCATAACAGTGATAATGAGGAGTGAACAAGGCGATGGGGACGCGGCGGAGTGTGTCTCAGACCTAGATTCTTGTGCTCGGGTTCTGTAAGCCACTTGTAAGCCGTGTGGTATGTTAGATACACACAGCAGAGCCTTGGCAACGTGGAAGCCACTTACAGCTGGATCTTAACAACGTATAAGCCGCATACAGCAGGCGATTGACTACTTGTAAGCCACACAGCAGAGTTTTGATTTGTTAGATTCACACAACAGAGTCATATCAGCGTGTAAGCCACTTGCAGAGGGGCCTTGACAACATTTGAATCTCATAAAACGAAGTCTTGACAACATACAAGCCACAGACAACAGCTCCTTAACAGCATGGGCGGCCGTGGATACAGTTGGGGTCAGGCCG
>NC_051400.1:910633-911228 GCF_015228065.2 Penaeus monodon
GGCGGAGGGCGGACCGCCACTAGTGCCGCCAATGGACAGGTTCGCCCACGCGCGCCGCCAGGGTATAGGGCGGGGAGGCGCCGCTGTGGCCACAGGAGCGGCGGCCGGCGTGAGACATGCCGTCCTAGGGCGAGGCGATGCATTGCTCTCCCTTGCAAGAGCTGCGGGTTCATTCTTCCTGCTCGGGGGTCGCTCCCGGTGCACGTGTGGTGGCGTGCAGGTTGTCTCACGGTGTCTCTCTCCCGGTACACTTGTTGGTGCCGTGCAAGATATCTTACGGTGTCGTGCGTCCTTGGCATTACTCCTGAGCTATGCCCAGGGTGTCCTGCGCTCTAGGGCACCACGAGGAACCCTGTGACGACATTTTCCGCGATGCCGTCAGTTAGTTTGCTATATAACGGCGAACGGTCTATAGCCTCATCGAGACGTAGGTAGGGCATTGATTAGAACTTCACTGGCACGTGGATAGCTTGACCTACGCTTGGGCATTGAGTCAGTGCAGCCGCTAGACGACAGCGTAGGAAATCAAGACTTAATCGAAGCTCAACCCCTTGGTCTGTCCTCCCTCGTTTGCCCAATCGCCCCTTTGTCTTTA
>NC_051400.1:911247-911476 GCF_015228065.2 Penaeus monodon
GCTGGGCCGGCCTCCCTCTGCCGCCGTCGCCTCATCTGATAGGACTCTCTTGCCCGATCTTTTTTTCCCCTGCATTCCTTTCTTCGCGTGGACTGCCACCTTGGTTTTTTTTATTTATTCATGCATATGCACCGCTGTGTTGCAAGTGAACAGGTATCTCGGCTGCACCCTGCGTCGACTTTCCTTGTCATGAGTTTCTGTGACGCTGCCTCTGCGTCGCCCTCGCGGA
>NC_051400.1:911905-912076 GCF_015228065.2 Penaeus monodon
GAGCCGAGAGGTCACAGGCCGCGGCCAGCCATGAGTGTCAGCGTAAACTAAAGTGAGAGGTTGGGGTCAGAGGTCACCTGCTTGAAGTATTGGGTCATGTCACCTGATCAGTGACTCGTCCGCCCGTAGGTTCAGGTGAGAAGGCGTGCGAACAGGTCTCCAGTCCTTGGG
>NC_051400.1:912746-913069 GCF_015228065.2 Penaeus monodon
GGGGACCACCCGCCGGAAATAGCTGAACACTGAATACAGAGACGAGGGCGCATCCGCGTGTCACATCTCGGTGGCTTTCGTGCAGCGGCTCACGAAAGGAGATACGAAAGAAGGCGACCCTGTTTTTTTTTCTTTGTTTTATTCGTTTTATCCAATATTTTATGCGTTTTTTTTATTTGTTATTTTATGCGTTTGTTTTTATTTATTCTTTTATGTGTTTGTTTTTATCTATTCTTTCATGCGTTTGTTTTATTTATTCTTTTTTCTTGTTTGTTTTCTTTCTCATTTTTTATCGTCGTCGGAGCTATGCCGTCGTCGACACT
>NC_051400.1:913135-914467 GCF_015228065.2 Penaeus monodon
CTCTCCTCCTCTTATCGTCATTCATCACCGGCATCGTCATCCTCCCTTCCTTTGCCATTAGCTTTAGCAAATTTGTCCTTCTTCATCTTTCCTTTGCAATCGCCCTTTGTGGTGTTCTTTTCCTTCCCTCTGCAATCGACTGTTTTGTTTGCAATGATGTTATTTCCTTTGTAATCTCCTTCTGTTCTGTTTGCAATGGCGTTATTTTCCTTTCCTCTGCAATCTCCTGTTTTATTTGCAATGGCGGTCTTTTCCTTTCCTCTGCAATCTCACTCTGTTTTACTTGCAATGGCGGTCTTTTCCTTTACTCTGCAATCTCGTGTTTTATTTGCAATGGCGGTCTTTTCCTTTCCTCTGCAATCTCCTTCTGTTCTGTTTGCAATGGCGATCTTTTCCTTTCCTCTGCAATCTCACTCTGTTTTACTTGCAATGGCAGTCTTTTCCTTTACTCTGCAGTCTCGTGTTTTATTTGCAATGGCGGCCATTTCCTTTCCTCTGCAATCTCCTTCTGTTCTGTTTGCAATGGCGGTCTTTTCCTTTCCTCTGCAATCTCCTGTTTTATTTGCAATGGCGGTCTTTTCCTTTCCTCTGCAATCTCCTCCTGTTGCATTTCCTTCCGATAAGACACCGCATATGTTTTTTTTATGTGGAATTTGTTGCGGGAAAATTCAACGCGATTAATTCCAGTAACGTCAAGAAAACGTGTATGTCTCGCGTGGCTTTTGAATGCCAATTCGAGAAAATTACGGGAAAGTGAGAATCGGGTGAAAAGCTGCTAAGATATCAAAAACAGAATTTGTAATAAAAATACTTATTTAATGGACTCTATGAGACACTTAATAAGCAAACGCTAAAAAGAAAAACAAAAAACAAAATCTAGAAAGACACAATAAGCAAAACAAAACGAAAAAAAAAAATAGATAGATAGATAAGCGAATGAATAAGTGAAAGGAAAACAGCGAAATAAAATCGCCATGCGCCTTTCATGCAAACATACTTGAAATCCTCGAATATTCCTGCTGAAGTAAGGTCAGGCGTTTACACATCGAAGGGCGTCTCGTGCTTCAATATCCCTGTTGTTGTTTAGTTGTTTTGAATATCCGTTTGTTTAGTTGTTTTGAATGTCCCTTTGTTTAGTTGTTTTGAATGTCCCTTTGTTTAGTTGTTTAGTTTAGTTGTTTTGAATGTCCCTTTGTTTAGTTGTTTAGTTTAGTTGTTTTGAATGTCCCTGCTGGAATGGCAAAACGAGGTACATCTTAAACAGCAGCAAATACGGTGCGTGGAACGAAAATGAATCCGGGAAAGAGAATGAAGACGGTCGAAAAGGTCGGC
>NC_051400.1:914806-914908 GCF_015228065.2 Penaeus monodon
GCTTTAGAATAGTTCAGGTCCCGCTCGAACCCCGTTTTTTATGCCCGTCTGCATTTAGATCCTACAAGATTGCGGTGTCTATTTTCGTGTTTTCTATAATCC
>NC_051400.1:914971-915065 GCF_015228065.2 Penaeus monodon
GCCTCGACTCACAAGGGGTCATGATAGCTACGCGGAGGTGAGGCGATTCCTTTTAAGATAATCATGGAGATTACAGTGGTTGGCTCTTCTTCAT
>NC_051400.1:915677-915744 GCF_015228065.2 Penaeus monodon
AAAAAAAATCAATGTCGAGTGATTTGATCTTTATTTACCTAAAAGAAGATTAGAGAACTATTTTTTA
>NC_051400.1:915809-915939 GCF_015228065.2 Penaeus monodon
ATAAAAAGATCGACGTCGGGTGTTTTGTTGGAGGAGCACAAGGCGCGTTGTCATGCCATGGTGTCCTCTGTATGCAAATTTTATTCAGGGGACGATCTGAACTTTGACACAAATCCTGTTCTCGCGTTGG
>NC_051400.1:916454-917237 GCF_015228065.2 Penaeus monodon
ATCACGCTTCCCCTTCCCCCCTTTTCCTGCCTCTCTCTCCACCTCCATTCCAATCTCTCGAGTGAGAATAAGAGTGAGAGAAAAAACCCTGCAATCCTCGGCTCCAGCATCATCCATCTCGGGGCCCCTGTCAGCGCGCGCGTACGGCAGGAAAACGCAGGATGGCGGGGGACACAGGACGACCCCGTGTTGCTTGGCGGAGTCCTGGGGTCGAGTTGCGGGCGTGATGGATGCTCCGGCGAGTGGGCGGCGACGCTCTTGGGGCTCGGATTGATGGGCCGCCCCTCCGCCGCCCTCAAAGCCACCTTGTTCCCGCCCGTCGCCACCTCAGAGGAGATGGATGCTGCGTCCGCGGGCCCTCGTGATGGCGGTGTTGGCGAGCTGTTAATTAAACCCTCGGCGGCGCCCCGTAGAGTGTGGCGGGAGGCGTCGACACCTGCGCCCCCCCTCTTACCCCTCACCCCTTGCCTTCACCCTCACGTGTACCCCTTCCCCCTCTCCCCCTCTCCCCCTCTCCCCACTTCCCCCCTCCCCCCCGCACCCACTTCCCTCTCACCCTTAGCCACGGTCATTTTTTTTCCTTTTCTCCCTCTCATATTTCTGCGTTTCTATCTAGTCCGAGCGTTCTAGCCCGGTAATGGCGTTCGTTTATCTCTGTCCGTCGCGGCGTCGGCTTAAGATAAGGCATATCTCTTTTTATTTTTTTCTTCATTTCTATTCAGGTTATATATACATTTTCTTTACCTGATGTTTTTTTTTAACCGTGGCTGAAGGACATTTATT
>NC_051400.1:917588-917721 GCF_015228065.2 Penaeus monodon
GGTGCGAGAGTCCCCCCCCCCCCCCAATCGTGCAAGGCGTGGGGAGTTGTGGAGGGTTCCATCACGGCGCGGGGGAGAGAGCGAGGAAGGCAGGGGGCGCGGCCACCTGGGGTAGGCGCCGTAGTGTGTCCCA
>NC_051400.1:917777-918367 GCF_015228065.2 Penaeus monodon
AAAGCTCATCGGCGGTGTGGGGAGGGGGGGTTGTGCCGGGTGGGGGGGATAAAGAGAGAGAGGACGCGAGACATTGAGGCATAAAAGTGATGAAAAAATAGAGGAGGTTAGTACATTTTGATAAAGGGGAAGAGTGAGGGGATAAGGGGATAAAGCTCAGTGGAACCTAATTGTAGAAATCATATTACATCGATGATTTCCTCTTTTTCTTCCCCTCTTTCTTTTTCCTCTCTTCCTTCCCCTCTCCTTCCCCTATCTCATTCTCCTCCCCTCCCTCCTCCTTCCCTCCTCCCTCTTCCCTCTCCCCCTTCCTCCTCCCCCTTCTTCCCTTCCCTCTCCCCCCCTTCCTCCCCATCTCCTTCCTCTCCCTTCCCTCCCCTCCCTTTTTCCCCTCACTTCCCCTTCATCCATCCCTCTCCCCCTCCTCTCCCTCCCTTCCCCCACTCCTCTCCCTTTCTCCTCTCCCTTCCACCCCTTCCTCCCTCCTCCTCCACCCTTCCCTTCCCTTCCTCAACCAACCTTCCCTTACCCCCTCCTCTCCCCCTTCCCCCCCTCCACCCGCGGCTCGGATACCGCTCTGAAATGTCCGC
>NC_051400.1:918418-918614 GCF_015228065.2 Penaeus monodon
TGATTGATTGCGATTTTTTTAAATGACATAATAAAGACCCATTTTGCGTTCTGCTTCACTTCCTGTTCGGGGGAAGATAATGCTTGCTTGGGTTCTTCAGCGCACATCCTGGCCGGCCGCAAGCAAGAAGGGTCCGTGTCCGTGGTCGTTGAAATAAACAAGAACAAGAACAGTGATGGTGGTGTTTGTGGGGGAT
>NC_051400.1:918881-918973 GCF_015228065.2 Penaeus monodon
GTTGGTATTCTCTCCGCATTTACCATATAACGTCTTACTATTCTCAGTCGTTGCCGCGTCTTACCTTCTACCTTTCCTAGAGCACGTGCATT
>NC_051400.1:919391-919739 GCF_015228065.2 Penaeus monodon
ATCCGTCGCCTGGCTGCGAGGGCGCCCTCAATGCCCGCCCGCTGGCTCCCTTCCCGCCGTGTCCGCCGACATGCTAGATGACCCGTTTTGTTTGTCGTCTCCGTCCCTTTCGGCTCGCCTCTTGTGGTCGTTTGGTTTCTTGCAGTCGTTCGGTTGTGTAGTCGTGGCGCGGTTGTTGATTCAGGTTGCAAAAAACAAAGGGGGTAATCTGCTAAGAGGACAAACATGGGGCTGATGGCGTCATTAGGGAACAGAGGGGCCACGGTGACAAACGCTCAGCGGAGTCGACAGTCGGCGGTGGAGGGGGGGGGCGTCTTGTGGTGGAGGGTGCTTGGTGTCCCTTGTGTG
>NC_051400.1:919774-920137 GCF_015228065.2 Penaeus monodon
GCGTCATTTATTTGGCATCGTTCGCCGCGGCACTGTTTGTGCGGTGTCATTTCTGCGATTCGTGTGGCATCGTTGTTGTGGCACCGCCGGTGTGGCAACGTTCGTATGGCATAATTCGTGTGGCATCGTTCGAGTGGCTCATTGGCCCATGCGCGCGGACGTGGGCGAGTGTAGAGAATCGAACGCACCCCATACGCTCGTTAGGATATGCAAATCCACACAAGAAACGCATTGGGGACATCATGCATGCACGCAGGCGATCCACGGTAGCATAGTAACACGCTCCAAGGGTCGGGATGCGACCGTCATGCAAAGCTTTAATGAAAATGGAGAAAAAAAGAGTTAAATCTCCCCTTCCCTCTT
>NC_051400.1:920167-920314 GCF_015228065.2 Penaeus monodon
TAACCATTCTACCCTCTGTCCTCAACCCCCTCCCCCCTCTAACCCCCCCACCTCCGATAGTCTCGGTGATCAGGGCAGTGTTGCCATATGCAGATCCCGGGAGTCGAGGCCTTAGAATACCGCAAAAATCGTTTATTAGCGTTTAGA
>NC_051400.1:920496-920701 GCF_015228065.2 Penaeus monodon
TTGTGGAGATGGGTCTTGAGATGAGGTCATTCTCCAAGCGGGGTCAGAGGTCAAACGTGACATCTCGTGCCCTCGCATACCAGGTGGTTTGGGGCGCGTCTCCTTAGCATGCCAGGTTGTGGCAGAGCGAGGGTCGGGCGCGGGGGCGACGGGAGTGCGAGCTGGAATTAGTGGTCAAGCACGCAGGCAGAAAAGGCAGATGGAT
>NC_051400.1:921021-922116 GCF_015228065.2 Penaeus monodon
GAGAGTTCCAGCTGGGAAAGTTGCTCAAAGCCGTAGGAGGAGCAACTTAAAAGCAAGTTTTTCTTCAGTGACAGCAAAGAGAACTATTAATACCTTGACTTACTGTTCTCCATTATTATTTAAATAGATGTGTGTGTGTGGAGGGGGGGGGGGGAATACTAGCAGAGTTTCCCCTATCGATGGTGCGGTACGTGATAGGCCTACTGGTATGAGAGTGAGTGAGTGGAAGGTGTGGGGCAGGTGTTGCATGGGAGTGAAAAATGTTTGGCAGGTTTCGATTGTGAGGGAAATGTGCGTGAAAATCGGTATGAAGTGAGTGCAAAAGTGTGAGTGGAAATTGTTTGGCTGGTGTCGAGTGTGAGTAAAAAGTGTGAGGCAGGTTTCGACTGTGAGCGAAATGTGATTGAAAAGTGCGAGACTGGTATTGAATGAGTGAAAAGTGTGGGGGAGGCGTTGAGTGTGAGAGGAGTGTGTGTGTATATATAACTGTGAGGTTTATTTTGTCTTCGTGTCGTTGAGTGTTATGGGGCGATATTTTGCATTGAGACGTGTGTGTATGTGGGGCATGGTGCTTTGGGCCTTCTGTATAGTGGTGGTTTAAATGGTACAGGCCAAGTATGGTGCGGAAATTGGTGTAAATGTCACAGGCCAAGTATGTTTAAAAAATCGCCCAGGCTTAAGTGTTGCAGACCAAATAAGGTGCCAAAGGCGTTATGTATGTTGCAGAACAATTATGATAGGAACAGTGGTTCACATGTTCCAGTCCAAGTATGATTAAAGTGTTACAGGTCCTGTATGGTACAAAAAATACAAATAAAAATCTAAGTCAAGTGTAGTTGGTTAAGACGTGGTTTAAGTGTCACAGGCCATGTATGGTGAGAAAAAGCCAGGTTTGATATAAGCCATGTGACGGTATGCATGCAGGTATATAGTCAGTCATTACGTATTTTGGGACAATACACGCACCTGTATAGTGTGCACAAAATGGCCTGACCGAGACCAAGGATGCAGTACAAAGGACGAACAACTTTGCATAATAAGTGCCAGTGTATCTTGACCTACCGCCTCTCCCTTCCTCCCTCCCTCCTCCCCATC
>NC_051400.1:922524-922744 GCF_015228065.2 Penaeus monodon
TATCCGTACCCATATCCATCTGCTCATATATATGTGCGTATGTGCGTCCGTGCGACCATGTATAAGGCTGGTCAGCGGGCGGGCGAGGCCACTCATGTCCCCGGGGGAGTCCTTAGAATGCAAACGTTATGTCGGCTAATTGACACACGTGGAGATATGAGCGTGTTGCGACGGCCAACTTTACGAGGCGGAGGTGAGAGGGTACTGCCCGCGGTGGCCA
>NC_051400.1:922991-923066 GCF_015228065.2 Penaeus monodon
TTAATGTTTTACGGATCGGTGACGGTTGTTTGTTTTTGTGTTGTGTGTGGGAGTGTTAGAGAAGGAAGGATGGGC
>NC_051400.1:923202-923421 GCF_015228065.2 Penaeus monodon
GGCGTATCTTTATTATTTATACAATGCATATTTATATTTTTGCAATACCTTTTATTTTTGCATGTTTTGTGCAAAATATCTAAACCCGTTTTTTTCTCTATTTCAGGAGTGAGTTTATGGTAGAGACGAAATCATGAGTTGAAGGTAAAAGATGATGTTGCGGTAAATCTGTTGTGTTTATGACATGCACCGGGATGAGTGTCCGGAGTCTGCGTCGGC
>NC_051400.1:923636-923807 GCF_015228065.2 Penaeus monodon
ATATCAGCAATGGCGAATTTCGTCGCGGGCGTGAAGGGTCCTCGTGGCTGGAGGTGGAGATTCCTCACTTGTTTCTTCCTCTTCTCCTTCCCTTTATCGATTATTTTTTTCTTCTATATTTTGTTTCTTTGGTCTTGCCACTTTTTTTTTTATAATTATTATTGTTATTTC
>NC_051400.1:923832-924676 GCF_015228065.2 Penaeus monodon
TTCTTCTTCTCTTCCTTCGTCTTTCCTTTCCTTCTTCCCATCTGTCTCTTCCTTCTCCTCCCCCATCCCCTCTTTCTCTTCCTTCTCTCCCTCCCCCTTCTTTTTCCATCCTTCCTTCCTATCTTTCAATTTCATACTTTCCTCCCCTTTCCCCGTTTTTTAGCCTCACCTTCTTCCTTCTCCCTTCCTTACCTTGACCCTTCTCCCTTCTCCCTTCTTCACCCGTACATTTACCTTCTCCCTCTCTCACCCTTTACTTATCTGTTACCCTTCTCATCTCTCTCCCTACTCAACCTCACCCCTAACATTCACCCCTAAAGCTCAACGCCTCCACCCTCTACCCCTCCATCCCTCCCCATTACCCCTTCCCTCCACCCCCCTTAGTCCCTCCTATCCCCCCCTCACTCCCCCCCATCCATCCCCCCTCAATCCCTCCCCTCCACCCTGCCCTCCACCCCCTTCATTCCCTCCCCTCCACCCTCCCCTCCACCTCCTCCCCATTACCCCTCCCTCCTCCCCTCCTCCACCTTCTACCCCATCTCCCTCTCCAATCGTAGTCTGGGAACATCATTGGCAGCGTTGAGGGTGATCGCCTCCCCCTCTCCCCCTCCCCCTCCCCTGCCTTCTTTGCCTCCCCCTCCCTCATCCCCCATCTCACTCTCCTCCCCCCCTCCCTCATCCCCATCTCACTCCTCCCCCCCTCCCTCATGCCCATCTCACTCCCCCCCCTCCCTCATCCCCATCTCCCTCTCCCCCCTCCCTCTCCCCTCCCCCTCCCTCCCCTTCGCGGCGTGTGACTTATTGCTCACTTTCACACTCGTTCAAAATGATATGGGTCTCTTCA
>NC_051400.1:925449-926264 GCF_015228065.2 Penaeus monodon
ACAAGTCCAGTGGTTAGTCATGCAAGATGAGCTAAATGGAGGTTTTGCGTACCCAAGATTTTTTTTTCTTATTTTAACGAAACAAGAGGAAGATGATTCATATTAAAGATAGTGACGAGGGCGAAGAGGGAAAGTTAAGCGAATGCCAGAGGGAGGAAGAGGGAGTGAAGAAGGGAGGAAGAAGGAGGCGAGGAAAACTGAAAGGAGGAATAGGCAAAGAGGGTTAAAAGGAGGAAGAGGCGAGAAATGCGATAAGGAGAAAAAGGGCCGGGATGGCGAAAGGGCAAGCCAAAAGGAGGGAGAAGGGAAGAAGGTGAAATGTAAGAAGAGGGGACGAAGATAAAAGGGAATAGGCGAAAAAAAGGGGAAAAGTGGAAGGAGGCGACGAATGAGGAAAGGAGGAAGAGGCGACGGAGGAGGAAAGGAGGAAGAGGCGACGGAGGAGGAAAGGAGGAAGAGGCGACGGAGGAGGAAAGGAGGAAGAGGCGAGGCGGCGGAGAGCGAGCAGGATGCAGGCTGCGCGGGGCGGGAGGGCGCGCCCTGCGGGCCGTCCCCGAGGGTCGCGCGCCCCGTATATGGTGTGGGTGGACGCCCCTCCCCGCACGCCTCCCGCCCACCTCCTGCACGGCTGTGGGCGGGGCGCGCTGGGTAGGTCAGGGCGAGCGGGTAGTTACAGTTGAACCGACATTTTGTTCAGCTTCGGTATGTGTCTTGGAATCGCTCTTCGGATCTCGAGAAACTGAACGCGCCGTCGAGCCGTCGGATAAGGAGGCTGAGCTCCGCGCCGACGGTCGCGTTGGCGTGCGGCGGCGTCG
>NC_051400.1:926851-927065 GCF_015228065.2 Penaeus monodon
GACTGCCAGCCCGCCGACCGCCCGCGGCGCTGGTGCCCGGGCGGGGGCATCATCATCAGCATGCAGGCGGGGAGGCGGCCCTGGGCACTTCTGCCGGACGCTGATGACTGTGGGAACACCTTGACGTCCTATAAGGAGTTTTTCGGGGGGACGGGACGCCGCTTTTGGGGACGATTGGCTGTCGCTTCGGGACGCGGTTGCTATGGTTACCGGT
>NC_051400.1:927905-928023 GCF_015228065.2 Penaeus monodon
ACCCGAGGCACGGAGAACAGGTCTTCCTTCCTACAGTTGCTTTGTTACCCGCGACGGCTGAGGTCAAACGCGCCGGGATGACCGCGCTTGGGTTGGAGGCTGAGAACCGCTCGAGGCC
>NC_051400.1:928287-928459 GCF_015228065.2 Penaeus monodon
ATAATGCGCACTGAAAAAGAAAAACATACTTAGCATTGTCTCTTTACAATTTCAAGAGACAGGAAACCACCTGAAATTTAAAGAACTCACAAGAAATATTTCGGCTTCCGTGCTAGAGTATTCCCCAGTTACGTAAACAAAATGGCCTCAAAGCATACCCCGTCATGCCACC
>NC_051400.1:929108-929182 GCF_015228065.2 Penaeus monodon
CGATCTTTCGCAAATCCGCTCTCGCCGCGTCAGGAGCTTGAACACACTCCGTCAAGCACACACAAGGACATGGT
>NC_051400.1:929437-929520 GCF_015228065.2 Penaeus monodon
CCTGCCACAGGGCCCCTTTTGCGCAGACTTGGCAGATTTGTTGCCTGCCCTTTGGAGCATTTTGTCACGTTTGTTTGGCCAGG
>NC_051400.1:929571-929655 GCF_015228065.2 Penaeus monodon
TTCCCGAGAAACAAAATGGCGGTGTGTTTTTGGTGACGGTGATTTTTTTTTTTTCGTTTGTTGCCAGGTTGCAGCGATTTTGGT
>NC_051400.1:929680-929997 GCF_015228065.2 Penaeus monodon
ATATTCATTTTCCAATTATCGACTCGTTTACTTATATTTTTACTTATTCTGTTTACGTTTGAAGGCGGGGTATTTTAGCGATGTAGATTTCGGGGTGGGGGGTGGGGTGGGGGGAGGATGAGAAAGGGTCGTTTGGCGCCCTGATGTTTTCGTTTCCCCCTGCTCCCCTACCCCATGCTTTCCCCACTTCCCCAAACCCCCCTATCTCCTTCTCCCCAACTCCCATGTTTCTCCTTCCTCCTCCTCCCCGGTCTTCCCCACTTCCCCCCCCCCCATCTCTTCCAACTCCCCTGTCTCTCCTTCCTCCCTCCCCCCCA
>NC_051400.1:930171-930357 GCF_015228065.2 Penaeus monodon
GTGCGCATGCCAGGACGTGTCGCGGCGCTGATTAGTGTTTTGGTCGTGCGGTGTCCGAGGCAGCGCCGACGCCGCGAAAGCCAATCAGCATGCAGCTCACGTGGCCGCCATTTTGTTGCGGTTGCAGCGCGCCGAGCCTCCGCTGTTATCTGCTCTCGGGATCTCCTCCCCGCCTTTTGCGCCTGG
>NC_051400.1:930392-930503 GCF_015228065.2 Penaeus monodon
TTCCTCGGCAGGATCTCCCCCCCCCACACACATATTCGTCCTCGGGGTGTGCGTAAGCCCCGCCGTGCGAAATCACAAAGGGATAGTTAGCATTACGCGTTGCCGTGTTTC
>NC_051400.1:930760-931148 GCF_015228065.2 Penaeus monodon
CTCCAGGCTCGGACCGCCCACACTCGCTCGGGATTAAAGAAGAAAGTTGTTCAAGATTTCCTAATTACAGTCGTATTTAAGAGAATTTTCTCTCAACACGCGTAGAATAACGTATTTTACAGACAAAGGATATCAGTTTTTTTATGTTATTATCTCACTCGTTATATTATTCGAACGGTATTAGATTTTATTCATATATAACAAGGCGATTTAATGATCTTGACTGGTGTTTGTTAATGACCCAGTCACTACTAATTAAAATAAGATTTAATGGCGCTAACCGAACACACACGGGAAAGAAAGGTGTAAAAATTAGAAGATGAAATTAATATGATGAAGAGATATTTGGTGTCACGTGACTTATGGGAGATGTTAATTATATATATTT
>NC_051400.1:931418-931714 GCF_015228065.2 Penaeus monodon
TAGCTGCAAGCAAGGGAGGAGATGAAGTGAGGGAGAGAGGGAGAGAAAGGAAGAGAGAAAGAGAGAGAAAGAGAGGAAAAGGGAGAGGGAGAAAGAGAGAAAGGGGGGGGGGGAGAGGGAAAGGGAGAGGAAGAGAGAGAGGGAAAGGGAGAGGAAGAGGGAAAGGGATAAGGAGAGAGGAAAGGAAGGGATGGGAAAGGGGGGGGGCGATAATGAGGTTACGGGCGTAAACACAACGAGTGCGTTTTAATTGCACTCATTACGCCCGTGGGTTTATCTCACCTGGCTTATCCAGC
>NC_051400.1:932059-932189 GCF_015228065.2 Penaeus monodon
AGGATGTAGTTTGTTCCAGTTAGTGGTAGTTAAGTGAGCGATTTCTTATTTGGAGAATTAGCTTATTAACAAGTGATTAGCACACTCGTCATTCTCGGTAAAGTCACGTAATTAGGTAATTATTGGAATG
>NC_051400.1:932538-932810 GCF_015228065.2 Penaeus monodon
TAGCCACACTCAGCGCCCAGGTTGATGTCAGAATCAGCGAAAGAATCAAAAATAGAACGTCAGGTTTGTTTTGAGTGCAAGCAGACGGCGGGGCACGTCCTGTGGTAGCAAGCAGCTTTTTATCTCGTGCAAGAAAGAGCTGGCGGCGTAGCGTGCAACATACCCAGGGCATACCCAGGACTTATCTAGGGCATACCCAGGGCATATCTTTTTTTTTTAGCGTTTTGTAGATTTGCGGGATGCTGCATGATTTTTTTTTTTTTTTGTATTCA
>NC_051400.1:933176-933327 GCF_015228065.2 Penaeus monodon
GCGTGAAGCATGGTGGTGGTGCCCTCACGAGACGGCTGCAAGATAGTGCTATAACCGGTACGGGCGGGTTGTGGGCGTGGCCGAGGCTAATTATCGCCTTCATTACCAGCTATTGGCGATCGGTTACGTCATTTAGCTCGTTGTGTGTGTT
>NC_051400.1:933634-933828 GCF_015228065.2 Penaeus monodon
ACTGCGTTTTAGACGGATTAGTTCTTTTAGTTCAGTCACATTCTTCAAAGAAATTAGCGCCAAAGGATATTAAGAAAAACCCTAACAAGAATATATTTATTTTATTGATGCAAAATAATTCACAGCGTTCTCTATTTATATATTTTTTTGTGTGTGTTCATCATGTGTTCCTTGGTGAAAATGACAAAGCGGAA
>NC_051400.1:934208-934393 GCF_015228065.2 Penaeus monodon
ACGCAGGGTATTAGAGAAAGGTAGTTGTCCCGTGCATCTGCTTGTGGCGACCGAAAGCAAGGTGACATTGCAAGCCGCTTGTGCATGATGGCTTGCAATACCGCCTTTTTTAGTCTTAATGTGTCTACATATTTTAGGCGCGGCTTGAGTCGTGGCGGCCATGCTAAGCGCTACCTGGAGTTCTG
>NC_051400.1:934595-934853 GCF_015228065.2 Penaeus monodon
TCATATGATTTAGTTTTTTGTTCCTTTAGTCTTCGAAATGCTACTGTATTTATTGTTTTTCTTCCCATTTGATAAATTAATGTGTTTGATATGTGCTAGTGTTTCGCCGCTTAGTACAAGCTGCTTTATAGGCATATGTGTACTACCTGCGTACGATGACATACTAAGGTGGAACTTGCTTGTGATTATATTTCATCTCTTTCATCAAAAACTTTATGCAAATACTGGTCAAATTCGGATTTAAATTGCCTTTGAGAG
>NC_051400.1:935145-935415 GCF_015228065.2 Penaeus monodon
TTCTCGTTTCTAGAGGTATGTGCAAGAAATACCCATCTGGAGGAGAGGGACCTTAAAAAAAAAAATTATGAATGAGATGCGAGATGTGAGGGAGATGAAACCCAAGATGCTGCATCACACTGCCGCACTGATGCTCGAAACGCGGCTGCGGTAGCTGCGGTAGCGCCTTGCGGTTCTGCGGTAGGAGATACAAATTAGCGAGCACACGCCCTCTGCCACGGTATCCTCTGTGTTTGAGTGGGCGGGGGCGTGTGGGAGAGAGTGCGGCTG
>NC_051400.1:935753-935850 GCF_015228065.2 Penaeus monodon
ATATGTATACAACTATTTCTCTCATTCACTTTCACTCTCCCTGCCACTGTTTCCTTCTGTGCCTCCATCCACCCGTCGATTCCCTGCCACATATACT
>NC_051400.1:935889-936774 GCF_015228065.2 Penaeus monodon
CTCACATCGAAATTTCAATAAAAAGGAGAAGCGGGAAGCGAAAGCGAACATTCCAGAAGACTAGCTTGTTTACCGGACGGCGCAGACGCACAAACACAGCACAGAAGCGGCAGACAAGGTGGATTCATATTGCGATGCGGCGGCAATTATCAATTAGCGAGCGGTAATTATGGCAAATGCGGTATGGGGGGTTTTGTGGGGAGGGGATGGAAGGGGGCAGCTGTGGGGGGGAGGGGGGGAAGAGGGGTAAGGCGGGGGGCAGGTGCTTGGAAGTCTCAGGTTGAAGGGCGGCGCGCGGGCAGGAACGGCGGAGGAGCGGCGGGCAGGAACGGCGAGGGATGTCCCCGCTGTCATCGCGGCGTCGCGGGTGACGCGGCACTTGCTCCGGCGTGGATCAGCCGACCGTCAGCCTCCGTGAAATAGCCCCCCTGCTGACACTTCCGGCGTGACTAATCCTCGGCCGCACGCAAGCACGCGCGCGGTCGAGTGCACGCAGGCGCACGCGCGAGACGGGCGTATGGCCGCTGGCGGTGCGTGGCTGTCTCTTGTCACCTGCCGCCATTGTCTTTAATGGCTGTGTTAGGTGATACCCGGCCTAATTGCAGGTGTGAAGCACAAGCAAGACACGGGCCGGTGCTTCGTACGCCACGGTGCTTCCGCGACGCCTGATGCCTGATGGTCTCGACGCCTCCTCCCGCGAGCGACGGCGTAAGTGGTTTTAGCGAGGGTTATTAATTCGCTTCTAGCGGATGGCGCGGCCTCGGTCCGTCCCCCTCTCGGAGTGGCTTTGGGAGAGCATTTTTCGTTGGTGTAAAGAGGGTCGTGTTGGTTCAAAGGTGATCTGAATTTCAGCAAGGGTTATATTGGGTTGTTGCTTGACATGAT
>NC_051400.1:936812-936905 GCF_015228065.2 Penaeus monodon
ACTTTTCGCCGGTAATGGAAGTATAATCGCCATGGACTGTGCAACTGTAGAGTTCATTATATTCTATGAATTAATATTGCGTTATCACTTCTC
>NC_051400.1:937170-937290 GCF_015228065.2 Penaeus monodon
CAAAAACTACGACCATCAAAGTTAAGGAAGAGACCAATTAATTATTCTTTTCTGAAACCGTGTCCAAAATCGATTCAAGAAACTCGGAACGCCTTTCCAATAGGGACTTTGTAAAGAAGG
>NC_051400.1:937381-939659 GCF_015228065.2 Penaeus monodon
GAAAAGGGAAAGAGAAAGGCTATTTGGAATTAGCCTCTTCATGATTCGGAAAATAGATATAAATTGATAGGGGGGAAACGCCATGCACAAACGAGATTTATTTTTTTTTGCGTTAAATTAAATCATATAAAATGTCTCTTCACTATCTCATGTTGAGGGGTATATGATGCAATCATTTGATCCCTCGTGTGGATGTGCATTATTTATTCACCCGCCGCCATTCACACACAGCCTAATAAAAAGGCGTGAATGCATACAGCATGAGGGTGGATGTGGGCATTGGGAGGAGTGAGGGAGGGAATGGCGAGTGAGGAACGCTAAGTGAGGGAGCAAGGAGTCGGGGAACGGCGAGCGAAGGAGCGGCGAATGATGAAGGAATTTGCGAATGAGGGAACGGCGAGCGAATGATCGCCAAGTGAAGGAACAGCTAGTGAGGGGATGGCGAGTCGGGGAACAGCGAGTGACGGAACAGCAAGTGACGGAACGGCGAGTGACGGAATGGCAAGTGACGGAATGGCAAGTGACGGAACGGCGAGTGACGGAACGGCGAGTGACGGAACGGCAAGTGACGGAACGGCGAGTGGCAGGCGTAGGTCTACCCGACACGCCCCGGCCAAGCAGCTGTTCCCAAGGTCCTCGGGGCAACCCTCAGCTCTTGACTCTTTTTCAGCAAACGGATAGTCTGTCTCTATCCTAAGCTTATTTTATAATCGTATTACGTATGTTTTTAAAGGTGCTTTTAAAGTAGGTGATTGCAGTATTTAGATTTTGTAATGAGGGAGAGGTGTCCCCGGAAAACCGCCATACTTGCGTGTGTCCGTGACTTCGGCGAGGAAATGAGTGAGCGATGTGTTCGTTTCCTCTCGCGGTTGGCCGGGCGCGGGAATAATAACTTTCGAAATTGTCACCCGCCCGTTTCCTCTAAGGCGTGAGAGCACATGTGATAAAGACAAGTTGGTTCACGGTGCTGATGACTCTGTGTGTGAGTAAGGTGAGCCGCCGCCTCGCCTTCCGATGATTAATTAGCCAAGGGGGAAAAGTATTGAGCGTTTTCGACCCCTTTCCTCTTTCTTTTTATTCCGAAGTCCCCCTCAACCTAAATACAACGGCTTTCGAAAAGTCGTTAAGCGAAGACTTACTCGGGAGGGGATTTTGACTGCTTTGGGATTAGGGAACGGAGCGCGCGACCCGCCATAACGCACTTGAAACTTTGGCGCGCTTTTCCCCATTTCCCGCTACTGTACCACGCTGTCCCGCGGAGGGGCCCGGCGGAAGGGGAGGCGCGCTCGTGACGCTCTCTCTTGCAGCCGTCTTAAAGAGCTAGTTTTGTGATATATGTATTTTTCCCCCTGTATGATTAAGATTTAATCAAGAATCCCATCTTCGAATGCGATAAGGTGGTAAGGTTCGTCGAGGTATGGAGTACGTGGTCGAGACTGCTTGGGATGTTGGGAGCACGTGGTCGGCGGCCCCCAGCCTCGCCCAGCCCTCTCTCGCCCGGGTGGGTGCCCGCCTCGCTTCAATTGTCCCGCGGCGCCTTTCGGTTCCGGGCCCGAGATCCTTCCCTCCGCCACGGCCAGGGATGCGCAAGCAAGAGGCAGGAACCTTGGTGAGGACGGAGCCACGCCGACGAAGGCCCGCCATTTAGAACGAGGAGCAAGGTTAGCGGAGGCGAGGAGGGGGGGGGGGGGTAAGGGAGGTCGGGAGGTCGTCGCCGTGGAAATATTATATGGTTTCTGTGAATTGTTTTATAATTATTGCCCCCTCGTAACCGGGGATGGCGTGGGCCTGCGTTCCGCCAGAGCAGCGTGTGGGGATTTTCCTGTCGGGCCGGTAATGGAAAACTCGTTTATTTGGGGTTTCATTTTATTGCAGACATGGATTGGCCGTGATAATGAATGGTAATATCGGGTGCAAAACGAGTCAATCTTCCTGAACGCTTCCCAATTAGCTTGTCATTTTGCATTTTCTCTTAAAATATGATATATGAATCCAAAAAAAAAAACTGGAAACACAAAAACATGGATCTGCTTTCGATCATTATGCTAATGAAGAGAAAAATGAGACGTCGCTGCCACCTGATGAAAGAATTGTTTCTCGCCTCGCGTGTATAAAAAAAAAAAATGTCTCGCATGTTTTGCTCGGAAGGAAGAAATATATGTGGCGATGCGTTTTAAATCGTCCACCTCCAAATGAAGTTTTACCGAAGACAAACGAAACACCGGACTCAACCGGATAAGAATTTTGACGTCAGGACATCGCCGACATCTCGCAGGGT
>NC_051400.1:939970-940090 GCF_015228065.2 Penaeus monodon
CCGTCGTTTCTCCCTCGCGGGAAAGGTGTTCGCGGGAGGCCGTCCAGCTGCCGCGCGGAGGACCCGACGCTTCCGCAGCCGCTCGCGACGCCGCCCGGAAGTGCAGTTAAGGGGCGCTGC
>NC_051400.1:940394-940469 GCF_015228065.2 Penaeus monodon
TTCTCACCTGCTGAGCCGAGGATATAGACGGCTTAATAGACCGCAGGTGATAAACACGTTTCCGATGCGTTGTAA
>NC_051400.1:940508-940611 GCF_015228065.2 Penaeus monodon
GATATAAATATTGTTTGTGATCTTTATCACGATGCCAGACCGGTTTCCTTTTAACCAGTATCCTCTCCTCTTCCGGTATAGCCACATCTTCTAAGATTTATTG
>NC_051400.1:940763-940908 GCF_015228065.2 Penaeus monodon
CTTCACATGCTCCTTTTGCTAATTTGGTAATAACGGATGCTGTTATTTCTATTAACTGTGCTATTCCAACTAATAATATTGTTATAGTTGTCTTTATTACTGCTTCATTCGCAACGTCTTTACTGTTGTCACTAGTGCGTGCTGC
>NC_051400.1:941368-941470 GCF_015228065.2 Penaeus monodon
TTCCTTCAACTGACATCAAAAAGTCATCTTCTTTCCTTGAAAATCCGCACGTCCGCCTGGAGGAGACCCGACCGCGGTCTTCCCAGATGTGGGTATGTGGCA
>NC_051400.1:941736-941832 GCF_015228065.2 Penaeus monodon
AAGGCTGCAGAGGACTTGTAAGAAGAAAACATTGTTTAGTGCAGTTGCTATTTATAGAGATGAATATAAAGCTGTCGATTTGTTTGGATGCGAGCG
>NC_051400.1:941979-942148 GCF_015228065.2 Penaeus monodon
AATCAGAGGAGAGAGAAAGACGAACACAAACACGAAGAAGAAAGCAAGAGTCAGAGGGAGAAAAAAAGGAAGAGAAACACGAGGAAGAGAATCAGAAAGAAAGGACGAATAAAAACACAAGAAACACACGAGGAGAAGAAAAAAATGTACCGCAGGGAGAAGTGGGTTG
>NC_051400.1:942387-942534 GCF_015228065.2 Penaeus monodon
ACGGGAAACCTGACATAGGGAGGTGTGAATGGTGCAACCTTTGAGTGGCGCAACGCATGAATGGCTGAGGGAGAACGCTTTTCAGTGCCGGAATGAGTGCCACTTTTTTTTATGTGGTCTCGGGAGTAAATACACTCTGAGCTTGCT
>NC_051400.1:942585-942668 GCF_015228065.2 Penaeus monodon
TGAGGAAGCTAGTAGTAGTTTAATTAAACGCTTCGGGGTACGGAATTCAACCCCATGCAGAGTCGAATACAAAATCGAGTCCG
>NC_051400.1:943280-943505 GCF_015228065.2 Penaeus monodon
TGATCCCCGTCTCACATTTCACTCTCCGTCTCCCTCCCTCACCCTAACCTCAGATTTAAGGGTTGTATTCAGGGTATGGGGAAGTTAGTTACCCTGGGAAGTTTTAGGTTTGTGATCAGAGGCGGTAGGGTTGCTGTTTAAAGCGGGTATTGTGTAGGGTGTCTCTATGCATGTAAGCGCTCAGGTATAGGCTTATACTCGCATGCACGGAAGTATGCGTGTCTT
>NC_051400.1:943756-943872 GCF_015228065.2 Penaeus monodon
CATGAGCCAATGCCCGCGCGCGCGTCCGCACCAGAGCATTCCTCTAGTCTCCTTATACGGAAAGTTGTCCTTTGCGCTATTTCCTGTTCGCCCCTCGCTCTCTCCGGCGCCGGGGG
>NC_051400.1:945219-945370 GCF_015228065.2 Penaeus monodon
TCGTAACCCTTCACACAATATAGTAAATGATTCCCGTAAGATAGACCGATTAACAACGTTAGTATATACATTTTCCATCCCTGATACTGAATCACCCCATCTTTCATCAAACCAGACAGTGCCGTAGCCAAAAAATGGAAGAAATGATGGT
>NC_051400.1:945409-945633 GCF_015228065.2 Penaeus monodon
GATCCCGCCATCACAGAGGGAAATACTGCCACATATCGAGACGAAAATAACATTTCGGACAGTTATTTCCCTTCATATCTAAGCAAATATTCCCCAGATTGAAAGCCTTGGGTGTGGAAGAGTTTAAAAAGTGATCGTGTTTTTCCCCCCGGGGCACGGTGCACCTCCCCCCCCCCTGTTGGTTGCAGCTGCCCGGCTGTCGCTCTCTTTGTCCCGCTTCCTCG
>NC_051400.1:946232-946360 GCF_015228065.2 Penaeus monodon
AGAGGGTGGAGGCTATTCCTGGCGGGAGGTGACGAGAAAAGTGTCGCGGTCAACGTTTCATTAATCAGCGCCCATCCACACTTGACCGCGTGCCGGCATGCGGGGCGGCGCGAGGCTGTGGCGAGGTC
>NC_051400.1:946671-946922 GCF_015228065.2 Penaeus monodon
CTTAGGGAATGATATTGAAATGCTGTTAAGGGTAGTTTTAGAAATAATGAACGCGACAAAGAAGAGAATGGTGATAGTTAAAGATGAGGATGATGATGGTAATTTGAGGAAACAGTGATGGCAGAAGAAAAATGGTGATAATGACGCGTGGTTGAAAGCAGTGCGAGGCGGAGAAGGGGTTTGTGTGAATGGATTCGGGCGCTGGTGAAGGCGGCCGTTGATCGTAGCGGGTCCGTCCCATTCATTAAAGA
>NC_051400.1:946958-947052 GCF_015228065.2 Penaeus monodon
TGCATGCCATGTTGAGACGCCCCATTCATCTCCTCTTGCCTGTAAGTCTATCATCAGCCTCTTCCGCAGTATACCCGGAGTCTATTTCAAGTCC
>NC_051400.1:947259-947744 GCF_015228065.2 Penaeus monodon
GAGCACCGCACCTTCGTTCAACCCCCCCACACCCCCCTTCCCCCACACACACCCCTCCCAGGTCGTACCGTGAGATATTCCTTGTTCACCGTTTGTTTACATCTGTCCGGCCGTCTCGAGGTCGGGCTCGGGTGGGACGGGGCCCCCCCCCCCCCCCCTCGTCCTTGGCCAGCGCCCGTCGCCGCCTCCCTCGCCGCCTCCCTCGCCGCCTCCCTCGCCGCCTCCCGCGCCGCCCGAGGAATTTATATCTCGAGCCTGGTGGGCGCCGCGGCCTCTGCGTCTCTGGCGGTGGCACTTTTTTTTTCTTGTTCTTGGTTATCTATTTTTTTTTCGGTTGTCCTATTCTCTACACTTCTCTTCATTCCTTCCATTTTGTCGTCTCTTCTCTCTTCTTCTTCTCTTTCTCCTCCTTCTTCTCCTCCTTCTCCTCTTCCTTCCTTCCTTCCTTCCTGCCTTCTTTCTTTACTTCCGTCCTTCCATTCCCA
>NC_051400.1:947822-947914 GCF_015228065.2 Penaeus monodon
GAGGCAGAATTAAGCGAAAGGGAGTTAGAGAAAGGAGAAGAAAAGGAAGAATATAAACAGGAAAATAAATAGGAATGAGAATTGGATATGAG
>NC_051400.1:947952-948183 GCF_015228065.2 Penaeus monodon
GACGATGAAAATGAAGATAAGATGTTGTCATACTTATGAATATCCATCTCTTTCACGTTTGATATGATTGTTATGGCAGATGAAAAAAAGGAAGAAAAATCCCGTTCCGGCTCATGACTTTCATTGTTGTGTTGCACGGAGCCAGGGAGCATAATCTTGCCATGTTTGGGGGCGTGCATGCTGCCTTCCTGTTGCCGTGTCTCCTCGGCCCCAACTTCGGACGGTGTCGAT
>NC_051400.1:948862-949104 GCF_015228065.2 Penaeus monodon
TGTCCCGTGCCTCACCGGAGAGGGGGAAGGGAAGGGGAGAGGGGGAGATGGGAGAGGGAGGGGAGGGGGTGAAGGGGGGAAAGGGAAAGGAAGGGGGTGAAGGGGGGAAAGGGAAAGGAAGGGGGTGGGGCGTAGGGGGACGGGGGAGGGGGAAGGGGCGAATGGGGAAACGAGAGAGAGGAGTAAGAGGAAGGGAAAGTGGAGGGAGTGGAGGAAAGTGGAGGGTGCTTTTGTCTGTTCCC
>NC_051400.1:949609-949782 GCF_015228065.2 Penaeus monodon
CCAGCACATTTTTTTAGAAGGAACCTCCAATCCTCTCCCCTGATAATCATGCCTACGCCTCTCACTCTATTACGAAAGCTAAGGCATACTGCATATCGCCTTGCACTAGCGCACTGCATTCAACCATTCTCTCTTGTGTCTCTCACTGACCGCTCGTTCGTGGTCTGTTCCGC
>NC_051400.1:950000-950095 GCF_015228065.2 Penaeus monodon
CTGTCTAACCGCCCCTCTCCCCGCAGACCGACCGACGCGGCGTGCGAGCGGCGAGGCCCCGAAGGAATGGTGGACGCGGGCCCGGCGGCGACGGT
>NC_051400.1:950172-950370 GCF_015228065.2 Penaeus monodon
AACGACCGCAGACGACCTCCCGGCAGCCGATACGGGCGCCCGCTGACAGCAGCGCCAACCCTCGTCCACGGGCGTCGCCCCAGCAGGCGTCTGTGATGACCATGGCAAGCTCTGGCAGCGGTGCCGGGGACGCTGGCGGGGGCAGGAAGGGAGGCTCCCGCGCCCCGCAGCCGCCCGAGGAGGAGCCTCTCCAACCCC
>NC_051400.1:950431-950781 GCF_015228065.2 Penaeus monodon
GACGACCGCCTCGCCCGCCGTCTCGTGCGCGGGCAACGTGTCGGGTCTTCCGCGGGCCAACGACAACTACGAGGAAGTCAGCATCATCGGCAACGGTAGGTGGCGGGGCGCTCGCCGGAACAGCCGGCTCTTCTGGCGAAGGCGCCGCGATTAGGATTAAGAGGATCAGATCTCAGAATATGATAACTATTCATTATCTCTAATTTACTTTTAATGGAACTGGGGTCACCTGTATCGACTTTTTAGTTAAATAGCCTTCTTGAGATTTTTCGCAGCCCTCTTACAGCATGACAGTTGATGAAAACTCTGGAAATAATCAATATATATCAACTTTGCATACATGATTTTCC
>NC_051400.1:951011-951265 GCF_015228065.2 Penaeus monodon
CCCCCCCTCTGACGCCCTAACCCGAGTGCTTGCGTGCCCCCGCAGGCGCGTACGGCACCGTGTACTGCGCGCGGGACCGGAACAACCCGGACCGCGTCGTGGCTCTCAAGAAAATCCGAATCACCCTCAACGAAGACGGGGTTCCCGGGAACGCCGTCAGGGAGATCGCGCTCCTGAAGCAGCTCGAGCGGTTCGAACATCCGAATATTGTCAGGTAAGGAAGCTCTTCGAGTTTGTCGTTTATTTTTGGGGTG
>NC_051400.1:951342-951551 GCF_015228065.2 Penaeus monodon
CGTGTGTGTGTTTTTCAGGTATGTGTATGTGTCAGATTTTTTTTTTTTTATAATGTCATAATTCATTGTCAGGTGAGTGGGTTTTTCGCTTTTTTGTTGATGTTGTTTTTGATGTTTTTATTGATGTGATTTACTTCTGCTTTTGGTAGAGACTTGGGGAGACCTTTCCTTTTTTTAGTTTTCGTTTGGTTGGGGAGATTTGCTCCGTT
>NC_051400.1:951652-951936 GCF_015228065.2 Penaeus monodon
CCTTGACGTGGTGGAACGTGAGGTCATGGCACTCGTTCGGCCCGTTACGTTGAGGGTGAAACGACCTCGGGGGAAAGATAGGGAAAAAAAGGTTTTAATCAGTTTCACTTTGTGTCGCGAAGGGGAAAAAAAAATTACGGTACCTATAGTGGTCTATTTTAGAACAATATGGTTTTTGCGAAGGAGTTGAGAGCGTCAAAATCGGATCTTTTTTTTATTGTTATTATAATCTTTTTCTCCTCCTCATTCTTTTTTTTCTCCTACTTTCTCTTTCTTCTCTTTCC
>NC_051400.1:952129-952445 GCF_015228065.2 Penaeus monodon
GAGCCCGGAGCGATAGAGAGACATCTGCATAAAGGGTCATTTTTCGCCAATGGAGAGCGGGTCGGCGCTGCCCCTTTGTCTCTCGAGGCGTCGACCGGCCAGCCTCCACTCGACCTTTCGTGGCGGAGGACGTGTCCCTGCCGTCGCCTCCGTCATCGTCTCCGTCGTCGCCTCCGTCAGCTGACCACCCGGGCACGAGGGAGAAGGTCGACAGGCTGGAAAAAGGATCAGGGAGAAGAGAAAGCCGGTAGGAAGGAGTGGCAGGAGCGCGGGGACGACGCCGGATCGAAGGGCTTGTTAATGAGGCGCGGAATGC
>NC_051400.1:952942-953077 GCF_015228065.2 Penaeus monodon
AGGGTACGAGGCAGTGGACAGTGACGAACCTCCGCCCACCATCTGCCATGCGGGCGCGTTCGTACGGGATGTCGAACCTGCCACTTTTTTTTTGTTTTGTTGGACCTGCCATTTTTCGGTTTTATTGAACTTGCC
>NC_051400.1:953243-953385 GCF_015228065.2 Penaeus monodon
ATCCGGAAATGGCAGGCTAGACGCGGTGTTTTGTGTTTTTTTGTGTTTCACGGGAGAGATGAATGTAAATGCCCCCTGTTCTCGGATCCATAATGCCCGGGCGAGAATATGCCTGGGATTTGCTTTTAGCCGAAATGGAGGA
>NC_051400.1:953407-953523 GCF_015228065.2 Penaeus monodon
AATCTTAAGAGTGATTTTTTCTTAAGCGGCATGCTAATGGAGTGGTAATGGCCCCGAGGTTCCATACGGACCGTGGACGGAGCACAGTAATGAGGATCGTGTCAGAATGTGGCTGA
>NC_051400.1:953736-953818 GCF_015228065.2 Penaeus monodon
CGTTTTTGCGAGTGGCCGCTTTAACTAGTGTTTATCGGGATGTCGGCCGGAGGGTTGATAGCGGGTCACGGCGCCCACTCCT
>NC_051400.1:953896-954177 GCF_015228065.2 Penaeus monodon
AGTTTTTCCCGTCGCGCCTCTACATGGCCGGGTCGAGGGCGTGGAAGTGCCAGCGTCCATGTTTATTGTTCAAAAAGGGGGGGGGGTGAGAAGGAGTGGGGGTGATGGTTTTTGTTTGTGTGCGAAGAGGGGGGGGGTGTTGGGCGAGGGACGGCTGGAGGCCAGGTCGGAGGAAGCGTGGTGCGTGACGAGGCCGGTCTTGACGAGCGGAGCCAGTGTAGGGCAGGACTGGACGCAGAGAGGACTGAAGAGGAAATCCGCGTCTTAGGAAATGAACGCGG
>NC_051400.1:954204-954837 GCF_015228065.2 Penaeus monodon
GCGATATGGATGGAGGGAAAGACAGACACAGAGAGTCAGCACATGCAAAAAGGCATAAACGTATGGACAGACATCGATATCAACAACAGCGTAGAAGGACCAGGAGGCATTGATCATCCTCGTGGGCGTGCATCCGCCCGAGGGTGATGCTCTCATGCGCTACCGCACGGAGGTCCTGGCGAGCGAGGCAGGGCGAGGCCTCCTTGCCCGCAGGGGGAGCGAGGCTGCGGGAGGAGGGGGGGAAGGGGCAGAGGGAGACTGGTTTGATGCCCCTGGGAATCGGGATTCATCTCTCGGCCTCCAGATACCTTGGCGATGTTCCGTGATAGCCCCAAGACGCCCCCGGTGGCTCCCTAGACGCCACGTGTGCGGGCGTGTTTCCCACAGCAGCGAACTTGCTGTGCGTGGCGCTGATTAAAAGAGATTTACGATCCGATGCATGAAATATTATCATGCTGTCCACACGGCGATAACCGCCATGCAGTACTTGATGCAAGCCCACGGCACCGCACTACATAGACGCGATAAAGGATGCTCTATACCATATTGACACCGATTCTCTTTCAAAATAACCACAAAATACACTTTTCTTCAACAACTACACCGACCTTTTTATGTTGTTGACAAGGTCGT
>NC_051400.1:955997-956486 GCF_015228065.2 Penaeus monodon
GTGACCGGAGAGAGGCGGAGCGAGGTGGAGTGCATCCTTCGCGTGTCCCCTATCATCCTCATCGCCACCGCTGCCACCACGAGCCCTGACAACCCATCCATCAGGCGCTCCGTCCTGGCCTTCGTCTGCCACCCCTTGCCTCCTTCTGCCTCCCTCTGCCAC
Source organism: Penaeus monodon (assembly GCF_015228065.2). Lineage (NCBI taxonomy): Eukaryota > Metazoa > Arthropoda > Malacostraca > Decapoda > Penaeidae > Penaeus > Penaeus monodon. The sequence goes on from NC_051400.1 coordinate 956,160, forward strand.
ACGCCCGCGCCGCCTCCTGCCATCCTTTGCCATCCCTTACCACCCTCTGCCTCCCTCTGCCATACGCCCGCGCCGCCTCCTGCCATCCTCTGCCATTTTCTGCCATCCCCTGCTATTCTTTACCACTGATTGCCATCCCCTGTCACCTTCTGCCACACGTCCTCGCGGCCTGTCGATTTATCTCTCGAATTCATTGCGTCACTTTATCACGGGAGATCGGCGCGCGTGCGTGTATGGTGACCATCTATGGTGACTAATTGCTGTCGCCTTTCTCCACTTATTCACTATATTGGCTCTTGTTTTTTCCCTCTCTTTCGCCAAGATGGT
>NC_051400.1:956510-957206 GCF_015228065.2 Penaeus monodon
CACTTGGTCACCAGTTCATTATACTGTTTTTTTTTTCTCTCCACTTGATCACCCTACTGTTTTTTTCCCTCAGCGCGTTCCCCATATTCATCCTCTTGCCCATTTGTTCACCATACTGACTCTTGATCACAATACCTGTCTCGTTCACTCTACTGCCTCCTCATCACCATACTGGTTGTTCGTCACTTTTCATTACTTGTTCTTCCTCACTCTTCCACCCTACTGTGACTTTTCATCATACTACCTCTCGTTCACCATACTGGCTCTTCATCATACTTCCTCTCGTTCACCATACTGGCTCTTCATCATACATCCTCTTGTTCACCATACTGGCTCTTCCTCACTCTTTTCACTATACAGGCATACTCCTCCCGCCTCCCGCCTCCCCCCTCCTTCTCATGCTCATTCACTCGTCCACTCTGGCATCGCGTCACGCCAGGTAAACCCGCCGATTGAAGTTAGCTCCTATGAAATCCGTATATCATGGTCTCATTAATCACTCCACCTCGGCTTGAGTTTGCCACGGTACAGCGAGTCCTCAGGCTTCGGTAATGGGGACTTTGTGGTGGAACTTAGGGAGGGGGTGGGTAAGGAAATAGGGGTGATGAGCGGGAGAATAGTCGTATTTGATTTGTGTGTGGGTGCGGGGGGTATGTGTTTCAGGTCGGAGTAGAAAATAAAATGTCTGTTTGTTTG
>NC_051400.1:957378-957647 GCF_015228065.2 Penaeus monodon
GAAATCGGAAACGAGCGAAGGAAGGGTATCTGTCGCCCCCATCTCGCTTCTCTCAACACTCCCTCCCTGCTTCTCATTGATACAAATCCCCCGCATAAATCACCCGCGTGTTGACCTCGGCCATGGTTTAAATCCCGCGCTGGAGAGGGTTGGAGATTTCTTCATCAAGGCAGAGGCTGGGTTTTTGTTGATTTTGTTTTCGTGTGGTAAGGTCGTTGGGTGTTTTCTTGTGTTTTTGTTTATTTCTGTTCATTTATTTAATGTTTTAT
>NC_051400.1:957792-957945 GCF_015228065.2 Penaeus monodon
CTGTCTGTCTAATTGTCTGTGTGTCCGTAAGATAATATTTTAATATAACCCCCTTATTCTTAACAGAGAAATAAAAAAAGCGATAGAAATATTTTAAAAGGGGAAGGAGGAGCGTCGTGCAAATCATCGCTTGAAATGACAGGTTTTGTTTTC
>NC_051400.1:958135-958267 GCF_015228065.2 Penaeus monodon
TCCTTTATGACGAGGTGGTGTCAAAAACCTTATAATTTATCAAGTTTGTCCTTGAGTTGCGAAATCAAGTCCTTTGGTTATTTGAAGTGGGGGGGGGGGCTTGTCTTTCGAAAAGTGTACGGAGTATGATGA
>NC_051400.1:958629-958817 GCF_015228065.2 Penaeus monodon
AAGAAAAGACCGACAAGCGATTCCATCTCGTGTCTGTGATTACGATGCGATTCCCTTCGATTTCGTTCACTCTTACGTTCGTCTGGGGGGGGGGGAGGTAACGTTTGCTCTGGTGAACGTGTGTGGGGGGAGGGGAGGGGAGGGAACGATGCAGCGTGTCATGCGTGACCCTGAACGGTGTCTCGGAA
>NC_051400.1:959280-959500 GCF_015228065.2 Penaeus monodon
CAACTCTCTTTCCAGCAACGGGGATGCGAAGCGAGCGCCCTCGCCCGCCGCCCCGTATCTCGTCTCACCGCCGCCAAAGATTATATATAATCTCTATATAATCTTTGCCTCCGCCGCTAACGTTCGGTGGCGACGACCCGCGTGTCAGAAGCTGGTCGTAAAAGCCGAAGGGGGGGCGACGAACGACCCTGGACGACTGTGGACGACTGTGGGGTGGGAG
>NC_051400.1:960159-960319 GCF_015228065.2 Penaeus monodon
CCGTCGAGAGAAAACAGACAAATTTCCGTCGAGTTCGCGGCCGTGAGCCCGAGCGGAGTCTTTGGCGCTGGGAGATGAGGAGGAGGATGCTGTGAGGCGGGAGGTGGAGGTCTTTTCGGATGAGGCTTTGCTTTGCAGTACGGATTGCACTGTTAGGTGT
>NC_051400.1:960909-961016 GCF_015228065.2 Penaeus monodon
CCCCCCCCTGCTTGCCTTCACTGCTTGGTCGGTGAAGCGGCGATTATTTTTTTTCTTTTTCCTTTTTTTCGGTAATTTGGATGCTCATTGTCGGAGGTGGCGATTAG
>NC_051400.1:961091-961218 GCF_015228065.2 Penaeus monodon
TTGGATAGGCCTACCTTTTGCATACACGAAAGTTGGATTAAACTTACGAATCTGCGTGTCTGTTACGCTTTCGGATTCTGTTATGCCGTGTGCGTACCTTTTGGTTTATCTTTTTGTCATGTTTCTT
>NC_051400.1:961609-961763 GCF_015228065.2 Penaeus monodon
ACCCTCAAGGCAAGATCCTTTCCTTTTTTTATCTCTCTGTTATCTCCGCGCGGAAGAAGAGCGAAGAGCGCGTAATCGCTATCAATGAGATCGAAGGCAGGCGAGCGACGAGCGGAAAATCGCTAGCTTGGGAGAACGGTTGCTGTGTGACGCT
>NC_051400.1:962463-962545 GCF_015228065.2 Penaeus monodon
ATAACAGACATCCCAGCATCTCGAAAAAAGTAGAAACAGCAATTTAAGAAAATGGAAATAATAGAGCCTCCCCCAAAAAAGG
>NC_051400.1:962638-962880 GCF_015228065.2 Penaeus monodon
TAGAAAGACGTGAAGGAAGTTAGGAGAAAGAGCGGAAATGAAATAAAGAACGGAGAGGGAGATTAAAAGATTAAAACAGAGCATGGCGTCGGTACGTTATCGCTTGGGGTATTTCGTTAATTCTCTCGTTACGGGCCGGAAGCTGTTTCGTAGGCCTATGACAGCCTACTTATTATCGATTGGTCCGGCTGGAGTGGGATGAGATTAGTTCGTATTGTATGTGATTAGGTTCCGTGTTTTTT
>NC_051400.1:963097-963174 GCF_015228065.2 Penaeus monodon
TACGACTATTGAGTGAAAACATGCCAAAGTGGAATACATAATAGACATCAACGTAAAAATAGTGTTTTCTCCCTGTT
>NC_051400.1:963256-963419 GCF_015228065.2 Penaeus monodon
TTGGCGAGAGCTGAACGAAGAATTGTGGAATAGACGATCTTTTTCTGTCTTTTTTTCGTTGATATTTCGTGAGCTGTTGAATAAACTTTCGCCTAGAAATGTACACACGGAGACAACAGGTATTTTTTGAGAAATATTCTGGGAAAAGAAATAAGATTTTGGT
>NC_051400.1:963760-963833 GCF_015228065.2 Penaeus monodon
GTGCTTGTTGTGTGTGTTACGTGTTGAGAGAGAGAGAGAATATAAAAATGAGATAATCCTTACTCATCAACAA
>NC_051400.1:963939-964496 GCF_015228065.2 Penaeus monodon
CCTATCGCACGTCCCCCGTCGAGCAAGGAGCAAAAACCCTCCCCCTCCCCCCCCCCAACACATTCCTCTTTGTTTTTCACCATTTTGTTAATGAGTAAATGACATCGCGAAGTCCTAATGAGGAGCCTCCAGCCTCCCTCGTCACGGCCGCCCCAGCTGCTTGGCTTTATCTCGCAGACATCTAGGCCTACCAATGGAGGGGGGAGGGGGGGATCTTGGGCCTTACATAAATAATTCTCGTAGGCGGAGTCTGGGCCTTTTGCAGCGCTGAGGCTACGCTGGGGCTACGCTGGGGCTCCGCTGGGGCTCCGCTGGGGCTACGATGAGACTACGTAATGTAAACTTAATTTTTTTCCGTAATAGAATAAAAGAAAAACGGAAAAAAACGTGAACTCGGATGCTGTAACAATTCTTTGGTCAAAGTCTGTGTCGAATGGCGAAAATCTGCCAAAAGGGGAAGACGTATTTTTCCAGCTGTAGAAGATAAACAAAGCTGAACGGATGGCCACGCTGCTATTTACTCGCCAAATAGCAAATGTAGCTCCGTATTTCCGTCA
>NC_051400.1:964902-965325 GCF_015228065.2 Penaeus monodon
ACTCTTCTCCTGTCCTCCTAGCGCCGGACACCCTTGCCCAAGGACTCCTAGCGCCACACACAGTTCTACGAGAGCGGGGTTGGAGTCCTGCAAGGAGGAGTCCTACAGGTGGGAGTGAATCCTACGAGAGAGATTGAATCCTATATGAGTGAGGATGGATAGGAGAGCCTGAGAGGTGTGAATCCTATAAGAGGCAGTCCTGCGAGAGGAATTGCATTCGACGAAAGGGATTGAATCCAACAGGAGTGTTTAAATCCTGCAAGAGGTACCACGAACAGTCCCACGAGCAGTTAGTTCCACGAAGTCCCCACGAGCAGTCCCTACGTACAGTCCCCACGTATAGCCCAGTCCCACGTACACCCCCACGAGCAGTCAGTCCCACGAACAGGCGCGGTTGTCGGAATGCAGACGCGGCGGAGGCTC
>NC_051400.1:965353-965455 GCF_015228065.2 Penaeus monodon
ATCGCCCCAAGACCCGTAAAAGTGTCCCGTTTTCGGCTTATCGCTTGTCCATCGACGCTTCGGAGGCCAATTCTCGCGTCGGCTTCTCCTCACGCGGGAACT
>NC_051400.1:965808-965873 GCF_015228065.2 Penaeus monodon
TGTGAGTTGGAAGCAAAGAGAAAATAGATTTTTTTTTTTCTTATAAAATCGAGAGAATGCAAAAC
>NC_051400.1:965966-966082 GCF_015228065.2 Penaeus monodon
CCCCATGGGACATATTGTCTCCTTGTCTCGCAAGCCATCTGACGTCAGACGGAGAAATATATCTCTTTTAAGGAGATATTAACGTTGGTTGGAAGCCTCCGTCTCCCTCACTTGCC
>NC_051400.1:966321-966473 GCF_015228065.2 Penaeus monodon
GCTGGCTCTGCTCGGCCGATGACAGTTCCCGAAAAATTTCCATGCGCGTGATAGGCCTACCTGATCGCACATTATCGCGTTTTTCTCTTATCTGCACGTGAAGGCGGGATGACAGGTCGTAGCGGCGCAGACTAATTAGCTATGAAAACAGG
>NC_051400.1:966521-966768 GCF_015228065.2 Penaeus monodon
GCGAATCTGGATTAATTAGCTTTCAGTGTCAGACACTTGAGGGCAGCAATGGATGGATCTTTCCCTTTTAACAATTTTTTTTGCTTGAAACATTTTTTTTATTGCTTTTTGTTATAAAATGGGGACGCAATTTCACCTTTTTCATCCTCCATTACCAACGATTCGTCTTTCGTCCTCTGCTAATGGATTTTTTTGTGTCTTGCTGGGTCCTATTGTCATCATTTCTCGGTATTGTAACCAACTAACT
>NC_051400.1:966918-967032 GCF_015228065.2 Penaeus monodon
CATCGTCCCCTACTTCTCTCTGTGCGTGATTGTCTTGCATTACGCGAATTACTGGTCAATCACACGGCCTAACTGCGGCGCTCGAGTGTGACTCCGGCGTGACGGTAGGCCTAC
>NC_051400.1:967207-967574 GCF_015228065.2 Penaeus monodon
GAGAACACGCATAAACTCTAAAAAAAAAAATAAAATCAAAATCAGCAAAAAAAAATCAACAAAAAAATCTACGGGCATCCGAGTCCTAGATCACACGTCGCGTTGGCCCTATCAACAAACTATCAACAGCAACGCTGATCTGCAATCGATCTGGCGTCGCTGGGCGGTGGATCATTACTCCCCGCCTCGTTGAAATTCCCGGGCGTCGGGTTCGAAGGGGGGAGCCGATAATTGCATCGGGTATCGATCGGGTGTGGTCCTCGCCGGGTTCCTTTCTCATTAACTAACGATGCAACTTATGCAACTCGCGTCCCCGTTTCGGACCTCGACTGGGGTAGTCCGGGATGAGGTGATGGTGATTTTTAAT
>NC_051400.1:967817-968119 GCF_015228065.2 Penaeus monodon
TTTTTGTCCCCTTCGTCGAGAAGATCTATTGTCCTCTCCTTCCTTTTCCTCCCTACCCCCCCCCCCCTGGTCTTTTCCCTTCCCCACCCCTGAGGAGTTGTTTTTGTCTCCTCTCGGGCGTGAGGTTGCGAGGCTCCCGGTGGCGTCGGGGCGTCCAGCGCGGAACGTGTGATTCCGCCTTGTGTCTGGCCGCCACTTTTGTGTGTGTGTGACTGTGTGTTAAGCCGCCGCTGTGTAATTTCGGCGTCAGCACGGTGTCAGCGCGGTGTCAGGACGGTGTCAGCGCGGCCCTTGTGTGATTT
>NC_051400.1:968173-968555 GCF_015228065.2 Penaeus monodon
AAGATATGATGATTGTTGTAGCAGCTGTTGTGCTGGGGGGACGCGACAGGTCTGATGGTTAAGTGGTCATTGGTGACGTTTGCACAGTTCGCCTTCCCCTCGGCGGTGGTTTGACTTTCATCCGTCGTCGTTGGCGCTTTTGGGGAGCATTGAGAGCCTATTTTTTTGGGGGGGAGGGGGGGCATTTTGGGTATTTTCAGTTAGAGGAAGGGATGTCAGACAGGCAGTACATAGCGTGCAGCAGGTGACGTTTCGCAACCAAGTAGGTGGAATAAACAAACACGTCCTTAGTTTGGCTCCGGTGCACAATTGGCAAAGTTTGCTTTAGTCGATACAAGGTGCATAAATATTCTTGTGCAAACCACTTTGAACGACGCCGAAT
>NC_051400.1:968577-968834 GCF_015228065.2 Penaeus monodon
AGCCCAAAAAAGCCTTCAAGAAACCGTGATCATTATGCCTGGCGTCGCTTTGTTATGATAAGTGGCGGCGTGGAGGCAAACATTTATGACGATGATGAAGCGGCTCCGTCAGTGGATCGAGCATGGCGGAGGGTCACCGGGGCCGAATTCTTTCCAACCAACAAGGCTTTTAAATAACGTCTGTTCCCGGTTTCTGGCGTCGCCGCGGAGCAACGCCAGGCATCCCGGTCACTTACTGCCGCATGCCTCCCGCGAGT
>NC_051400.1:969218-969421 GCF_015228065.2 Penaeus monodon
TGTAGGCATACGAAATGCCACTTTATGTCTCTTTGAATCCTCTTTGGGCCACTTGCGCGGTCGGTGTCATGTCCGGCGAGGGAGAGCGAGGCGCCCACAGGCTGCGAAAGGGAGGGTGCACATGACAGGCTAAACGTTGGTGGATTGCTACTTACGGTTGCCTTGAAGTCTCCGGCTGTCACCGCCGCGCCTCCCTGTGGTGA
>NC_051400.1:969453-969570 GCF_015228065.2 Penaeus monodon
CATAATGCTCTTAGTGCCTTTAGATAATGTTGAGGTTATGGGTGTATGATGATTGTGGTGAATTAATCCCTACCATTCTCTCTCTCCCTTTTTCTCTTCCTCTTTCATACTTTCACT
>NC_051400.1:969651-970381 GCF_015228065.2 Penaeus monodon
ACACGAAGCATTAAATCCCCGACATGTGTTTCTCACCCCCCCCCCCCCCGTCTTAATTTCTGTCTTGCACCTCTTGCCCGTCAGCCCGGCCCTTACCCCAGTACCCGCCGGTCATTTACTGCCCCTGTGGTGGCCCTCGTTTGCCCTGAAACCTCGTCCATTTCAGGCTCTTTTGAGTTATTGTGGAATCTCCCTTGTAATTTGATATTGGCTCCCTCGTGTGGCCTCCTTGCGCATGGCCAGGCGTCTGTCTCCCTTCCTTTTTCAGAGAGTTTAATACCTTTTCAGTTTGTTGGGAAGAAACGTTTTGTTGGTCAGGTGAATAGGTACGTTAGGAGTACTTTGGTTAGTGTTAGGAATAGTATGTGTTTAGTGAGATCGAGAAATAGAGAACGAACAAGAAATGAATATTTCCGTGGGTTTGTCGCAAGCGGAGGAAAGTGCTAGACGTGGTTCACCTGTTCGCCCGCACCACGTGGTCAAGATGGGGAGCTTTCTATCGGGCCAATTTATATCGTCGAAAATTACAAGGTGGCCACCACGAGGAAGTGGATTATTTGGCGGGAACTCGGGCCACATCGCAGCCTATGATGGCGGGCCGGACGGGGAGGCGGAGATGGCCTGCGTCGCCGTGGCCTGCTCCCCTGGCAGAACCCCCGGCAACAAAGGGTGCAGGACTTGTATTATTGTTTAGGATCGTGTGTGAGTGTGTAGGGGTGGAGGCCCTTGA
>NC_051400.1:970451-971586 GCF_015228065.2 Penaeus monodon
CGAACAATGGCCTTCGTGCCCCGCAGTGCCCCAGAGAGATCTCCCTTTCCATGTTCTGGTTCGACGATTTCTGTCTGTAACTGCGTCCAGTCCGTGCATTCTGTGTGTCTTTTGTTATCTCCGTGTCCTTTTACGAGTTTTCTTCTGCTTCGTCCACCGGGCCTTATCGGAGGCTATTGAGTGGTCGGCGTTAAAGTCTCCGTCTTCAGTGTCCCGGGCAGCCAACAGAGGGCTCTGCTGGGAGCCTCTCGGAAGGTGCCATGTAGCCCATTATTTATTCACCTACGGACGGGGCATTCATGCCGGAAAATACTCGATTATCCACTTGTTTCATCATTGAGGATCTATTTAGAATTGCAATTCTTCAAATGTACCCCCAGAGAGAATCGGATTGTTTGTATGCGTTTTATAAGCTTTCGGAATGCTGTTGGCAACTTGGTGGTCGGCGCATTCTCTGCATTCCTCGCCAGATTAACACGACCTTTGTACTCATGACCAGTGTCTGCATTCGAATCCGCGCTCGAGACTTGGATTTCCCTCAAATTAGCTGTTAGAATTAATGAGGATTCTTCTGTAAACATGGGGATATGCACCTCCTCTTACATTACAAATCTAGCAAAAGTTCGGGGAGGAGAAACCTGTTGCGGTACAGGAATTTTAAAGACAAAACCTGGCAGGGAAGCCATGACTGCAGGCCTTCGTAAGCGCAGGTGACGTTCACCAGGCTACGGTAACCGCGTGGTCATCGCCGCTGTTTATTCCGGCCGACTGATGTTCGGACGCTGGTCCTGTTATTGTTGTTGCCGAGTGCCATCGCCGGAGCTGGCATCCGGTGCTACTCTGTGGCATTCGGGTTCAGAAGATGCGTCCTAGAGGCTGATATAAATAGTTGTTCTCTCTGTTTTAAAAGTCTCGCCAAAGCGCTGTCACTCGGCCGCGCGATTTTAAAGGAAAGTGTGTAGCACTGTCCTCCCCCGAGGACGAAGGACGCGGCGCGAAGGTGAGCCTGTGCGGGAGTGTCGAGGCCGTCGCGATGCGGGAGCGAGCGACCTTACCAGGTTACTCTCCAGGTCAAGACGTCGAAACAAAGCGAGCAGAACGGGGCCCTGGAGCGCCGCCGTGCCTGGTGGTGCGG
>NC_051400.1:971701-971773 GCF_015228065.2 Penaeus monodon
TCGAGAATCATGTGCATGATGAGACGGCCCCCTCTTTCCTCCTTCCTCGGTGTGCACGAGAAGACGCCTCAT
>NC_051400.1:971838-972393 GCF_015228065.2 Penaeus monodon
TTCGTTCTTTCCTCTTCTCGAGATCATCCTCGCCCTCTGCTCCTCTCCCCGCCACGCCTCCGACTCCCACAGGACATGACACAGCTGGGGCCGCATACCTCCCGAGGGGCCTCGGGGGTAAGACCTCTGGGCGAGTGCATGACGGAGGACGTCCAGATGTCCGCGTCATTACCAGTCCTCGTCGTCGCCTCCGTCTGCGTGGTGCGGCCGCGGGCGTGGAGTCGGTGTCGACGTGCTGGGAAAAGGGAGGAGGGCGTGGTTTGAAGGGAGAGCGGAGGGGAAAGGGCGATGTTGAAGGAAGGAGGGCGGAGGGGAAAGGGCGATGTTGGAGGAAGGAGGGCGGAGGGGAAAGGGCGATGTTGAAGAAAGGTGGAGGGCGTGGTTTGGAGGGAGGAAGAGGGGGAAGGGAGGGCGTGGGTAATGGGGATTAGTGCTGGTGTTGCGTCCGTGTTGTGGTCGGCTAGTTCCGGTAATGGGGCAGGGGATGCTTTATTAAATAACCCATTATAAGTATATATACCTTTATATTAAGCTGATTATCATGTGCACACGCAG
>NC_051400.1:972561-972631 GCF_015228065.2 Penaeus monodon
CATGAATTTTCAAAATGGAGTAAAAAATAAATCCATCCACTTGGATGATTTTCTTCAGGATAACGTCTGA
>NC_051400.1:972718-972813 GCF_015228065.2 Penaeus monodon
GTCATTATTTTAAAGTGTAAGGCCTGATCGGGTCATGAGCAGAGTCAGAACGTGATGGTCATGCAGGGCGCCTCGTGTGTATCTGGAGGCATGTA
>NC_051400.1:972895-972992 GCF_015228065.2 Penaeus monodon
ATGTGTCTCTGGGGGTTGTAGGGGAGGGGGTGGGGGGGGTGAAAGGGTCAGGGTGTCGTTTTCTGTGTTTTTCATCAACTTTCTTTTTTCATTATAT
>NC_051400.1:973038-973157 GCF_015228065.2 Penaeus monodon
TGTTTTAAGATGGCATAGAGAGATTTCCTGTCTTTGAATGTAAGAACTGGAATTTAATATTGAGAGTATATATTGAAAATATTATTATTCCTCTCTCATCTTTTTTCATATAATTTCGG
>NC_051400.1:973597-973697 GCF_015228065.2 Penaeus monodon
TCGGACGCGTCTCCAAAGATAGGGTCCTTGAACATTTTCTCGACCGCACCCCTGGCGTAAAAACTGCAAGCCAGGTTCCCTTCAGTCCGTTTCTTAGTCT
>NC_051400.1:973999-974806 GCF_015228065.2 Penaeus monodon
AGCAGCCTAAGATTTACTCGCTAATAAACACAGGAACAGGTTTTGCAGAATAATTTGCGAATACATTTTTGGAAAATTCCTCCGTGATACTTGGGTGGAAGACGCTGAGCTATTTATTTTCTTTTGTATCTCATTCGCTGTAGCTTTCTCCCTCTTTCTTTCTTCCTCCTTTCTTCCCTCCCCTTTTTTCCCCTTTCCCGTTTTCTTCTTACCTCCTTTCCCCTCTCCCTTCTACTTTCCCCTCCCCTCTCTCCTGCTTTCTCCTTCCCTCATCCCTCCTTCCACTCTCCCTTCCTCCTGCCCTCTCTCCCTCCCTACCTCCCTCTCTCCCTTCCTCCACCCCTCTCTCCCTCCCTACCTCCCTCTCTCCCTCTCTCCCTCTCTCCCTGGCTCCCTCCCTGACCACGTTACCGGTGCATGACTGAGGTCCGTGGCAGCCTCCCCTGGCCTCATGACCCTCGTGAACGCTTTAAATATTGGGCGAAGGAGGAGACGAGGAGACCAGGAGGAGAAGGAGGCGAGGAGAGCAGTAGGAGGAGGAGGAGGCGAGGAGAGCAAGAGGAGGAGGAGGCGAGGAGAGCAGGAGTAGCAAAGGCGATATCTTTCCATGGCGGTATTTTGGGCCGCAGTCTGTATTTCGAAAATGAGTGGCTTCTAACCAGCGGATGTTTGCAATAATGGCGATCGATGTCGATTAAGATAACGATGATGACGGCGAGGGAGACTGTAAGTGTCGGAGGTCGATGCGAGGGATAAATTATGAGGAGGACACTCGCCGCGCTACCTGACGGGGGCGCCTCTTCTGCC
>NC_051400.1:975030-975501 GCF_015228065.2 Penaeus monodon
TCACACACACACGCGTTACCACGGAGAGATTTCCCAGAAGGATGTTCCTACCCCCGGCGTGGCGGTCCGCAGCCCTCTAGCGAGAGGGAACACGTGATAGCAATCGCATCTGTCTAGTTTGTTATACACGTTACTGGCCAAGAGGAGGTGGCCGCCCCCTCGTCTGCGCCGCGGCTGACTCGAGACGTAAACTTCAAGATGTACGGCCCGACCTTGACGTCGCTAGACCTGCTCCACGTCTCTGTGATGTCACACCGTGACGGCATTACGCTTCTTACGGTCTTTCTGTGACGTTATTACCAGACCTGCGTAATTCCCATAACGTGACTCCTAGTTCTGCGTCCTTCTCGTGACGTCACTCCCAGACCTGCGTCCTTCTCGTGAAGTCACTCCCAGACCTGCGTCCTTCTCGTGACGTCACTCCCAGACACATCTTATTCCCAGGACTGAACAACAAGATTTGTAGCATCC
>NC_051400.1:976269-976606 GCF_015228065.2 Penaeus monodon
GCAAGGCCATGCAACATTCTCTTTAATCTTGCAATAACTCATCCAACGAGCGCGCATTCTCGTCATTCAGGACCCCGACAATATCGTCCTGACGGAGATAGGGACGGGAGATACGGGGGCGCGGGACGGGCGTTAAGAAGCTAATATTTGGGCGGGGTGAGTGGGGGATAGATGGGGATGGGTAGATAGATGGGGATGGGTGGGGAATAGATGGGGATGAGTGAGGGATAGATGGGGATGTGTGGGGAATAAACGAGGATAGATGGGTGGGGATGTCAGCCCGTGTGTCTGGGATCTGTAGCTGACTTCATCCATCACACTCACCTTGCAGGGTCGA
>NC_051400.1:976684-976773 GCF_015228065.2 Penaeus monodon
GGTCATCCAACACTGGTATCTTGGGGTCGACGTCTGCCCTTACCTTGTCGCGCGGGGAGGGGTGGGGATCAGGACCTCCCCTTGTTGCA
>NC_051400.1:977090-977300 GCF_015228065.2 Penaeus monodon
CATCGTGATATTTTGAACTAGGGTAAGGCTTAACGTGGGTTATCAGTGACACCGTCCCTGGTTGCGCCGTCGCCCCGAGGTCTGGCTCTGGCGGGCGGCCACCAACGCCCCCCCCCCCCCTTCGCTGTGGCACCGGCGGGAGGAGTCATCTAGCGGGAATGGCGGCTCGGCGAGATAGGTTGATTTATTAAACATCTGATACTAAGGGTG
>NC_051400.1:977396-977506 GCF_015228065.2 Penaeus monodon
CGTATAAGGGTATACAATACAGTATATACACCTATGTTTATATGTAAATTCATGTGCACATACGCATGCATTGTACATGTTCATAAATTACTGTACAGTATTTCCAGGTG
>NC_051400.1:977523-978297 GCF_015228065.2 Penaeus monodon
AATATGTAGATGCTTATTACATCTGCAACTTTACATGGCCATAAAATATGACGTTTATGCGGTGATATTTAGGTGTTTCACATTAACGTGATAGCGAAAAGTCGTGATAGACATAAAAAAACATAATCTTGAGACGCGAGACGACCGTTTCGAGTCAGCTGATCCAATTATGAAAGTGTGAATGGGATTTCGTGCATGTAAGGGGGTGTTTGAATCCATTAGACGGGTATTTGCATGCTTAAATAGGTGTTCGTATCCTCGGATAGGCGTTCGAACCCTCGAGTAGGTGTTCGAATCTTCGGATAAGCATTCGAATCCTCGGATAAGCGTTCGAATCCTTGGAATTTGGATAATTTTAGTCGATTCCTTGGACAGGCTTACGAATCCTTCTTTGCGAGTTCGGATCCTTGGATGAATATCCGATTTTATTTCGATATATTTTCCTATCCATGGATAAAGATTCGAATTATTCGAATCCTTGCATAGGTGTTCCGATCCTCGTATAACTTTTCGAATCTTTGCCTAGCCCTCCTAATCCTCGTTTAAGTCTCCGAATCCTCACGTAGGGTGTTCTGATCCTTTACGTAAGTGTTTGAACCCCCTTGGATAAACCTTTAGTACGTGTTCGAATCCCCGGCTAATGGCACAGCTCCAGACGAGGACGACACGGGCCGGGGAGGAAGACGGCCGCGGTTACGACCTCGTGTGAGCGCGGCAAGCCTTTCCCGGGTCGAGATGGTTAATAAAACTCGGACTTGATGTTGTTTTATGAGT
>NC_051400.1:978541-978611 GCF_015228065.2 Penaeus monodon
TATTGTTCGGGTTAGAGGCATGGCCTGTTGGTGGTCGCCGAAACTTTAGTATATTTGAATATTCATGAGA
>NC_051400.1:978640-978729 GCF_015228065.2 Penaeus monodon
CTCTCTCTCTTAAAAGGAGGTTGAGTATGGAAAGGAGGGAATTGAAAATAAAGGGGACTTTTATGCGCCCGGCGTGATTTATATCTTGT
>NC_051400.1:978882-979199 GCF_015228065.2 Penaeus monodon
AAAAATCAATATTTTATCATTCTTAATATTTTTCTTCGCGCCAATTCTTGAGAAATTTCCGCCGTCGCTCTTTCAAGGAAACGCTAATGACCAAACTAGCGCCGCGATGATTTCGTCAGGTTGATTATATATTTTTTGAGGGGGGGAGGGGGGGAAGAGGCAGAGACGGCTAGTATTTAATATTCTCTTAACGAAGGACTCCGTACAGGCGAGAAGCGCTGCTGCCACTGGAATACCTGAGGAAGGATCGGGTGTTAATTACACACGGGTTTCATTAATGACCTGTGTGATATTACCTGTTTGGGGTGGGGTGTCTT
>NC_051400.1:979562-979668 GCF_015228065.2 Penaeus monodon
ATAGTAAAAAGCTCCATATGGGAAAGGGAAAGGGATTTTAGAAATAAAAAGTGAGGGCGGAATTAAGAGGTGATAGTGTGAGCAGGAAGTTGAAAAAGAAGGTAAG
>NC_051400.1:979733-979868 GCF_015228065.2 Penaeus monodon
CAACGGGGCAAGGTGTAAGGTAAGGGAAGAGGTAAGCAGCGATGATTTATAGTATTAAGCCTCTTTGTCGAATCACGGGGAGGAGGCTCAGCACAGGCTTTAGAGGAGGCCTAAGGAGTTAGCTAAGGAGGTTTT
>NC_051400.1:979961-981241 GCF_015228065.2 Penaeus monodon
ATTATGGTAATTATTTTGACTGCTAAAATGTTAACGTCGCGGGATTACGGGAGATCGGCGTGGTAATGTTTATGTTAATGAGGTGGTTTAACATTCGTTCGTGTCGGGATCGGGTGGCATCGAACAGGTGTAGTGGCGCATACGTGTGTATGGGTGGAGCGGGAGGAGGGAGGGGAAGGGGAGGAGGGGGGAAGGGACTTAAAGTGTCTTAAGGAGGGAGTTTAAAGGCTTCGACAATGGGGGGTGGGGTGACTTAAAGTATTCTGGGTGGCATTGGGAAAGGTGACTTAGTATGTTAGACAGGGGGTCTTAGGGGGAGGGGGACTTAAAATGCCTTAAGAAGGGTGCGTGCGACTTAAATTGTCTTAGAAAGGGGATCTTAAGGGTGTCGAAAGGGGGGAGGGGGAAGGGTGACTTAAAGTGCCTTAAGGAGGGAGTTTAAAGGTGTCGAAAAGGGGGGAGGAGGGTGACTTAAAGTGTCTAAAGGGGAGGGAAGTGTCTTTTCAGGGCGCATGTATGACAGACGGTTGCCAGACACCATGGTATTGCGCGATGACGTCGGTAGAATTCCAACGAGAAAGAGAACAGAAAAAAAAACGAGAAAGTTTCTGCGTAACAAGAAGATTACGATTAATAAGGAAAAATGAATAAGGTGATTTTATTGAATAAGGAATAAATAAGAAAGTTGATAGAAAAAAAAAGAAATAGATAAGAAAATGATTGAAATCTCCGTGAGAGAAAAAGGGGGAAAAAAATTGTTCAGGAGTATGGGTATGTTGTGGGCACGGGGTGGGGGTGTGGTGGGAGGGAGGGGGTCAGGGACGACACCGAATACACAATAAGGAAAGTAATTAAGGTAATGGGTTTCGAGAGAGAGGTTTCGAGGGATGGGCAGAGGTGAATATGGGGGAGGGAGAGGGAGGGGAGAAAGAGAGGGAGACAGGGGGGAGAGGGAGGGGAGAAAGAGAGGGAGAGGGAGGGGAGAAAGAGAGGGAGGGGAGAAAGAGAGGGAAGGGAGAAAGAGAGGGAAGGGAGAAAGAGAGGAAAGGGAGAAAGAGAGGTAGAGAGTAGAAAAGAGAAGGCCAGAAAAAAAAGAAAAGCAAAGAATGGGGGAGGATGAGGGTAGTAAGAGGGAAGTTGAGGACGAGGAATCGAGAGAAGGAACAAGAGAAATACGGGGGAGTGGATAATGGACGAAGAAAGGGAGGTCGATAAATAGGGGACAAAGAAACAGGAAGAGAGGGCCTTGTTCTGGTCCTCTCGGTTCCGTCCCAATGCTT
>NC_051400.1:981539-981942 GCF_015228065.2 Penaeus monodon
TGCCGGAACGCGGCTAGTAAAGGCTAGTAAATTATATGTTAGAGAGCCCCATATTGGATGTTAAAAGGTCTCAGATATTTTTTTTACTAGCCCATGACCCTGGCGAGAATATGTGGCTCTTATGAGGGAAAGTAGGAGGGATCTCGGTGTCAGAAGGAAGTCCGTATAAGGCGCATTTCGGTTAACTGGGAGAGAAGCGTCCGGATACGGAGGTCGCGAAGAGGGAACAGGGTGTATAAGCGATGAAAAAGTGTTATTATTACTGTTTTTTTTTCATTGCGGCTTTGAGGTTAGTTTTTTTTTAATGGATAAAATGATGATGAATAAAAAGAAGAAAAAGAGAGAAAAAAGTTGTCGTGGAGATCGAGTTTACTTACATTTACGGCTAATGTAAATAAAAGTA
>NC_051400.1:982632-982702 GCF_015228065.2 Penaeus monodon
GCTAGAAGGACACATGTCAAGAAATCAGATCCTTAATTAATCTCAGGAAATCTTCGGCTGAGGCATTTTC
>NC_051400.1:983137-983288 GCF_015228065.2 Penaeus monodon
ACGACTGCCGAACACCTTCCGCCTATCGGAGCGAGATCAGATCGCCTCGGAATTGGCCTTAAGAGTTCGATCTCCTTCGGTCCAGGGCCACGTCTGTGCCAGCTGCTGATGGGGGGGGGGGGGGGCCCCCACGGGAGCAAGGGTTCTCGAT
>NC_051400.1:983612-984240 GCF_015228065.2 Penaeus monodon
TTCTTCTTTCTTCTTTCTCTTTTTCGTTGTTTTGGACGTTGTCCTTCTGTTCTCCTCCATTATCTCTTGTCTCGTGTAAGTTTTTTTCCTCTTCCTTTCTCTCTCCCGTCTATCCTCCCTTTCCCTTTCTTCTCTCTCCTTCACACTCTTTCTCTTATCTGCTCTCCCTTCCATCATCCCCTCTCTCTCCTCCTCTCCCCTCCCCTCCCCCCTTTCCTTTCACCTACTTTATCTATCCTCCTTCCTTCTTCCCCTTTCGTCCCTTCCCCACCTCTTCCCCTCCTCTCCCTCACTTCTCCCCAACCTTTCCTCCACCTCTCCCCATTCTCTCCCCCACCTCTCTCCGTCCTCTCCCCAACCTCTCCCTTACCCCTCCCCAACGTCTTCACAACGTCTACCCCCCCTCTCCCCCCCTCTCCCCAACCTCTCCCCCTCCTCTCCTTCCCCTTCCCAACTTCCCCCAACCTCTCCCCTTCCTCCTCTCCCCCAACCTCTCCCATCTTGGAGATCAGCTGATTGATAACTCCATCTGGGGCGATGCGAGGCCCAGATTAAATCGTCCGTTACTGCTGTTTCATTGTGGCTGATTGATTTTTTAATATCTTATCTTAGGTAGCTTGGGAGGCGG
>NC_051400.1:984622-984841 GCF_015228065.2 Penaeus monodon
GAAGACCGCCAGGGGAGTCGGGAAAAGGGAGTTCGCCGAGAACATTATCCCATTTTCGGGCCTATCATAATGACGGAATTTGTTCGCTGTGATCTCCGGGGCTCGTAATTAGCGTCCGTAGGCCTAGGGAATCGACGGCGCTGCGTTGTGTGTTGAAGACGTTGCTCCTTATTCGGGCCGTTGATGGATGGATGCTGTGACGCGCTCGTGTCGCGATGG
>NC_051400.1:984980-985068 GCF_015228065.2 Penaeus monodon
AAGGGAAAGAGATAATGGGGTGTAGAGAAGATTCGTATTTTTATAATTCCTTTGCGATAATTATGGAGATGCTTTGTGGCGTCTTGTG
>NC_051400.1:985160-985298 GCF_015228065.2 Penaeus monodon
ATGGCGTAGGTTGACATTTGAAGGCCGGAGAGGGGGGGGGGGGCAAGGTCTTTTGAGGTCCCCATATATTTTTATCTATACTTATATATTCGTCTTTTGAGATGGAAAATCGCTCCTCCGACCCCCTGTTAACTTCGC
>NC_051400.1:985586-985842 GCF_015228065.2 Penaeus monodon
CCCGCGACCAGCCCAGAGTTTAAATAATGAAGAAACTGTTCTTAAAATTATGTGATAAAAAGAAGATAACTTAACAGCTCTTAGATTCCAGTCCGTTCGAAATTCGTTTCGGAATTCGTTTCGGAATACGTTTCGGAATTCGTCTCTCGCGATCATCGTCTTCTTAATTTCCAAATTTTGTTTTTATATGTGCGTTTGTCTGCGGTGTCAGTGGACGCGGTTATTGCACTATTTTCCGAGTTAATTAATTATGCCA
>NC_051400.1:985949-986530 GCF_015228065.2 Penaeus monodon
GTACACTTTTTCGTGATATTCATTGTATGCTTTTCTCCCTATACTGCGTCGCAACAACGTTTGGCTGGAAGATTTAAGGGAGAAAGTTTGTCTGCTTTTCTGCTTGCCTCGCCTGCTTGCTCGCCTTGTCTGCTTGTCCCCACCTGCTTGCCTCATCTGCTCGCCTCGTCCACTCGCCTGCTTCCCTTGTTGCTTGCCTCATCTGCTCGCCTCGTCCGCTCGCCCTCCTGCTTGCTCGCCTCATCCGATTGCCTCAGTTACTTCCCGCTCCTCCCCTTTCGGTCCGAATCGGCCTAACGCTGTCACGGTCATCCTGCCCAACAAACGGCCTGGCCTGAGACACGGTCCAGACCTCTCCTCCCTCCCCCTTCCCCCTCGTCCCCCTCCGCGCCCCCTCGTCCCCCGCCCCCCCTGCGCCTCCTACGGTTTAGGCCTGCCATGGTTCCAGGTCTTTGGATTCATGGTCTCTAATTACATAGTGTGAGGCGCAGGCAGATGGGCTAAATATCGTACGGGAGTTTAATTAATTTACGGACTCGTCGAGGACCTGGGTTCTGGTCCGTCGAGTGGAAGGGTTGGGT
>NC_051400.1:986869-987098 GCF_015228065.2 Penaeus monodon
CCTGGTTGTGTCGGTCATCGGTGAATGGGATGGCGTGTCCCGTGTGGCAGGCGAAGGGGCCCTGTGCAGGTGGTCACAGATGGCTCTTGAAATCCAGTTTAGGATCAGAAGTACTGTGAACGTGGCCTGTTATGGCCTACTTTTCGTTACTTTTACGTGCCTTGCGGTGAAATGCGGGGTTTTACGAAGGGACGAAGGGGATAGGAGGAGATGAAGTTGTACGTACGGA
>NC_051400.1:987217-987332 GCF_015228065.2 Penaeus monodon
AAACATGAAGGTGAATGGAGGCTGAGTGTAGGGCAGTCCCGGTGAATGGTCATTCTTTGTGGTCACTCTTCAAGACCTCTTTTTGAGACGGTACCACGGAACGCCCCCCGCTACC
>NC_051400.1:987628-987958 GCF_015228065.2 Penaeus monodon
CTGCACCTCTTTCCTCCCACGTTACGCGGCCTCATGTATTTGGAAGCCGGAGGCCGAGGCGGAAGGCAATGCGGCTGCGTTATTAAACTTTTTTTTCTTTTTCTTTTTCTTTTCTTTTCTTTTCTTTTCTTTTCTCTCTTTTTTCTCTTTCTTTTTTTCTTTCTCTCTCTCTTTCTCTCTTTCTTTCTGTCTTTCTTTCTTTCTCTGTTTCTCTTTTACTCTCTCTGACCGGCATCTCGCCCTCCCAGCCACCTAATGCGTTCAGCCGGAAAATCTATAATACAGGAAATGTTTTATCGTTTTGCAGGCATTAAGGCGCAGGTAGATAGG
>NC_051400.1:988115-988221 GCF_015228065.2 Penaeus monodon
GCCCCCGGGACTGACCAGAGGCTAGGCCGGCGGCCGGTGTTCGTCAGGCCCGCGAAAGAGGGTTTCCGGACCTCCTGGCTGGCTGTTTCGTGACGCACATGGGAGA
>NC_051400.1:988521-988601 GCF_015228065.2 Penaeus monodon
AAGCCTAAATATGCATGGAGATATCCCGGTAGGCTGTGTGGGAGAGAGCCTGCTACTGGGTGGCCGTCACCGGTTCGCCG
>NC_051400.1:988720-989207 GCF_015228065.2 Penaeus monodon
GGAATAACAGAATAGCTGATCTCCTGGCGGGCGTCTTGGGTCGATTTCGCCGAGACTCTTAATTTCTTCGGAGCCTTAAAGGGTGGAGGAAGGTAGGGGGCATGGTAGGGGTGTGATAGGGGGTAGGGGGTATGGAAGAGGGTGAGGGGGGATGGCAAGGAGGGTAGGGGGGGTGGCAAGGAGAGTACAGTGTATGACAATCGGGTAGGGATATGACTGGGGTGTGACAGGGTGTAGGGGGATATGACAAGGGTGTGTAGGGGGTGTGACAGGGTGTAGGGGATATGGCAGGGGGTGTGACAGGGTGTAGGGGATATGACATGGGGGGGAGGTAGGGGAGGGTAAGGGGAGTGTGTTCCATGACACAAACACTTCCGGACCCCAGGCGCACACGACCCCCGGGCGCCGTGTAGATAACACGCTGATTATTGCTATTGTCGCTTAGTGTGTGCTTGTGCGTGTCAGCATGTGTGCGCGTGGGTGGATA
>NC_051400.1:989312-989623 GCF_015228065.2 Penaeus monodon
CTGTCTGTCTCTCTCTGTTAACCCGTCCGTTCGTGTGTGTGGGGGGGCGTCCGTATGTGCGCGTGCGTTTTCAAACACATATGCGTGTTCGTGTGTGTATTTGATGGCCGCAAATGATACATCACGTTTGATTAAGCGAAGGCGAACCACGCCCTAGCTATATTCAGCGCTCTTACATGGTCCCACTCTGTTAACATCAATTTTACTCTCATTTCGTCTCGTTGTTTCGTATTTCCCCGCATCTCTCCTCTCTCTCCTATCCAGATTTATCACTTTTCCTCTCTCCCGTTTTCGTACTACACCAATCTTCA
>NC_051400.1:989886-990049 GCF_015228065.2 Penaeus monodon
ATGATAACCTTCTTGACAAAAAAGCCTTAACTCATAAGGCGATAATGAAAAGAGAAAATAAAGAAATGCGAATTAGCGGCGAATATAGTGATGAAAAGAGATGAGAAGTGACGTAGTGAATGGGAAGTGAAGAGAGGGTGATGAAGGTTATCCAAGGAGACGA
>NC_051400.1:990078-990190 GCF_015228065.2 Penaeus monodon
ACCCTTAAAAATGCCCACATATTTTACCTGGAATGTTTAAGGTCACTTTCTCGAGTCTTTACGGGGATAAATAAGGTCGGGAAGGTCGTATTACTGCCGCCTCTACCCCGCA
>NC_051400.1:990474-990606 GCF_015228065.2 Penaeus monodon
CCAGCTTGACATATCATATTAACGCATTGTCTTCCTTAACTATTGAATCCCTCTGTCACCCATTGTCCACATTCCTGCCTGTCCTCCTGCGGTTCTTCGTTTCCTCCCCCTCCTCCTCCTTTATCACTCATT
>NC_051400.1:990761-991004 GCF_015228065.2 Penaeus monodon
ATCTTCTGCCTCCCATCCGTCTACGTTGCGTCTCCCTCGCCCTCGAAGTAAGGAGAGACGCCATGTTAAGGAGAAATTTCATTTGCATACAACAAGGACCAAAAAATTCTCGCCCCCTCTCCCCCCCCCCCTCTTCCTTTTCGAGTCCCGGAGGAACACGTCTTTTCACGGAGTTCGTCGTCTGCAATTGCAAATCTCCGTTGCTGGGGCCATTTACCTCCGTTTCGAGAAGATAAAAGATAT
>NC_051400.1:991269-991421 GCF_015228065.2 Penaeus monodon
ACAGAATCAAAAGAGGGAGAGGAGCAATCACGTGGTATGCCCTTCTTGAGACAAAATGCAGTGCCGGCGATTTCTTACATCACGGGGCATACCAGCGGCGACGGGCATCTCGCTGGGAACACATACCAATAAGCATTATGTATGTGTGAGCG
>NC_051400.1:992097-992195 GCF_015228065.2 Penaeus monodon
TAGGAATTATCTCCGTGTAGAGAAGGTATGAGTATCCTATTATTTACCGCCTAATGTCATGCTATTATTATTGCTAGCCGGAGTATGATGCCGTCGCT
>NC_051400.1:992393-992636 GCF_015228065.2 Penaeus monodon
AAAGCATCTTGGAAAATAGGGGGTATGCTTCTCCTCCTCGGTCGCTAATTAAAGACGGCAATTAGAGCTAATGACCTGTTGAGAAGAGGCGAGTGTTCGAGCAGACGGTAAAGTAACGTAAGAACGAGATCTTCGAGTAACGTGTGAAATAAGGGGCCTTTCCTTTTTTTCTTTCTTTTTTATATTCTAGGTATTGCTTTTTGTCTTTTTATCCTATATTCGTACTTTGCTTTATGTATTTTG
>NC_051400.1:992689-992770 GCF_015228065.2 Penaeus monodon
CACACCTCTACAATGTTTGTTTGTTAGTACAAAATAAAAATGTGTCATTGGATTGCTGAGAAATAACACGGGGCAGGGCGT
>NC_051400.1:992862-992941 GCF_015228065.2 Penaeus monodon
TGAAATTATCATCCCCAGCTTCCGTTCCCGTCAGAAGCTCGTTATCTGAGGCTCGGGAGAGGCTGTTGGTAGGTCTACG
>NC_051400.1:993539-993818 GCF_015228065.2 Penaeus monodon
TTGCTCTCTTCTGCGTATGTCTGAAACATTACTGACTCAGCGTAAGAGATTCTTCATTCATTTGGCCGGAAGTTCAGAGGGAGCGTTGAGTCGCCGCGTCCGTCGTCACGTGTAGGGCGTGTGACCTCTCTGTTGTTGTTGTTGTTTGCGTTGTCATTCATTCATTGGTGTGTTTGTTGTTGTTGTTTGCGTTGTCATTCATTCATTCGTGTGTTTGTTGTTGTTTTTGTTGTTTTTCGAGTCTCTTGTCTCCGGTTAGAGGTTCCCAGGGAGGTGTCA
>NC_051400.1:993998-994501 GCF_015228065.2 Penaeus monodon
CTAATGTATATCGAACGCAAGAGACGAATAACAATTACGTTTTTTTTCTTATTCTTCTTCTTTTTGACAATATGTTTTTTTTAAGGCATTTTAAGACAATAAGTCTCCTTTCGATCGTTGACATGTACCACGGCTATTTTGGTCTAGTGACGTCACAGCCCTTCGGCGAACAGACCGACTGACGAACGTACCGCACGAGACCAGATCGCTAACTCGATTACCATTTCCGTAGACATAGGCAGCTCCACGTCTTGCCGGCAGAGGAGTGGCAGACCCATCATTCCGAGGCAAATGAGTGTGTTTAACTTATAACCCACTTGTAATAACCACTTCGTTCCCACTTAACTGCTGTAATCACACGCATTACTCTCTCTCGTTGCAGGTATGTGCGGCATGTTGGGTGGATCGGGTGTTCTCCTATGGTGTCCCTCCCCCACCGTCCCACCTCCCTTCCATCCTATGTTGGGAGGCAAGGTAAGAAACCGTATGTTGTCCCCAACACC
>NC_051400.1:994911-995151 GCF_015228065.2 Penaeus monodon
CTTTTCTTTTTGTTTTTTATCCCTTCCTCCGATTAGGGTCGTTGGGTGTGGGGGGGGGGGGTGGATTTTATTAGCAATACAACGAAGCCTCTTATTTAGTACCATTATCATTAGTCAATTTCTTCTTTATTGGAGAATGACAGCGTGGCCGGTGCGTTATCATTTTTTTTTTAAATCTTTTATCGTTTATTTTTTATTACTCTTCTTATTAACGAGTGTGTGGCTTTGCGTTATTACATG
>NC_051400.1:995224-995669 GCF_015228065.2 Penaeus monodon
CTCGCCGCTCGGTCGTCTCACACTCGCGACGATGGAACACCCTGTTAGGGCGGCCCCGTGAAGTACCCTTAGGGCGCCGTCGTCAGGGCGCCGTCCGCAACGAGTCCGGCGGCCAGCGAAAGGGTTAACGAGACCCGTAAGCGAGGCGTCGTCCCCGCGGCGGTTCCGGTAAGTTGAGAAACCCGGTGAGTCGTCGAGAACCCGGTATTAGCGACGGCGAGACCCGATAACGTCGAGAACCCGTTATGTCGTCGAGAACCTGGTATTACCGACGTCGAGACCCGTATTTACGATCCGGTAGGTCGTCCAATACCCCGGTATGTACGACGGCGAGGAACCGGGCCGGCGCGAGAGGACGCCGAGGAAGTCATCGCGTCGAACGGTAGCGAAGTCGCGAGGGAGTCTCCACGGGGGGGGGGGGGGGGAAGCCTCGTAGTCACCGTCG
>NC_051400.1:996347-996910 GCF_015228065.2 Penaeus monodon
CTGCATATGACTGCTTGCATTCATACATAATTGCATGTGTGCTTCTGTCTATTCATGTCGAAGCACAGAAATAAACATTCATCCACATTATCATATATATAAATAAAACAAGAGACCCATCATAGTTCCTTAAATACACCACCACACCCCATCTTACACCCCCCCCATCCCGCCTTTCCCTCCCTCTCTCTTCTCCCCCTCCTCCCAGCCGTCTTCTCCCCCTCCCCCTCTCCCGGCCGTCTTCTTCTCTTCTCCCTCTCCCTCTTCTCCCTCCCCCCTCTCCCTCTTCTCCCTCCCCCATTCCTCCTCTCATCCCTATCCCTCGTCTCCCCCCTCATCCCTCCTCTCCTCTTCTCCCCCCTCATCCCTCCTCTCCTTCTCCTCCCCCTCCCCCCGCCCCATCCCCCTCTCTCACTAAAGGAAGAAGCACCATCACACACACACACAGAAACTTCAAAATTAACACGAAGGAGTAAATATATGCAGAAGGGCCGTCGCGCTGAAGGAGGCGAGAGCGAGAGGCGAAAGTGGCGTGGGAATCCCGGTGTTGGTTCACCCGTCAA
>NC_051400.1:996957-997054 GCF_015228065.2 Penaeus monodon
AGGCTGAGATGGGCGGGCGGGCGGGTTGGAAGTGTGGAACAGATGGGTTTTGATCTTGTCATGGCCCAAGTATGCCCGTGTTTGCTGTTTTTATTGT
>NC_051400.1:997109-997242 GCF_015228065.2 Penaeus monodon
GAGGGGTAGCCTGATAGGGTCGGGTTATGGCGTTATATTTGCGTATTAAAAGCGTTTTTCAGTTTCCCATTGGAAAGAAAAATTACGTAAAACATTCTCCAGAATTAGATTCAAAATGTAAACTATGCTCTCG
>NC_051400.1:997330-998029 GCF_015228065.2 Penaeus monodon
ATCGTTCCTAGGAATGAAGGCTTTCATCGCAAGGATTAGAATTCGTGTAAAGCGGTGTATTTTCATTGGAAAAGTGCCTTTCAACTTGCGCTTAAAAGGAGAGACACCATGTACCTACCTAAAAAAAAATGAATATGAAAGTTTATTTGCGAAAAGGGGACAAGAGATCATATTTAATATTTTTTTAGACTTTGAAGAGGGGGTAAAAATCGCATTTGCAATTAAACACTTAAATAAAGATTCAAATATTTGGTATTTGGCTTAAAATAACAATTTCATTTCGTAGAGGCAAAGGAAAGAAGAAAAGAAGGACCATTTAGACTAAACTAGCCTATCCCTCTCACCCCCTCACCCCCACACCCCTTCACCCACTCCCCCCCTCACCCTCCACCCCCACACCCTATCACCCCCACACCCCCTCACCCTCTCACCCTATCACCCTCCACCCCCTCACCCCCCACCCCCACCCCCTCGCAGCTTCACACGACGGCAAAACGCCACACCGAAATGGGGTGTTTTATCAACGTTTGACGGATGGTTATGACAGGCGGGAGTCGTAAGGTAAGGGAGCCCAATTTTTCTTCATTATCTCCAAAGGGGGACGATTACAGGTGAGGATAGCGGGCCTGAAACAATCAGGGCTCTCCAGACAACCCTTAGAAACACGCCCTTTTGTCGTTTGTCTTTGAGGTTTGTTTG
>NC_051400.1:998140-998267 GCF_015228065.2 Penaeus monodon
AGAGGGAGAATGTTCTCTTCTTCGGTGTGTTTAGGTCGATATCTGTGTGTTTATCTATCTGTTTGTGTTTTTACCTGTGCAGGGAATGTTATTGTCTGTGTGCGTTTACATGTATGTATGTTTTTTT
>NC_051400.1:998590-998858 GCF_015228065.2 Penaeus monodon
GTCCTTTCAGAAGTTCCGTCACCGATGCTTCCGGTGTTTTCAAGCTCTTGCTGGCACACACAATCCAGACTCTCGCCCTGCTGCCTCTCTCTTTGTCTTATTTTTTTGCTCTGTTTGTTTTGTTTGTGTCTGTTTTTTTACCTTTTTTTTTTTACCTTTTTTCGTTGTTTGGTTTTGTGTTTTTGTGGCGTGTCTTTTTGGGTTGGATTTTTATTTTTATTCTGTGAAAACTTTACTTATTTTCGTTCGTCGCCACTGAGAGTAATAG
>NC_051400.1:999552-999855 GCF_015228065.2 Penaeus monodon
TTTCCAGCTTTCCGAAACCGAGAGCGAGTCGGCGAACCGAGTGCCACGCCATAGGGTGCGAACCGCGGCATGGGCACCGCCTCAAGCCACAGGTTCTCGCAGGGTGATTAAGGTCATGCAAGCCCGGGGTTAATGTGACCTCTCCCCCCCCCCTCCCCCGTGGTTCAGAGTGGAGTGGCCACTGCCAATCCACTCATTAGCGTTAATTGCGAGTTCGTGTTTCTCCCACAAGACCGTGACTGGGCCGCCGGTGTTGTGTCTGCTGAGCGGCTCTGCTGGCCTGCTCGGGTTGCATGTGGGCGG
>NC_051400.1:1000708-1001065 GCF_015228065.2 Penaeus monodon
TGAAATAATCGTTGCCAATTTATCTCTCTATTTTAATTTTGGTATTTCATTCGGTTCGGTTTACAATTATACCATTAAGTCTGTGTGGAATTACGTGTGTAATATGCAGTCTTTTTACCTTCCCTGTCAGCTGGTTTGACAGCTTGACCAACCCCCATCCCTTTGATAGAGATCTTGGCTACTAAACGTTTAATGATGTAAGCTAGTTGCCGGCGAATTCCACCTGTTGCCATGTCACCTGGCGGGTTTATGGCAGCCGCTCTTGGCCTCTTGTAAGTTTTCGTAACTGGGAATGGGTGTTTACTTCCAGGACGCACTCTTATTGGTATGTGAAGTTAGTTTGCTTTTGTATTTCCG
>NC_051400.1:1001125-1003296 GCF_015228065.2 Penaeus monodon
CTTTGGAGATGAAGAGGTGCGAATGCAAGTGTGTTTTACGTACGGGATATGCGTCACGGTGAATCCTACCTGTTCCCGTGATATCTCCACTCTCCAGGTTCACGTGATTCTTGTGAAATGGCATCTCTAGCCTTGATTTTCAGCGGCCTCGTCGTGTCAGCTTCAGGTTAAGTGTCAGGCATGTTCAGGGGACGTACTGAGGTGATGTGAGGGCCCCTTGTATGCCTCTGCTGCCCGGGATGAGGATGAGTGCGCCGCCATCTTCCTTTCCTTTGCTCTCTCCGCTTCTCATTCCGTCTCTTGATCTCTCTTTTCTTCTCTGTATTTTGTCTTCCGCCTCCCCTTCTTCCGTCCCTTCTTTTCATGGTCCCTCTTTCTCTATTCTTCTTCCCTTAATTCCCCTGTCCATCTGTCTTTCTTTTTCTTCCTCCCTCCCCTTCTGATTATTATCCGCCATTCTCTTTTTTTTTTCCTTCTTTTTCTCTTCCTTCCTCAGTCCCTCCTTCCTTCCCTCCCTCTCTCCGTCCCTGATTCCCACTCTCCCTCCATCCTCACCCCTCCTTCCCTCCCTTTCTCCGTCCCTGATTCCCACTCTCCCTCCTTCCTTCCCTCCCACTCTCCCTCCCTGATTCCCACTCTCCCTCCATCCTCACTCTTCCCTCCCCTCCCCTCCTTCAGATGAGGCGGAGGCTGAGTCGTCATCTCGAGCCTCGCTTTGGTCCCCCTGAATGAGTCCGCGTGACGGCCGATCCTGTTTTCCTCTCGCCTCCCAGGGAATGCCACAGAGCCAGGATCAGAGCTGTTGGAAAATGTTAATTGTTGGCAAGCTGTCTGGGGTGTCCAGGATATCCCAAGGTCTGGCCGGTCTTGTGTTCCCGGCCAACATTATCAGCTGCCACCGGGAGCTCTTCCTCACACGCCATTTTTACCTGTAGCGACACCTCTGCGAAGGGCCACTTCCCTGCGCCCGCGCCTCGCTTCCCATACCCTCTGCCGCCTCGCCGTCAGCTGCGGATCAATATTGCCCTTGCGTCGTAGCGCATTAGGATCGAATATCGCTCGCAACGCCCTCGTCCCATAGTCTCTTTCAGACGGGGACGCAAACGCCCGCGATTTTTTACCTTGTGTTGCGACGCCGTATGTAAGAGATTCGCAGGGAGATAAGACGGGATGAGCAATGCACTCGCAAACGACTTTAACCCATATATGCGAGGGGAACAAGGTCATTATAGGTTGCCTCGCAAATATATGCAGATGAATGGACTATTTTTATTTTGTCTCCTGGGCTCAGCGAGTATACGGGTGAGATTAGCGTGCCGCTTTGATAGATGCCGAGGCGCTCGTTGCAGCTCAGGCGCAGCGCAAATTTGACTCTGTTTACTCCCGCTGGAAGGCCTACTTTCACGCAAAAGACCTCGCGCATTTTTAGCATTGTTCGATGAAAAAAAGAGCTGTGGGAGTTTTTCGTCTGCTGGAAGTCTAGTTTTAAACTCCCAAGTAACAGTCAGTGTACATCAACACTCCCTGTGTGGTAATCCTCAGTTCTCAACACACGCGGCGCGAAAAAATCCTTCCCTCGACCTCTTGCAGTGTTTCATAATGCGAAAGGATGAGGTTCTGGCCGTCGGCTGTTTGTTTGCTCTGTCGCTCTGTGTTCGACGTACTTGACAGGCGATTCTTCGTTTGTAATCCTCTTGACGGAAGGAGAGACAGAAGGAGGAGGAAGAGAGGGAGAGGCGGATTAAAAGTTTGGGGGGGAGGAGAGAGGGACGGGTGAGGTAAAGGGAGAGGGGGAAGAGGGAGGAAGTGGGAAAAGGAGAGAGGAAAGGAAGTAGGAAGGGGAGAGAGGGAAGAGGGGAGGAAGGGGGAGAGGAGAGAGGGAAGAGGGGAGGGAGTAGAGAGTGGAGAGAGGGGAGAAGGGAGAGAGTAAGGAGTAGGGAGACGGGAGAGGGGAGGGAGACCACTCACCCACAACAACGCATCTTTCTCAAGGCGGTTTCACCATCTCGCAGTTAAATAGTCAACAGTGTAAACAGGATTAAGTTGTGATGAGTCACTCCCCTCTTTCGCGAAGACGGGAGACCTTCGCCCGGATGCCGTAGGGCGCCGCGCGTGTTTGGCAGCGCCCTCGTCCTCGCCTGCGGGTGGCTCTCCCCAGGCCTTGGCTCCGT
>NC_051400.1:1003334-1003503 GCF_015228065.2 Penaeus monodon
CGACGTGTAACCTTGCCAAGTCGCCGCACTCAATGGCTCCGCGCTGGCCCTGGGTAAACACGGGTCGAGGAAGTGAATTCTTCGAGAGACTCACTCGCGGCGGCGCAAATAAAGTTTTTTTTTCCCCCGAGAGGTCATTCCTAGTGCGTTCTTTTATCAGGAGGATTTG
>NC_051400.1:1003555-1004002 GCF_015228065.2 Penaeus monodon
AACCGACATATAGATAGGTATATAGATAATGAATGAATCGATGAATGGAACACGTTGAGACACATAATTTAACTGCGAATGATTGCGAGTAAATAATTCCGTCGGAGCGGACCTCACGCCCCATGCCCCCACCTCGCGTTATAGCTTCATTTTATTCTGTTTGTTTGGTCGATAGACTCGTCTGGCCTCGTGTTTGTTTTTCAGGTTGATCCGAGTGCAATTTTGTTGTTGCAGACGGTCATACGATATTGATTGGGCTGCGATTTGCATGGTCGAGAATTATGTGTTTACAAAAGTCACGACATTTAGGTCGAAAATCACGAGGAGGTTCCAGCGCGGCTGTTGGAACTCTGGACGAGGTTTCTTTTGAGGTTTTTAGCGATGGAAGGAAAAGGAGGGGGGAATATTCGTCGCTTGAGATGATTTGTACGGATAAGATGGGTGAGC
>NC_051400.1:1004521-1004615 GCF_015228065.2 Penaeus monodon
CACATTGTTGCGTTAAAAGGGAACAAAACACACGAGAGAAGCGTGATCCACAGTACGGCAGGATGTAAAAGTTTCTGGTACAGCCGGTATGATC
>NC_051400.1:1004650-1004839 GCF_015228065.2 Penaeus monodon
TTCATGTACGCCCCCTTACCCACCTTCTCGTGCATGCTATTCTCGCTCTTGTAACAAGGGGCAATAGAGGCTACTTTCCCGTGGCTTCAGCGGACACCACATGGTACCCATTACCGCGCAGTCCGCTTAAATGCATAAACGTTTAAGCAATGCAAAGTTTTTACTTAGCGCGCGAGATATATATATATA
>NC_051400.1:1006172-1006680 GCF_015228065.2 Penaeus monodon
AGTTCCTTACGTCTCAGTTACCCTCTTCCTTACCCTCTTCGTTATCCACCTATCGTCTTCCTTACCCTCTTCGTTATCCACCTATCGTCTTCCTTACCCTCTTCGTTATCCACCTATCGTCTTCCTTACCCTCTTCGTTATCCACCTATCGTCTTCCTTACCCTCTTCGTTATCCACCTATCGTCTTCCTTACCTACTTACCGTATTCCTTACTGTCTTCCTTACCCTCTGACTCACCGACTTACTCACCGTCCTTACTCACCGTCCTTACTCACCGTCCTTACTTACCGTCTTCCTTACCGTTGGCCTGAGTCCCCTGAAGGAGGTCTGCGGCCGCCACGTAATTCTGTAACACATTGCCATGAAATCCAATGAACACCGTCGCATTTGTCACGCCCCGAGAGGGTTACTTCGGCCACGCTCTCGGGAAGGCTCCGTCGGGAAGGCTCCGTCGGGAAGGCTCCGTCGGGAAGGCTCCGTCGGGGTAGGCAGTGCTGTGGCTCGAGAT
>NC_051400.1:1007845-1007916 GCF_015228065.2 Penaeus monodon
TTGCATACGCACCAGTGACCGGGGCGATTATCAAGCTTTTTAAAGAGTTGCACCGACCGACCTTTCCCACA
>NC_051400.1:1008286-1008421 GCF_015228065.2 Penaeus monodon
TCGATACCCATAGACCGCCAGCGCGATTGACCACGCTCTTTGGCCCGGGACGTGTGACATACAGGCCGTGAAGGAGCCACTTGGGAGCCGCGGCCTAACGTGCTCGGGGACTTCCTGGCGGATT
Organism: Penaeus monodon; assembly: GCF_015228065.2. Taxonomy (NCBI): domain Eukaryota; kingdom Metazoa; phylum Arthropoda; class Malacostraca; order Decapoda; family Penaeidae; genus Penaeus; species Penaeus monodon. The sequence continues at coordinate 1,008,411 of NC_051400.1, forward strand.
ACCTGGTCGGC
>NC_051400.1:1008741-1008928 GCF_015228065.2 Penaeus monodon
ATGAGGGGAGAGCTGTGGAGATCCCAGCCTACGAAAGATCCTGGGATTCTTGAGGGCAGGGGGGAGGGGAGAGAGGGGGGGGGAGAGGCGGAGATCGTAGCCTCCGAAGGATTCCCGAAGGATCGCGTTTCACATCATTTTCGGAGACGGTTTCGTGATTGCGTCGCCGTCTAGACTGCGCCGCGCC
>NC_051400.1:1009309-1009475 GCF_015228065.2 Penaeus monodon
CCCCCCCCCCGCCTCGGCCTGGGCGCCAGCGTCTCGTTAACTCCAATCACGCCGGCCGATGCCTCTCGCTCTCCCTCTCCTCGCTTCATTTCCCCGATTCTTTTCCCTTTGCGATAAGGATAAGGCGATAAAGGGGGGGGGGGGACTCTCCTTATCGAGGAGGAGA
>NC_051400.1:1009504-1009628 GCF_015228065.2 Penaeus monodon
TAGTAGGCCTACGGTGCGCGTCGGGCCGTGTGCGTGGACGCGTTTGGAGGGAGAAGTTGATACCGGGTGGGAGTGCTGCTGACTCTTGTTATGATTCACTCGGATAATGTTTCATGGTGCCACG
>NC_051400.1:1010119-1010206 GCF_015228065.2 Penaeus monodon
AGCGATATCAATGAAATATGCCGTTCTCTCCCGGGCGAGTGTCGAGGCGGAGGCGAGGATTGCAAGATCTGGCTTTTCTGGGTTATA
>NC_051400.1:1010649-1010765 GCF_015228065.2 Penaeus monodon
AATCTCGTGGTTGTTGGGAAGCACGTGTTGCATAGTTTGAACTCCGTCATTGCAATCAGTTGCTTTACACACTCAACCCTCAGCAACTGTCCCTCTCTACATCTTGTTCCCCTTTA
>NC_051400.1:1010880-1011116 GCF_015228065.2 Penaeus monodon
GTCGTCTTTTCTTCTTAGTTCCGATTTCTTTTCTTCTTTCTTTTGTGTTATTCTCGGCTTCTTTATTCTCTGCCTCCGCCCCTACCCTTTTCTGCTTTCCTCTCCCCCCTCTTCCCGCCCTCAATCTTTTCATTTCTCCTCTCCCCTTTCTTCTTCCCTCTTCCTTCTCCTCTTCCTCTTCCCTTGGTCTTCCCTCACCCATCTTTTCTCCTCTCTCCCCCCCCCCCCTCTTTCGA
>NC_051400.1:1011289-1011379 GCF_015228065.2 Penaeus monodon
GTTTGGCCAATCAGCTGTCAGTCTGGCGTCCACCCCCTCGACAGGTGCGCAGGTGCGTCTCTCTCAATCATCCGGGGCGATTGGGCGCCA
>NC_051400.1:1011600-1011711 GCF_015228065.2 Penaeus monodon
ATTTTTTCCAACCCCGTCTCCTTTTCCTTTTCCTTGTTTTCTTCCTCCTTTTATTCTCCCTCTTCTCATCCCCTCCCTCCTCCCTTTCCCTCCCCCTCACCTCTCCCGCCC
>NC_051400.1:1011775-1012047 GCF_015228065.2 Penaeus monodon
ATTTTGACACCTATGCCATTGTATCTGTTTACTTGTTGTTTGCCGAAGCGACGATAGGTGTGGGGCTCCCTGCGTCGCGCTTCACACTTAGACGTGGTGTGACTTCCGGTCCCAACGTGGGAGGCGACTATCTAGGGCCTTTCTGATAGGGTGTTTGTGTGTGCAAGTGTGGGGGTGTGAGGGTGTTTTTTAGGTGGGGAGGGAGAGAGGGCGAGGGTGAGGGAGAGGTAGGGCAAGTGTTGAGGGTGTGAGGGTGTCAATGTTTTTTAGGT
>NC_051400.1:1012269-1012576 GCF_015228065.2 Penaeus monodon
CGGGGAATGAGAGAATGAATGTATTTAGGCTTCAATGTGTCACTGCCCCGATATGCTCATGCGTTGTAGTCATGTTAATGTTAATATATGCCTGAATGAATGGCTTTGTTTGTGCTTAGAAAATTACTGATTTATTTATTTATGCGTGTTTTTTTCTCTCTCTCTAATGTGTTTATGTGTATGTTAAGCTTCGAGTTCGTTTAGGTCGAGAATGAACATCTTTGCCGCATAAATTAACGTATTCTCGGGTGTGTAATGGTGATGTTTCGTTAACAAAATTGTTCTCTAAGTTATTTTGTACCGAAAG
>NC_051400.1:1012933-1013272 GCF_015228065.2 Penaeus monodon
TTCTTTCTTATGACCTCGGAACCTACAGGGCTCAATACGGGAGAATGGTGCCGTAAAAGTTTACAATTGTTATTGGGACTAATTTACATTATTTTTGGGGATATGGCCGTTTAGCCAATAAACTGCAGCGATGAGGGCCAAATTCCAGCCATAAATCAGCCGGGAGACGAAGGCAGACAATACAGTGCTAACCCCGACTCGCTCCGAGCCTCAGTCAGGCGCCGATGAAAAGTTACATATATTCATTACTTCGCTGTGGGCGGCCCATGGGCGGCCCCCTCCTTCCAACGGCCGCCCAACCGCCCAGCACCACGCGGAGAGTTATTATGCGCTGGGACG
>NC_051400.1:1013743-1014034 GCF_015228065.2 Penaeus monodon
AAAACCGAAAATCCACTCGAAGTGACACGACCTATATAAGTTTCTGTAAGAGAAGAATTTCTCGTCTCAAAGAAAACCTGCGTTATTTTCGGTTATATTTTAAGTTTCGAGTCAGTTGCATATAGGGAATGAAATTTAGACAAGTTCACGTTTCTGGTGACACGTTTTCTGTTCTCCGCCAAAAGAAATGTTCCTAAAAAATGTATGAAAAATTTGTTTCTCATAACTTGTATAGGCCTATTCTAACAAGATTTTTTTTTTTCTTATTTGACCCAAAGAAAAAATGTATTG
>NC_051400.1:1014087-1014310 GCF_015228065.2 Penaeus monodon
TCGTTTTCTTAACTGTATTTCTCCTCCCGTTGATCGCGAGACCTACGGCGAGATGTATGTTAATTCGACCCCCCCCCCCCTTCAGGAACCGCGCTCGGACGGCCCCCCCCTCTGACAGCCGCGCTTTGGCCTAATTTGCATAACGTGATGATTGAATAAAGTCGAAATCGCGGTTGAATAAGGTGTGTGGGATTAATTCCTCGGCCATTGTTGTGCGGAACGG
>NC_051400.1:1014866-1014950 GCF_015228065.2 Penaeus monodon
GAGGAAAGGGCAAGGTTATGAACTGAATGAAACAGTTGAACGAAGCACCATAACGAACCTCCTTTGACCCCTTCGTTGCATTCG
>NC_051400.1:1014997-1015195 GCF_015228065.2 Penaeus monodon
TCACGTGCCCTTACGAACAGCCAACCAACAGCCCGGCCTCTTGTTGTACGCCTACGCCCACGCCCACGATTCCTCACGCCCTCACTTTGCATGCATCGCAATATCATCCCCCCCCCTACCACCTACCTCCCACCCCACGCCCTTCTCAAGAACGCCGTACTCCCCCCATCCTCCCTCTCCCCCCTCCCTCCCTCCCAC
>NC_051400.1:1015851-1016089 GCF_015228065.2 Penaeus monodon
GTTATTCAATATCATTAACAAGACCTCTCCATATACTCCACTCACCCCCCCCATCTTATGCCACCCCCTCCCTCTGTAAAGAATACCCCCCTGATCTCCCCCACGCCCGCGAGACAGACTTACGCGGGCGGCTGGGCGTGTGCAAATTAGCCAGAACAAGGGAACGTGGGCGCCGTTCGAAACCGCGGCGAGGATGCACAATGGCGGTAATTACGTAGCGGACGCCGCCCACGTCTAT
>NC_051400.1:1016465-1016912 GCF_015228065.2 Penaeus monodon
CGCAGCTTAAAAGGGAATCGGGAGAGAAAATTGGATTGTGAAAAGTAATTGAATCAATCGTGGCCGTGTTATCGCGAGAGACATTTCGCTGGGGCCTCGCGAGGGGCGGCCGCTCCGAGGGGCCGAGGCCGACGGCGTGGCTGACGGAGGTTGACGAAGGTTGACAAAGGCAGATGGCGTGGGTGACGGAGGTTGACTGAGGCGGATGGCGTGGGTGACGGAGGTTGACTGAGGCGGATGGCGTGGGTGACGGAGGTTGACGGAGGTTGACTGAGGTGGATGACGTAGGTAACGGAGACTGACTGATCATACGTGGGTCGAGTGGGGCTGACTGAATGTTAGGAAGCTTGATTGTGACTGAAAATGACTGAATTGGATTGACTGAATATGGCCGAAGCTGATTAAAACGTAGACATAGATTGAACATCATGATTTGCAGATAATGGA
>NC_051400.1:1017029-1017292 GCF_015228065.2 Penaeus monodon
GCCATGGTTGACTGAGATTGACCGAACATGAACGGATGAGATTGACTGATGGAGAGTGACTGGACATGGGTGACATGACAGAGACTCGGTGAACATGACCAAATAGGACTGACTAAACATGACAGATTGAACATGGCGGATTGAAAAAGACTGAAAAAAGACTGAAAAAGGCTGGAAAAAAATGAAAAAGACTGAAAAAGACGGACCACATGGAGGACTTTGACTGACTGATTATCACAGGGGGGGGGGGTGGTTATCCGTGT
>NC_051400.1:1017325-1017409 GCF_015228065.2 Penaeus monodon
CTATGAAGGATGAGGCGATGGGAGGAGAGGAAAAATGAAAAGGAGAGAAAAAGAGAGAATTTGCATAGCACGGTGCATGTGGCA
>NC_051400.1:1017473-1017582 GCF_015228065.2 Penaeus monodon
AGGAGCAGGGGGGGGGGGGGGAAGGTGACTGACCTCGGCCGAGAGTCCCGCCTGGCAGCTGACGGCCAGACGCGGCCGTGCCAAAGACTCCTGCTGCGTCGGGATGCTG
>NC_051400.1:1018150-1018346 GCF_015228065.2 Penaeus monodon
GCGATGGCACTGACTTGGCACTCCCCCAGCCTCCGCCTCGAGCCAGGTGTCGTGACACTTGGTTTGCCTTCGCGTGCATGCCACCCGCCTGTCATTAGCTTATGCCACCGAGCCGATGCGTGCATGACACCTGCTAATCATTCGTGCATGCCACCTGTCAGCCGTTTATCTCCCAGCGGCGTGTATGATAACCTGA
>NC_051400.1:1019038-1019191 GCF_015228065.2 Penaeus monodon
AACCGAGAGAAAAAAAAAAGAGAGAGAGAGAGGCGAATGGAATGCATTTTTTCCCCTGTTTTGCGAGCGCCGTATAACACCTGTTGCGTGCGGGCTGGTCCGGGCGCCGAGAGTTTAAATGTCGCGGTTCGGGTTAGCGGGTGATTTAAGAGC
>NC_051400.1:1019672-1019812 GCF_015228065.2 Penaeus monodon
GTCTTTTGCATCTTTACCGTATCGCTGCCTCCTTTGCCCTCTCTCCTTCCATCCACCCATTCATCCCGTGTTTTTCTGTTTCCCTCTATCTCTCTCTATCCCTGAGCCCACGCACCCAACCTCAAACGCTGATGCTTATT
>NC_051400.1:1020036-1020215 GCF_015228065.2 Penaeus monodon
CTCGCTCTCCTCTCTCCGCCACGACCAGGATGATAGATGGCGATCATTTCCCTAATCTCCAACGCAATGGTTGATTCGGTGTTAATCAAGAGGCTCCGCGATTCGGTCGAGATTGGGAGACGGGAGGCCGGGTCGGGGAGATGGCGAAGATTGGTAGATTGGAATTCGTGAGTGTGTTT
>NC_051400.1:1020450-1020813 GCF_015228065.2 Penaeus monodon
CCGAACGTCTTCTCGCAGCAGGGAATGGAGTGCTTCCGAAGGGTAGGATTTAGCCAAAGGATCCGGGATTAGGGTGCAAGACTATGGGCGGGAGGGACGCGGGCTGAGTGGGCGTGAAGAGGATGGTTTAGGTGAAAAGTCCCCCCCCTCCCTCCCCCATCCCCTTTGGAGAATGACACATTGATTCTAGCTTGGAGTTGAGGTCGTTTAAGGGTGGTCGTTCAAGTTGGTGGACGGTCGACGGGGCTTCCTGGTCGTCCGCCGTCTCCCACGACCTCCTCGTCTTCGCGTCTTCGGCCTGAGGACTCATGACGACGACGGTCCTCATGGTAGGGCCTGGGGTTTTAGCTTTCGTCGCGCCTT
>NC_051400.1:1020897-1021000 GCF_015228065.2 Penaeus monodon
TTACGCTTCGCTGTCTCCTCGTTGCTTCCCTCCTTTATCGTCCCTCCCTAGCTCCCTCCTTCCCTTCCCTTCATAGCCCTTCCTTGCCATCCCCTCATACCAC
>NC_051400.1:1021349-1021993 GCF_015228065.2 Penaeus monodon
CAAAGTGCCGGTTGCCTTGCATAGTGACTCGTAGTCGTGCCGCGCTCGTGTCCCTTAAGGGGTCGTTCGCCCGGCGTGTTCAAACGACCCACTTCCACGAACTCTCGTAGCGCAGGATAAAGAGGCGCCGCTCGTACATCTGTCACCCTCGGGATCGCTCCCTCAACGCGGCCGGAAAGAGGGAGCGCGTCGTGCGTGGTCCTTGACGGCGATCGTGCAAGGGTCGACGCGGAATATGCAGTAACGAATCGTAGTTTGCAACGTCGGTTCTTCATTTGCGAGACCGATTCGTCGTTTGCAATAATGGTTCGTAGTTTTGCAATATTGGTATAGTAATTGGGTATTCGTTTGCATACTGACTTGTAACACTGACTTGTAATTCACAAAATTGGCTCTTAATTTCCAACACTGACTCGCATTTTGCAGCATTTACTCGTCAGTTGCAACATTAAATCGGAATCTACAACATTAACTCGGAATTTGGAACACAGGTGAATTCTGGGAGCTGGTTGGTTATTCTTGCATACCTGCACTCTGGAGTGAACCTCCTTAGAAAATTTCACTTCTCTGTATTGTAATATATTGCACTATACTGTCTGGTATATCGTCACTGTACGTTCCTAAGCACACTTGCAACAGTGTGT
>NC_051400.1:1022024-1022099 GCF_015228065.2 Penaeus monodon
TCGGTGGGTAGGCTCCGGAGACGACGTGACCCATACTCTCTCCAAATGATCCCTATGAATATTAACAAGTAGAGG
>NC_051400.1:1022506-1022583 GCF_015228065.2 Penaeus monodon
CCCCTACGCCTTGAAGTTCGAGTGTTAGTTACTTAATTATACACTCCACGTCCCCCTTCGCTGGAGGACTCGATTTT
>NC_051400.1:1023060-1023292 GCF_015228065.2 Penaeus monodon
GTATGTATGTGTTTGCACGCGCGCGTAAGAGCGGGAACACATCCTTGTTTGTCCCACCTGCCCATGCATGGTTTGTGCATTCGTGTGCCCATGTTGAACATGCATGCTTCGCATTCCACTCGCTCATACCACATGACGACGGACGCTGCGTTGATGGTGTGAGGGCCGATCAGCCGAAGACGCCCACGTGGTTTTATTGTTTCGTTGTCACTGTATTTCCCCAGTCGTTTAT
>NC_051400.1:1023895-1023968 GCF_015228065.2 Penaeus monodon
TTGGCTTCGGGTTATCGCACTTTAGGCCTTATCGTCCTTGACAGAAGGACGGGGAGAGAGAGAGATGGGGTGG
>NC_051400.1:1024002-1024082 GCF_015228065.2 Penaeus monodon
GGGAAAAAGTCTTGTAGGAGAACAAAGGGGGAGAGGCAAAATAGTAAAATTCAAAATAAAAACAGAGTACTGAAAGTAAG
>NC_051400.1:1024441-1025010 GCF_015228065.2 Penaeus monodon
TTTTTATTCCTCCCGAGTCCAGAATAAACAGCGGATAAGATTATGGAGGCGGGAATCAAAGCAAATAATAATAATAAAAAAAAAGGTTTCTCCCCCGCATTTCACGGCCTCGAACCCGGAACTTTTGGCGATGATGATGGTCCGCGAAAGAAACGCTCAATTGCTATTTACTCTTTTCCACAAGGGCCTCGCGCCGTCCTCACCTGGAGTGCCGGGGAGGGGAGGAGGCCGTGGGGGGGAGGGGAAGAAGAAGAGGGAAAGAGGGAGGAAGGGAGGGGATAAGAGAGGGAAGGGGAGAGGAAGGGGGGGATAAGAGAGGGAAGGGGGAGGTGGGAGGGAAGGGAGGAAGAAGAGAGGGAAAGAGGGAGGAAGAGGGGGATAAGAGAGGGAAGGGGGGAGGAAGGGGGGATGGGAGGGAAAGAGGGAAGGGAGGAGGAAGGGGGGATAAGAGAGGGAAAGGAGGAAGGTGAGAGTGAAGAGAGGGAGGGAGGAATAGGAGAAGGGGCGGGAGAAAGACGAGGGAAGAGAAAGGGAAGAGGTAAGGTAGATTTACAGGAAGAGAGGAAAAA
>NC_051400.1:1025100-1026249 GCF_015228065.2 Penaeus monodon
GAGCAGGGGGAGGGAAGTCAGGAGGCTGAGGAGGATGCTGGAGATCTGAAGAGCGTGAGATAAGTCCACTCAAGATGCCTGCCCGTGCTAGGTACTGAGTCGGCGGGTCCGGCGCTCACACCTGCTGCTCTCGGGCCTCGACGGTGCCCGCCCGCGCCTCCTCCTCCAGTCATCGGCCTCTCTCTCATTCCCCTTCTTTCTTTAATTACCTGCCTTTCCGGCCTCTCTCTTTTATTCTCCTTCTTCCTCTAATTCTCGGCCTTTCTCTCTCATTCGTTTCTTCCGCTAATCCCTCTTCTTCCTTGAATCATCGGCCTTTCTCTCTCATTCCCCTTCTTCCTTGAATCATCGGCCTTTCTCTCTCATTCCTCCTCTTCCTTGAATCATCGGCCTTTCTCTCTCATTCCTCCTCTTCCTTGAATCATCGGCCTTTCTCTCTCATTCCCCTTCTTCCTCTAATCATCGACCTTTCTCTCTCATTCCCCTTCTTCCTCTAATCATCGGCCTTTCTCTCTCATTCCCCTTCTTCCTCTAATCATCGGCCTTTCTCATTCCCCTTTCTCTCTTTTGCACTGTGGATTGGAAAACGAAACACCAGTATTTTATTCCCTAAGATGAGCGTGTTGACAAGACCGTGATGCGTGAGTTTGTCTCATTATTTTCATTATTACCGTCTTTCGTGTCACCTACGAGAGGGGGGGGGGGAGAGCACGTAGCCCCCGTCCCGCCGAGGTAGTCCCGGGCTACACCTACCTGTGCGATCAAGAAACACGTGTTGGCGGCGTGTTAATTAACCCCGGGGTCCGCGATGGGGGGAGGAGGGTGGCTCTGAGTGAGGGCGAGGAGTGTCATTTTTCACCATCGGGTAATTAAAAGTTTTTCGGTTGATCGGTGGTTCCTCAGGTGGGCGCGTCGGGGAGGCTCGCAACCACCGCCGCCTTTCGTTATAGCGTGGCATTGCTATTCATTTCGTCGCCCGCGGGAGGAAGCGGCGGGGAGAGGGCCCTGGGTGCTAACGCTACTGTCGCGACTACTTCCGCTGTCTCGTGTCGGAGGCGCTGGGCAGGTAATCACTAAAATAGATTTGATTAATTATTAATCTTTGTCTCTTATTGGCTTTTCGTGGGCGCTTTAATCATTACGAATTCA
>NC_051400.1:1026273-1026532 GCF_015228065.2 Penaeus monodon
TGAAAATCGGGAATGAATGGGAACGCTTATTAGGTGAACAGAACCCGCGTTGATTTAAAAGGCCGCCTCGTAATGGTAGTTAGTATGCGCCTCGGTGTGGAGGCTGTGGAGGGTGTGCTAGCATGCGTATCAGTGGACGATAGCGCTGGCCTTGTCTTCTATAGTCTATAGTCTCCGGAGCTACAATTAGTAACCAGCCATTCTCCATCAGTTGATCAACTTCGTGTACGTGTGTGGCCGGCTCTTTAATGATTTCTTG
>NC_051400.1:1026568-1026733 GCF_015228065.2 Penaeus monodon
CCTGTTGTAAAATCCCGGAACTGCGATTTGCAGTCGAGTAAGATACACTTAAGCCCTTTGCCTATCTTGTTTACATTCAGCCGGTGTTGTTGTTGGGCCGCGTCTGGCCTCGTGGGGCTGTCATCCTGTCATGTAGGGGCCGCCGCAGGATATAGGCATAGGATT
>NC_051400.1:1026920-1027455 GCF_015228065.2 Penaeus monodon
GACAAAAGGAGATCGCATAGGGGAAAGGAGAATGAAAGGTGAATTGAGAGAATAGACAGGAAGCCAGACGAAGAGGCAGGGGAAAAGAGACTTAACTCCGGTTTTTATTATCAATAACTTCCCATCAGCAATGCAACACACCCTTTCCGACACTTTTGACACATTCCGACATTTTCCGACACCAGCACCATCCAACACCTTCCAACACTTCTCAACATCTTTCGACACCTTCGAACACTTCCAGACACCTTCCGACACCTTCGAACACTTCCCAACACCTTCCGACACCTTTGAACACTTCCCAACACCTTCCGACACCTTCGAACACTTCCCAACACCTTCCGACACCTTCGAACACTTCCCAACACCTTCCGACACCTTCCTGTATTCCCTTCGCCTTCCTCTCTCCCCTGTGGTCCCCGAAGCGTCGTTTTTTGACAGTGTTATTGCTTCGTTTGACACGCGGGCGTCCGGCGAAGATCCAGTGCTTCGTCTCTCTCTAGGTTTTCTTGTTTGGGCGCGCGTCCTCACCCCC
>NC_051400.1:1027778-1027864 GCF_015228065.2 Penaeus monodon
TAGTATTGTATTCTGCATTCATTCGACTCTATTTATATTACTGAAATCTCGACACGAAGGGAATGTCCATTCGTTTTTTCTTTACT
>NC_051400.1:1027916-1028044 GCF_015228065.2 Penaeus monodon
CTACGTTTACTCTTCATTTACTTTCATTATTGTGATCATTTATTCCACCCTTATTTGCATCTAACAAAATTATTCATCTCTCCCTTTATTCTTACAATCTACATTTATTTTCCTTCATCTACCCCCAC
>NC_051400.1:1028081-1028304 GCF_015228065.2 Penaeus monodon
CTCTCGCCCACCTCGATGCTCACACACCCTTCAGGGCGACACGCGTACAGTCGTCTCTTGGGGGGCGTGCGGGCGTGAGGGCGTGAGTCATTAGCAAGGCAGATGAAGTATTCTGTGGAGCCGTTAATGAAGCCATTGTTTTTCTCCCTCCAGGTAAGCGTGCGAGAGGGAAAGGTGATCACGATTGAGGCGCTCACGGTAAGTTTGTGTTTGAAGGAGGGAG
>NC_051400.1:1028695-1028881 GCF_015228065.2 Penaeus monodon
CTAATGGACGTAAATTTTGCATCTTAATTGTGATGTACGTGGATGTGGGTGTTATAAGCGTCTGTTGGGAGGAAAAATGGAGGCTGAGGTTGTTTGGGTGAGTCTCCAAAAAGGTTAGACGGACCTTGCAGCTGTTTGTTTGCACTGGTCAGGGAAACCCATTCCTCGCCGCGGGAGGTTTTTCGG
>NC_051400.1:1029080-1029311 GCF_015228065.2 Penaeus monodon
AGATAAATTTATTACAGCGGTTATGCAAAAGCTGTGTTTATTTACAGTGTTGTTTAAGATCGTTGCATTTATTCAGTGACGATGAATGTTGATTTACACTCGCGTTCTAAAAGGGACGGCATCACGCCCCTCTGGCGGGAAATCTCCTGTAAATCCCGAATTGGCAACTTTGCGCCGGGTCTTCCATCTTTTTTTTTTGTGTGTGTGGGGGGGGGGGGGTCGTGTATTTCC
>NC_051400.1:1029477-1029731 GCF_015228065.2 Penaeus monodon
TTAAAACATTTTTGAGTGATGGTTTAGGGGCGGGGGGGGGGGGTTTATGTCTGAAGAAAGGGTATGTGTTGTCTTTTTTGGGTGACTACTTTCCGCCTTTGTCATATGCACACACTTTCGTCCCTTCCCTTTTAACTCGATCTTCATTTCTGTGTCTCAATTCCACCTCTCCTCCCTGCGTTTCTCTCCACTTCTGCCTCCACCTCTGTCTGATTTTTTTTTTCATCTTCGACTTGGCTTCCACATACGCCTGC
>NC_051400.1:1030223-1030365 GCF_015228065.2 Penaeus monodon
TCACCTTTTTTATCCCCTCTCTCTCATCTTTATGCACCTCGGGGAATATACACAATTTTTTTAAACAGATTTCTCCTTTTTTTTCTCTCTCTCTTTTTTCGTATACATTAAGTCTAATCGCGGTTGAAATGAACCCATAATG
>NC_051400.1:1030472-1030541 GCF_015228065.2 Penaeus monodon
TGTGAAGAACCAACGGGCGGCGGTCTGTGTCTGCGTGCTTGCTTTGTTTTATTTTACGTAGAGGAGGTA
>NC_051400.1:1030753-1030904 GCF_015228065.2 Penaeus monodon
GTAAAATATAATAAAAAAGGCAAGGAATGTTAGTGAAACGGATTATGTATTTAATGTTTACTAAGTGACGCATCTCCTCCCGTTGTTGTTAATCACGTTTAGATTAGAGAAAAAAAAAATAATAACAATGACGACACAAAACCAGAGTAGA
>NC_051400.1:1031021-1031168 GCF_015228065.2 Penaeus monodon
CGCCTTTGACTCTCCGATTATCATTTCTAGAAAAGTTCAGTCATGCAAATCGAGAGGCAGTGGCCTGGACATGCTCCCTTACACCCTCGCCCAGCCATGCACGCTCCCCCCCCTCCACCACCACTACCAGCCATGTCTCGTCTGCGT
>NC_051400.1:1031446-1031510 GCF_015228065.2 Penaeus monodon
ATTCCCTGTTTCTGGAAATACGAGCTTAAAAGATTGGGATTAATATCCAAGATTGTGAAAATAT
>NC_051400.1:1031609-1031775 GCF_015228065.2 Penaeus monodon
GGGGGATTAAAACTCCCCCCCTTATCGTTATCGTGTGGAGGGAGGCGTGCGTGGCTGCGGGGGACCGGGGGACCCTCGGCCACAGTAGATAAGGAGAGTGTGAGGTCTTTTGTCCGGGAGATAAGAGATAAGATGCCGGTCGGTCTTTGATGATGATGCTGGCCAT
>NC_051400.1:1031819-1031921 GCF_015228065.2 Penaeus monodon
GATGCAGCATCTCTGTTGCTGTGAATTGGCGAGGAAAGTTTTCGTTGTTGGGTGTTGATTAAAAATATATGTAAATTAAGCTTTGTTTATTTTTTATTTACA
>NC_051400.1:1031973-1032038 GCF_015228065.2 Penaeus monodon
ATTTACCTTTGCGCGGATTTTCGTTCAATTTCGATTTAGAGGCTGAAATATAAAATCGAAGAAGA
>NC_051400.1:1032071-1032802 GCF_015228065.2 Penaeus monodon
ATCCGTTGGAGTAATCAGCGTATTTCCAAAAAAAGGAAAAAATGAAAGTAATATATATTTTTTTTATCTTTTTATCTTTTTTTCATCTCTTTTCACACAGACTGATCACTCAATGGATTGGCATTGTTTGAGTTAGCGCTTCGTTGTTTGTTGGTGCCGGTTAAGCGAACATTAAGGAAGCGCGACGCGAAACAAGCCGGATTATTTTGCTTAAAAGGAAACCGATGCCGCCGTTCGGAGCGTCTCGTTGGGTTTCGAAGGGATCGGTTTCTATAGAGACCGCGGGGGGGGGGGGGTTGGTGGCTCGCGGTCTTGGCTTTGAGTTCTTTGAATCGATTCTTGCTCTCGATTTTTTTTTCGTTTTTTTTTTTTTCATTTCGGTTTTTGGTTTCGATTTTTTTTTCGATTCTTGTCGTTGTTGTTGTTGTTTTTTCTTTGTTTTTCTTGGATTTTTTCATTTCGATTCTTGCTCTTGTTTTTTTTTTAACTCTTAGATTCTTTACTTCGATTTTTTCTTTCGTTTATTATCTTCTTTTCTTTTTCCTTGATTCTTGGTTTTCGATTTTTTGTTTCGATTCCCTTCATTTTTTATTGTAATTTATATGTTTTGATTTTTTTGTTTTGTTTCGTTCTTTTGTTTTCATATCTTTTGATTTTTTGTTTTTGTATCGTTCTTTTGTTGTTGTTTCTTTTGTATATTTGTTTACCGATTTCGAAGTCCCTCTGACGCC
>NC_051400.1:1032949-1033208 GCF_015228065.2 Penaeus monodon
TATCCCATGACATACGCACGACGTACCCCACTTCATACCTACCACATACCGCGCCTCATATCCACGACATACCCACCACAAACCCACCGTCCACCGATCGCCATCTTGCTTTGTCTTCCTTTTGCCCCCCCCCCCCCTCTCTCTCTCTGCACCTGGCCCGGGCGGAGCAGGTGAGTTAATGGCGTGGACAAACCCAACGGCACAACACAGCTGTGGGCAGTGTACACAGGGCGCCCGTCGCCACCCTCCTTCGCCTTCG
>NC_051400.1:1033260-1033346 GCF_015228065.2 Penaeus monodon
TATCGCTCCATCTGCCTCTGGCCTTTTCCATAGCTCTTATCTGCCTTCTCTCTATTCCTTATCTACTTTGCATCTCGGCATTTACG
>NC_051400.1:1033722-1034251 GCF_015228065.2 Penaeus monodon
CTCAGAAATCTTGTTGACAAAACCCACCCCTTCCCCGCCTGCGCCCACCTCTTTGCACACGAGCTCTCCCTCCGCTACCCACGCCTCACGACCTCCACGGGACAGTGCCATGGTAAGGGGGGGAGGGGGAGAGAGGAGCGGGTGCCGTGTGCCCGGGGATCCGACCTTCGTGGTGGCGGCACTGTCTGGCACTCGTGACGCTCGCTTGTGATGCCTCCATTTTTATTTTGGATTTCCTGTATTGATGATTTGAGTTTTTGCTGTTATTTTTTATTGTGAAGGAATAGATCGTCTGTCATAGTCATTGAATTAGGATGATGCTAATGAGAGGAAAATTCGTAATATTGTAAACGGCATTCTTTCATTATTCCCACAAAGAATACAGTTATATTCGAGGCAGGGGCGTAATAATTAACAATAACACACTATGACCAGTTAAAAGAGAGCGACCTGTTTGCACAGTTTAAACCAGAGCTGATATATTAATTAATGGTTCAGTAATCGATGTCAAGGTTTAAATGATCGTGAA
>NC_051400.1:1034472-1034610 GCF_015228065.2 Penaeus monodon
AACAGCAACAACAGAATCATTAGTGTTCATGGCTCCTGTTTTGCCTTCTCGTGCTATGGGCGCGGCGGGCACTCCTTGGGTGGGGAGGGGGGAGGGGGGTCATGGCTTAGGGTTGAGGGTGAGAAGTGCTTAATAGTC
>NC_051400.1:1035273-1035406 GCF_015228065.2 Penaeus monodon
AATTTTAAAAAAAGGGGAACAGGAGAAATGAGGCAAAAGAAAAGCGGAAAGGGGAAACAAAGGGAAAGGAAAGAGGGGGGAAAGGCGGGGAAGGACTAAAATTTAAAAAATTTCTACTTGACCTTTCACTTAC
>NC_051400.1:1035727-1036128 GCF_015228065.2 Penaeus monodon
CCTCTGTGCCTAGCGTGAGGAGAGCCAGCCAGAGGTCGCCCGGGAGTGTGGGAGTCGATCCATATAAGCCAAACAGAACTAATTCAAGAGCAGCGCCATTAGCGTGTCTAAGAGTCTTTTAAGACAGGCGCGCGGCGGAACGACCAGTCCCCCGCCACGGTGTCGCCTCGTGGGGTTAGGACGACCTACGAGGGTTGGTGCGACCTGTGAGGGTTAGGACGAGCTATGAGGATTGGTACGACTTACGAGGGTTGGCACGACCTGCGAAAGTTAGGTCGACCTACAAGGGTTGGTACGACTTACGAGAGAGACGACCTGTGAGGGTTGGAACGACCAAAGAGAGCTGGTACGAAGGACAAGACGGTGAGGCGAAATCCTGCGAAAATTATCGTGCCCGAGCC
>NC_051400.1:1036352-1036612 GCF_015228065.2 Penaeus monodon
GTGAGAGAATAGGCTGCAAGAAATCTTGAGAAAAGCGATCGAGTCAAAAGAAAGTATTTAGAAAATTTTCGAAAAGTATCTTTCAATCTTGCCTGTTCCGCATTTATTTAGATTACGTGTACATTTATTGTTTTTATTAGATTTGGTTACACTGATGGTGAAACTTGTACACGGAACACGAAATTATGCAGTAATAAAAGGCACCCTATTTTTTTCTTTTTTTTACACGAAACACGAAATTATCTAATAATAAAAGGCGA
>NC_051400.1:1036633-1036740 GCF_015228065.2 Penaeus monodon
AAGTCCCCGACCTTGTTCTGGCAACCCTTAATTAGGTCCTTGCGATAGCGTTCGTGAATTCGTTCCAACTCAGTCGAGTTGTACGACAAGCCCTAAACAAATAAAAG
>NC_051400.1:1036857-1037186 GCF_015228065.2 Penaeus monodon
ACCAGCAAGGACCCGGTGTTTTGTGAGGAAGACGGAGAGGGTGACGCGTTTGAAGCGATCCTCGACTTATTTTCATCGGATGATTAATTCGCTGGCATCAACAATTGGGCCAGATGGTGACAGCTAATCGGAGAATTTAATTGGGAGAGAATAGCACGTTCAGAGTGATAAGGGATAGGGCGGGGGGGGAAAAAAGAAAAAAAAAATAGAAGATATACATTTAAAAGACTAGGTTCTCTCGGGGTTACAACGCTGATGTGTCCGAGATTTGGTCGGTAGAGATGCTGTAATCTGGAATGTTCGAGATGATGCTGAGTTCCTCGCGTGAA
>NC_051400.1:1037431-1037924 GCF_015228065.2 Penaeus monodon
GTAGAACCACAGCAAAAAAAAAAAGGTAATAAAAAGAGGCTTTCAGAAGAAGAAAAAAACGCTACTAACACGTAAAGGAGATTGCAACACCGAGTTCATGCATATGCAACATCCTCTGGCCTGTTGACAGTGATGCTTCGCCGGCCGGCTCGTAATTCCACTCGGGCCTCGGGCGGAGGTCCTTTCGAAGCGGTCGGCCCGAGTGGCTTTGGGTCGGTGGCTTGGGTGTCTTCGGTCGGCGGGTTTGGTCGGTGGCTTGGGTGTCTCGGGTCGGGGTCTTCGGTCGGCGGGTTTGGTCGGTGGCTTGGGTGTCTCGGGTCGGGGTCTTCGGTCGGCGGTTTGGTCGGTGGCTTAGTTTGGCGCGCTTTAGGTCGGTGGCTTTCGGTGGCACGGGTCGGTGGCACGCGGTCGGGGAAGCGGGTTTTGGGTCTCCGCGCTTACACTTCAGGCTTAAATTTAGGCTTCGCTTCTGCTGCTTCTTCGTGGGACTACT
>NC_051400.1:1038031-1039012 GCF_015228065.2 Penaeus monodon
ATCTCTATTATTGTTTCTTCATGAGGAGAAAAGGTCAGATTTTTTTGTTTTTGTTCTTGTTTCTCGCTTGGTGGGGGGGGGGGGGCGATACGATTAGATGTCTAATTGATGTTCAGAATTCGGTCGGGAAATTGGTGGCTCTTATGAGGACATGCGGTGCCGATGAACACTATGAGGAATATGAGGAGCACGAGGAACGGGAGGAACGGGAGAAACACGAGGAACGGGAGGAACAGAAGGAACGTGAGAAGCACGAGGAACGGGAGGAACAGAAGGAACGGGAGGAACAGAAGGAACGTGAGAAGCACGAGGAACGGGAGGAACAGAAGGAACGTGAGAAGCACGAGGAACGGGAGGAGCACGAGGAACAGGAGGAATGGGAGGAGCACGAGGAACGAGAGGAACAGAAGGGACAGAAGGAACGGGAGGAACTGAAAGAACGGGAGGACCGCGAGCACGAGCAGAGAGACAAAATCGTGGCCGCCGGCCTACTCCGAGCGCGATATAATAAGTCCACAAAGGCCTTGCCAACCGACCTTTATTATTACTACATCCATCATGCTTACGTTCTGTGCCAAGGTTATTGTCCCTCGCGCTGCCTGGCTCTGTGGGGCGAACCTTCCGTCGGCTCTGTCACCGGCGCGGCTGTCGGTGGCCCATTGTGGTCGGGGGGGTGGGGGTGGATAGAGGGGTGGGGGGTGGATAGGGTATGTGGGGGGTGGATAGGAGGGGGGGTGGATAGAGGGTGGGGGTGGATAGGGTGGGTGGGTGGGTGGATGAATGGTTAGGTGGGTAGGTGGTTAGGTGAATAGATCCTCTGACAGCGATCGTGCTCTTCGGTGGATGTGGCAGTCCAGTTGGGTCGTCGAGGGTCAAAGAGGGAGGGGGGGGTCGGTGTCCTCGTCTTGGGTCACCTGAGAGGTCAAAATAGGTGAGCGTGCATAGCGGTGTCAAGCTGAGCAAAGCTTAGTATAAGGCTTT
>NC_051400.1:1039087-1039280 GCF_015228065.2 Penaeus monodon
GCTTCAGCAATTACCTTTTAAGTGTATAAGGTTCGTGAGAGAGGAGAAGCACTGAATGAATGGGAACGAGTGAATGAACTTTAGGATGCAGTTGTGAGTGGGATGAATGAGTGAGGTTTAAGAATGCACAAGAGAGGGAGCGAATGAACGAGAATTGTAAAAGGCGGGGAAAATAATGACTGTTGAAATGTAC
>NC_051400.1:1039415-1039496 GCF_015228065.2 Penaeus monodon
GGGGGGGGGGAATGTGGTGCCAGCGCGGCCGGGGACATTGCACGATCATGAGCTCTTGTTATTCGCCGGTCATACATAATT
>NC_051400.1:1039657-1039755 GCF_015228065.2 Penaeus monodon
CGTCGAGCTCATCATGAGAGGCAACATGAGTGCCGTATGCGGTCCTTATCCGCTCATCACACCGCTTTTGATGAGGCTCGGCAGGGTGGCTGTCGCGT
>NC_051400.1:1040244-1040358 GCF_015228065.2 Penaeus monodon
TAACTGCAAATATCCAAATCCGCTAAAGACATTCATATATTGCTTATTCCATATCAGGAACGTCCTCATTCCATCGTGCTTCGAAAAAAAAATTCAATAGTCTGCCTCGCCAAA
>NC_051400.1:1040426-1040492 GCF_015228065.2 Penaeus monodon
ACGAATCAGGTATTTCCAGGAGGTCAGTAATGTAAATCACAATCGCTCAGCTGTTTCCGCCCTAAA
>NC_051400.1:1040516-1040626 GCF_015228065.2 Penaeus monodon
ATGCCGTGTCAGTCCGCCGTGTTTATCAGCACCACGACCTCCCCCTACCCCCTTACCCCCTCCCTCCCCCTTACCCCTTCCCTCCCCCCTTACCCCCTCCTACCCCCCTC
>NC_051400.1:1040661-1040791 GCF_015228065.2 Penaeus monodon
CCGCCAAGCGCCATTTTGTTTTCCCGCGTCCGTGCTCTCGCCGCCATCCCCCAGCCTAGCACGTACGGAGTGTTATTTTATAGCGTTTTTTTTTTTTTTTCGCTAAGGTTATGTAGCAGATTTAGTTTAG
>NC_051400.1:1040820-1041132 GCF_015228065.2 Penaeus monodon
CTGTGATTAATGCCTCGTCTTTGTTATTCTTGTCTGTTGTGTTTTGTGCTCTTAAAAAAAAAAATTATGAACTGCTTGCGTGAATCATGGGTTTCATATATATATAGTGTAAGATTGCGCTATCTTTGATCTCCTCATTACGGAAAGGGCAATTAATAACGACAATATATATTTTTTTTTCGTATCTATTTTTTTCCTAAAGGTGAGATAGAAAGGATGACGTCCGTAGCATTGACTTGTAACATTTTGTATTTTCTTCGCGACTCGTATATAGTCTCCAAGCAAGAACGAAGTTGCTAGTTGTTTTAACAG
>NC_051400.1:1041419-1041759 GCF_015228065.2 Penaeus monodon
CCCTGATAAAGAACGAGATGCGAAGGACTTTCCCTCTGGACAACCCCACGAAGGGCCCCCTCGTGTCCCGCGTAACTTTTAATCCGCGAGAAAGTGCTCCCGAGTGGCCTACATCGGCAGCTCATGGCAGGGAAGTGGGAGGTTGAAATATTTCGAAAAGAAGTTAAAAAAAAAAGAAGGAAAATAAGAAAAAGATATAAAAGAGGTTCGATACGGATATTTTTCGGGTGGGGGGGGGGGGGCTTTTTTTATATGGAGGTCTTACTGGAATCGTATTTTCAATGTTTTTATTATTTTATGGTGGTTGTTATGAAGGGCGGATAAAGGAGAGTGCGGAATG
>NC_051400.1:1042188-1042335 GCF_015228065.2 Penaeus monodon
CGTGGCTTGTGGCACCCTGGCGTTGGAAACATCCGTAACGTGCCCCCCAGTCGGTAAGTCGGCGGCGGGAAGCTTTTTAAAAGGATAATTTATGCAACAGTTATCATCGGCGCGTAAGACCCCTCCTTGGCCAGCAGGAGGACCGGA
>NC_051400.1:1042686-1042827 GCF_015228065.2 Penaeus monodon
ATGACCCGAGTCCTTGTGGTGGCGGGGTCGTTGTAGGTGGTCGTAGGTCGTTGTAGGCCGTCGAAGATCGTCGTGAGTCGATATAGGTCGTTGTGAGTTCTTGTGGGGGTGGGGTCGTTATGGGTCGTCGTAGGTCTTTGT
>NC_051400.1:1042895-1042997 GCF_015228065.2 Penaeus monodon
CTAGAGGTCGTCGTAGGTCGCTGTGGGTCGTCCTGCTTGAAACCCGCAGACGAGAGCGCAGAAGAGGTGCCACTGCGGACGGGTGGTCGGCAGGTTAGGCAC
>NC_051400.1:1043118-1043571 GCF_015228065.2 Penaeus monodon
ATCTCGATTGTCTAAGGCTGAATGGATATTGAATGCAGTGGCCCGAAGTTCCTCCAATTGTGAATCTCGTTTCATCTGCATTTAATTCACATTAAGAAACCATTTGGCGAACAAAAGACTCTACCATTATGGGCATTTTCTATTGGTTTATTCTTCTTCGATTTTTTTTCCTTTTATTTACAAGATGCGCTAGACAAAGGAAGCGGAATGTGAGCGCCATTTCGCTCACTTGGCGCCACCATACAAATGGCCCGGGCGAGGGAGCTCAGCTCTTGGGGGGGAGGGGGGGGTTGTATCAGGGTCTGAGAGGGAGGAGACAACACGGCGTCTCAATTATGCAAACGGGGCGTAGTAAGGAGGCTTCGGGAAAATCTAGAGGAGGGGGGAAGGGGGGGGAGACGCCATATCCCACGGCCTCGGTCCAGTTTTCAGCGGTCGGAATAAAGTATATGT
>NC_051400.1:1043627-1044758 GCF_015228065.2 Penaeus monodon
ATATCTAGCGGCGAAGTCTCTCTCACTCTCCCTCTCTTTTTTTATCGTTAAATAACTTATCAGCAAAAATTACTCTGCAAGAAAGACGCAGCAGAAAACCTATCGTCGATACACCTCGTCATAATGGGAGTCCAGTTGCAACCTTCCCATGTTGCAGAGGTAGCAACAGCTTCTCCTTGCAGACCGCGACTCGCCGGCAGGTGATACTACGGGCGCTGTGCCAACCAATCCCCTTGCTTCCCGCGCTTCTCTCTGCAACACGTGACTGCCGCCTCCCGCGCCATTTTTTGCCCCGCGTGTCACTCCGAGTGTTTGCTGTAGGGAGAGAGATTCGGCCTTTCGAGTGCTCGGGCTCCGTGGCCAGAATCTGGAGGGGCATTTCGCTTGTCGTTTTCTCCCCCTGGTTGATGTATCGTGTAAATATTAAGTCAGTCAACCGCTGGTATTTCTTCTTTTTTTTATCGTCTTCCCTCGCTTTATCTCGGCCCTGGTAACCAGCCATCCGGTGGGCAGCCGCCGTTATCTGCCGACGGTTGGTGTGGCATGAGCTGCCTTGTGCAACTGTCCAACCGTCAGGTGGGATCACGCCTCGGGAAAATAGGTTTGTGATTAATGAATTTAGCGAATGGGAAAGCACCGAGAGACGCAGATTGTTCAGCCAAGAAACCTTGGTCTGTTTTGCTCGTATTTTGTCAGTATTTTGATAAGCAACCACGTAGGTGTCGTATGACA
This sequence comes from Penaeus monodon, assembly GCF_015228065.2. NCBI lineage: Eukaryota > Metazoa > Arthropoda > Malacostraca > Decapoda > Penaeidae > Penaeus > Penaeus monodon. Next base: position 1,044,360 of record NC_051400.1, read on the forward strand.
GTTGGCAACGACAAGCGGATAGGCATGTTGGCCGACCGTAGGCGTGAAGGCATGGCAAACAACCGTTGCTTATTCTAGGTTAGGCATGATGGCAGTTAAAAGGGTTACGTGTAAACAAAGAACATTTAATTATATGCGGCCAGCCTCCCCACTCGTTCGTTCGGCTGGAATGTAGGGTTTAACAAGCGTGAAATTGTACGGTTGGTTATCGGCTTCACGTAAGTCATTCCGCTGTTCCGCCTGGTTTTCGAGGAGACGGGCAGCGCGGGTTAAGTCACCAGCCTTTCTTAGCGAAAAGGTGCGGCCGAAAATACCGTCTCGAGCGAACACCCAAGGACTGCAAAAACAGTTTTAAGAAAAAAAAAGAAGCTCGCAGCAAGAACTTAGGAAGAAATGCGC
>NC_051400.1:1044972-1045263 GCF_015228065.2 Penaeus monodon
GCCGGCGATATTGCGATATGAATCTTCCCTCCATTCCGAGATGGATTTCGGATTCGACTTACAAAAAAATTGAAGAGAAAAAAAGCGCGCAATTCAGGCGTGTAACAACATAAAGTCTGGAAAGTTTATACTGGGAGCGGGCGACTTCCTCCGCCTCGCCGCCAAGGCCACGCTGACATGACGTGCAACGCAGCCTAGGTCTTCATGTTGCACAAGCCTTACCATGCACACATACCCCACGCCCGCGCGCCCTACGCCCACGCCCACAACGGTCTGTAGGAGCCGTTACGT
>NC_051400.1:1045314-1045858 GCF_015228065.2 Penaeus monodon
AATTGCAATGCTCGAAAACTACGACATCGTGAGAGAAATGCTAGATGAGTGTTCTCTGCGGTGAATTATGTATGTTAGATTTAATTTAAAAGGTAGTTTGCGATGTATTTAGATTGAAAAAGGTAGATTGCGATGTATTTTAGATTTTATAAGGTAGATTCCGATGTATTTTAGATTTAAAAAGGTAGATTGCGATGTATTTTAGATTTAAAAAGGTAGATTGCGATGTATTTTAGATTCAAAAAGGTAGATTGCGATGTATTTTCGATTTAAAAAGGTAGATTGCGATGTATCTTAAGAGCTGTAGTGGCTGTAGGATTTACCTGTTACGTAAAGGCGTTGCATCATGCCGGCCTGCTCTCCGGACATACCTCTGTAGTGCCGAGTCCTCCTCGTGGTCCACAGGAGTTCCGTAGAATCGAGGTTTTTGGCGAGGCACTGTGAGGACTGTGGTGTTGATATGTAATAAATTCATCGCAAAGGTTATGCAGTTTGGGTAGATGGTTGTGGTTGTGTGCCGTTGGTTTTTAATTGTTGTAATTAA
>NC_051400.1:1045901-1045989 GCF_015228065.2 Penaeus monodon
AAAAATCATGAATTGCTTGCGTGAATCATTAGTTTCGTAAATATAATTTACATCGCTACGTAAATTTCAGAAAGTGAAAATGTATGTA
>NC_051400.1:1046190-1046292 GCF_015228065.2 Penaeus monodon
GTGTAAAAATATAAAGTAGTAACTCGGAGCTAATTGTGCAAACTTGGCATCGTGTTCGGTGTCGAAGTCGGTCCTTTAAGCATCGATTCGGACGTGGCACTC
>NC_051400.1:1046579-1047151 GCF_015228065.2 Penaeus monodon
ATGGGAGTGTAATCCCTGTTTTGATTCCACGTTGATATTTGTTGTAATTTCTTATCTCGTTTTATTACTTTTCGGCCGGGGGGGAAAAAAAACGGAGAATTTTCCTTTATCGAACATTTTACCTTCATCGCCTGAGGGGTTTTCCTCCCCCTGTGTCGTGGTCTCGCCCAGGAGAGGGAATTGGTTATTGGTTTCCATGAGCGGCGGCGGGGGGGGGGGGACTCCAAACTGCTTTAACGCCCATGGGTATAGGGGGCATGCTGACGCGGGCGTGGGCGGGACGACAATAACATGGAGGAGATTGGAGAACTTGAGTTGGTAGAGAACACGAGGACTTTTACTTATAGAGAACACGAAGACGTTTGGCTGCACATAACCCATCGAAATTTGATTAACTTTCAAGAATTTACAGTCAGCAAATTTCGCGAGATTGAGAAAACGGTTTAGACGCGGGCGGTGCGGATGGAGAGCTGCGTCGGAGGGATTGCGAGCGGATATTTGTAATAGATGTTACTGATATATTCGATATAGCAATTATACCCTGTCAGGGTCTCGACAGGCACGCAGCACAA
>NC_051400.1:1047320-1047699 GCF_015228065.2 Penaeus monodon
TCACATGTGTTTGAGGGCCAAGGCACCGCTGTGGGGCCCTCCTCGGGTGGCACTCGTCCGACGCGAGCCAGAAGGGAGCCAAAAGGGCCGTCGCGAAACCCCAAACCCCACAAGTCGTTGCAAAAAAAAAAAAAGCTTGCCGTTTCGACCCCCCAGCGTTCGCCATTCTCCGCCGTTGCAAGCTACCCGGCGCCCATCTGTCCGCCCTCGCTCCTCGGGGCTCATCCGTCGCTCGTGTCGGCCCTTTCTGGTGCCCTTGTATTCTCCTTGATTCGGCAGAGGCTTCAGTCCCGCTGCCGTTCGTGGTGGAGATTGTAGAGATGCACTTCTCGCTCAGGCGCTGTAATATTTCCACCTGTGTGTAGCCCTGTAGCTTTCG
>NC_051400.1:1047879-1047985 GCF_015228065.2 Penaeus monodon
TTAGCCATACCTTCGTCACGATTGTAGATACAAAAAGCGACCAGAATCACTGTACTTAAGATTAAAGGCGAGATAAACACTTTCGCAAGGGTTTCATCAGCGGCCC
>NC_051400.1:1049140-1049348 GCF_015228065.2 Penaeus monodon
CGACTTGCCAGGAATACTCGACAAGAGCAGAGGTGAATCTCGCGACCAGACAGGTCATTTGAAGGTCAAAAAGCCCTTGGCATATCGGCCTTGGGTCATGAGGCAAAGAAGGTCATCGGGTCAAGTACAGGGTCGAAGGGGGGGGGGCAGGTCAGGTGGAGGAGCGGTGTGTTTTCAGGTTTCTATTGTTTGTTAATAAGATCTCGCC
>NC_051400.1:1049739-1049928 GCF_015228065.2 Penaeus monodon
CCCCGAGAGCGCGCGACCAGGCCTGGGACCGCAGACCGCTTGTCCGGGTCGGTCCGAGGCACGCCGTCGGGTTGCCTAAGTGTGTCATTGTCAAGGTTGCTCCGTCGAGTCCCCGAGTGCGGAATTTGTCAGCGGGGAGGGGGGGGGATTGGAAACTGAGGCGCCGTGGATCGTTCTCTGGCTTGGCAG
>NC_051400.1:1050331-1050450 GCF_015228065.2 Penaeus monodon
TCCCGACGCAGGTGGTGGTCACCGCCTGGGGGAACAGGTGGTGGTCGTGCGAGAGGTGGAGGAATCGCGCCCGACAGGTGGTTCTCAAGATGCTTGTTTGGGGGCGGGTGATTGGGGCA
>NC_051400.1:1050643-1050922 GCF_015228065.2 Penaeus monodon
TACTTCACAATCACTATTATCCCAGTTGAATTGATAATGAAGATCGTGGTGAAGTTATTACCATCATAAATAATAATATTTAAGTCTATCCCCCGCTGGAAGCTCACATGACCGAGATACCGAAGCGTAACAAAGAAAAATATAGATAAACGGCTTAAAGAAAACGGGTTTCGTGGCCCCGTTGGCAAGTCATCGAAAGGATACGTCTGCGAAAAATGGGATAAGGGTGAAAATCATATTGAAAATTTTCTGTTAAGATGATTATTATTATTAATCATT
>NC_051400.1:1051119-1051226 GCF_015228065.2 Penaeus monodon
ATATATATATTTTCACCTATTCACTAAACACCTGATCAAAAGTAGTTTAGTGAATAGGTGACTCCCTAAGCCAAACCACAATCTCATCCTGAAACCACGGATCAACG
>NC_051400.1:1051308-1051424 GCF_015228065.2 Penaeus monodon
TTTTTGCAACTGGTTCCCTGCATTCTCCTTTAATGACTGCATGACACAGCTCTGATTGCGCCTGACAAAACCTGCCATGTCTAATCAAGACTATTTTTATTATTGTCATTATCAAT
>NC_051400.1:1052178-1052382 GCF_015228065.2 Penaeus monodon
CCGAATGGAAAATTGGTGTCGATAGATCCCGATAGATGGCGCTGACGGCGAGGGTCCGAAAGGCTGGTCGAAGATGGTGAAGGGAACAGTGATGGAGTTGATACAAGGCGATGGAGAGAGGTGATGAATTCCCCTCCAGATCGGCGGGTTGATGGAGAGCGATCAGCCATTTATATTCCATCTCGTTTCCATCACTCAAATTCT
>NC_051400.1:1052482-1052677 GCF_015228065.2 Penaeus monodon
CTCATGTACACACCCGAAAGGGAGAGGTAGGGGGAGGGAGGTGGAAGTGGGTCACGTGGGAGAGGGAGGAAGGGAGGGAGGGGGAGAGGGGGAGGGGGAGGGTACAGAAAGGGGGGGTAAGGAATTGAGTGATGGAAGCGAGATGGAATATCAAGTATGGAGGTTGAATGATCGTAGATGTAAGGTGATGGATCA
>NC_051400.1:1052870-1053085 GCF_015228065.2 Penaeus monodon
CATTGTAATGAGGAAATGTCAGTGTGGATTAAGCAAGATAAGGATATGCAGTAGGTTGTGTGTAGGATAATGGCGGTCGGGATAAGGAAGTCGCTGGCTGTGGTGGCAGAAGCGAGCGAGCGAGAGGGATTGGCCTCTCTGCGCGTCGCGAGGGGCTGCGGCGAGGGCGGAAAGGAGGGCTGCTCATCAAATCGGCGACGGGCGGGAGGTTTTGC
>NC_051400.1:1053814-1053909 GCF_015228065.2 Penaeus monodon
CCGGCAAATAGGCTCGCCCACCAAAAGCCAGGCGGTGATTTGCAATTTCTCCGTGCACTAATTCGTCGCGCGATTGCCCGGCGAGCGATAAGCGA
>NC_051400.1:1054053-1054148 GCF_015228065.2 Penaeus monodon
CAGCGTCTGTCATTAGCTCGCCGTCCCTCGCGCCGTGACTCGTACCGATCGCGCTGATAACCCGGAGGTCCTCCGAGAGACCGTGGTATGCCGAA
>NC_051400.1:1054449-1054517 GCF_015228065.2 Penaeus monodon
AGAGCGTCGGTCGTCCCTCCTCTGCGCCGTCGACGTTTTGTTTTGCGAGAGTTTAGCAAGGGAAGTTT
>NC_051400.1:1054671-1055329 GCF_015228065.2 Penaeus monodon
GAAAGAAAATGGCGTCAACCCAACGAAGCATAAGGTTAAAGGGCTGCAGGGGTGACCTGCACCGTCCTGCGTCGTCCTTCTTCCTCCCACGTAATGAAGTGCGAGGTGGAGGGCGACCTGCCTCCCCGCCAAGGACTCGCGGGACGGCGGGCGCCTCCCCCATCCCAAGTGCAGGCAGGTTGGTGGCTAGCGGGCACGGTTTTGGTCATGGAATGTGGCCCCGGCAGCGTGCATGATAAGGGCATTGTCTGCAGCTGAGCTCCCTCCCCCTCTCCCCCTACCCCCTTACCCCTTACTCCCGCAGCTCGATCCTCCTGTTGCTGTGGGAGAAGAAGGGCGGCAAAAGCGCGCGGGAATAAGGAAGTCCCCAAGAAAAGGAACGGAGGAAGGGGAAAGGCGTTAGGTGCACGGCCTCTTTCGGGTTCCAGGTGGGCTTGCCTCGTCCCTGCAGCGCCCACGGACGTACGCAAAACGGACATTCGGCGCGGGTGTCTCTGGGGCGTGCGTGTGTTCTGTGAGGAACGGAGGGCGGAGGAGAAGAGGGGGGGGAGGGGCGGGAGAGGTAAGAGGAGGTTTAAATCCCCGGGTCGAGCTGCCCTGGAGGCTGGGGTAGGCATGAGGGGCGAGGGGGGGGGGAAGGGAAGGTTTTGTAGTACTC
>NC_051400.1:1055511-1055615 GCF_015228065.2 Penaeus monodon
TAAAAACGCGGAATGAAAGAGGCGAATATGCAAGAAAATGAGGAAAGGGAGGTTGAGGCATTTGAGGAGGCCTGAGCAGCCAGACGAGAGTCCTAGGGCGCGCG
>NC_051400.1:1055641-1056288 GCF_015228065.2 Penaeus monodon
GTGTGAGGTCAGGCGAGGATGGCGCTGACACTCCGGATATCACGAACACGGCGCCTTTGTTGCTCGCGCCGCCCTAGGACGCCTCGTGCATGCAAGCAGCCTCGCCCGGGTCAGCAGCGGAGGCACAAGCATGGGCGGAAAAGCGAATGTCAGCGGCGAGGAAGGTTACGTAGCGGACGCCAAGGCTCGGCTGAGGTGTAGAGGGCCTCGAGAAGGAGGCGTGGCAGACCCCTCAGTCGTGACTCCGGAACGTGTTCCCGACGTGTAGAGGGAGGGAGACGGCACGTGTGGGCCCTGCGCCGAAGGGGGGAGAGGCGGAGGCTTTTGTCATTCGGCGCCGTCTTCAAAAGGGGGTGAATTGGGGGGATGGGGAGGATTGGCTTGTGGGGAGGATTGGCTTGTGGGGAGGATAGGCTTGTGGAGAGGATAGGCTTGTTAGTTGAGGAGGCCCTGAAGTGCTTGTGAGGATAGGCTTGTTTAGGGAAAAGTGATTGGTGAAGATACGTTTGTTTGCGAGGAGTCCCTGGTGAAGTGCTTGTGAGAATAGGCCTGTTAGTGAGAAGTGGTTGGTGAGGATGAGCTGATGAATAGAAAATGGCTGGTGAGGATAGGCCTGTTCATATTGTAGGCCTGTGTGCTCCTTGGTG
>NC_051400.1:1056666-1056900 GCF_015228065.2 Penaeus monodon
TCGCCCGCGGGTGATCTAGGACCTGACATGAGCTTACCTTGAGATATTGGACGGAGGACGTGAGAAAGAGTAGTTTAAATAAAAGCGCGGGAACACACGACCTACGCGGAGTCGTTCAACCGAAACCAGGAGATTGGGACGGAAATTATGGGAGGGAAAGGGAGGGAGGGAGAAGGGAAGGGGGAGTGAGGGAGAGGGAGGGAGGGAGGGAGAGGGACGTAGGGGGAGAGAGGG
>NC_051400.1:1057099-1057358 GCF_015228065.2 Penaeus monodon
AAGAATCATCCTGCTACATGTCTGCAACCAACATCTCCTTTTATTTCTTCCATTTTCTTCCCTGGGCCGGCTATCAGGCAGCATCTCGAAAGGCATTTGCGAAAGGGACCTGCAACACCTCGGGCGCCGAAATCCTGGGCGGCAGAGGTGCCCGTGATTCAGCATTGGCACGAGATCTAACGCAGACCAACGGCGTGTAGCTGTGTCAGAGGTGTCAAGTTGAATAACGAAAGACTGCGTGAAACTAGATGGGATGAGG
>NC_051400.1:1057403-1057474 GCF_015228065.2 Penaeus monodon
GGGGGGGTGGGGGTGGGAGTTTTTTTTTACTTATTTTATTAGTTTTTCGTTCAGGGGGAAAAAGGGGGAGG
>NC_051400.1:1057577-1058252 GCF_015228065.2 Penaeus monodon
GTTTAGAAATGTGGGGATTAAAGAAAGGAGGAATGTTTACCTCCCCGATCGCCTCCTTGTCTTCCCTGACGTGCTTCGTGCGTTCCCAAGACGACACGATTCACGTCATTCTTATACCGACATGTGCATCATTTCTCTTCATTTCTCCTTCCCTCTGGCGATCAATCTGGAGCCCAGGATAGTTTTTGACTTATAAAACGGCAGCGTGACGTAACCGGGGGCTTATGAGTACCACTTTGTGAAGGAATGTAAATATATAATGAGAGTATGTAGGTAATGTGACGAAAAAATGTAAATAATGTAAATATCGTGATTAGAGAATGCAAATAATGTAGCGCGAAAATGCAATAAGAAAATGTAATAGTTTTTTTTTCTTCTATGTAATGAGAGAATGCAAATAATGTGCCAGAATGCAATGAGAAAATGTAATTTTTTTTTCTATGTAATGAGAGAACGCAAATAATATAAATCATTTCCAATGCGATTTCCCGGGCGCCCCTTTGGAGTCCCTCTCACTGGCCTTCTGTCCACGACTGACTCCAGGGTGTTGTGGCCATGGCAGGCGCGCCCTCGGGACTCGCTCTCCGTCTTCACACGTTTCTCAAGGATCTTCGTTGTTTTTTGTTTTGCGTGGATGAAAAATGCCCTTTGGACGGGTTCTTGTTAGGGCGCTGC
>NC_051400.1:1058709-1058857 GCF_015228065.2 Penaeus monodon
GCCCTCTCAGACAGCGTTCCACCTGGATGCACGTCCTCGGGGCAGTTCCCCTCCGGGCGGCGAGCTCCTGCTTAGGACGTTTTTGCGCGGCGGCAGGTGGTGCTCAGGACGCGCCGTGTACTCAAGCAAGCAGTGGGGGAGGGGAGGG
>NC_051400.1:1059324-1060205 GCF_015228065.2 Penaeus monodon
CCAAATCCTCCTTTAAAGGGATGGAAGGAGGGGCGGAAGTTAGAGGCGGAAAAGGGAGGGAGGATTTCAAGGGAAGGGCAGGGGGGGAGGAGGGGAAGAAGGACCCCCTCGAGGTGATTGTCCCGGAAGGATTCTTGGCCTAAAACGATGCCCCCCAAAAAAACCCATTCTTGACTCTCTATTCTTACCTTCCATCTTTATTTCCTTTATCCCTCCCCCATCTTTATTACCCTTATCCTTATCCCTCCTCCACCCCCCCCCCTCCCCCACACTCCATCCTGATTGCGGAGCGAAATACCGTCCAAGGCACAAGGTAGCGAGGCGGGAAGGAGTGCAGACAATGCAGGCAGGAATGCAAGAAGACGTGCAAGCAATGCAGGAGTGCAAGCAATGCAAACAGGAGTTCAGGGAACGCAAACAGGAGTGCAGGCAAAGCAAGCAAGAGTGCAGGCAATGCAAATAGGAGTGCAGGCAATGCAAATAGGAGTGCAAGCAAGAGTGCAGGCAATGTAAACAGGAGTGCAGGCAATGCAAATAGGAGTGCAAACAGGAGTGCAGGCAATGCAAGTAGGAGTGCAAGCAGCAGTGCAGGCAGCGCAAGCAGGAGGACAAGCGGAGCGCAGACAAGGGTGAAATGCGCAGTCGCAAAGCTGATCCAAAGGTCAAGACCAGCATCCGGGCGGCGGCGAGAGTGCGCGCCGGACGGACCGCGGTGAGTCGGGGTCCTGCGGCGCCCTCGGGAGTCCTGCGGAAGAAGCGGAGTCGCGGCGGTCATGGTCGGGTTGGCGTGGGTTGACTTGGGTTGGCGTGGGTTGACTTGGGTTGGCGTGGGTTGACATGGATTGACTTGGGTTGACGTGGTTGACATGGCCATTCTGCAG
>NC_051400.1:1060624-1060722 GCF_015228065.2 Penaeus monodon
TGTTAGTATGTTTTTCCATAAAAGATTATTAGGACTGCCCTTCACGGGATAACTTTTTTTGTCATTTTCCTGGTTTGATCCCACTCGCATATTTAAGC
>NC_051400.1:1060928-1061008 GCF_015228065.2 Penaeus monodon
TTGTCTCATTGTTCACCTTTTTGAACCATTACCTAGTGATCCTGCGCTGCTTATAATATGTTCTCACCACCCAGTGTCCC
>NC_051400.1:1061383-1062488 GCF_015228065.2 Penaeus monodon
GGCAGGCAAAAAGTGCCACGGTGGGTGGGTGTCTCGGCCGCCGCGTGGGTCGAGCTTAACGTCAACAAGAAAGGCATGGTTCGTTTTAGTTGCACGTCCAGGGATCGGCATTATCTCCGGTGCTTGTTTTCCCCCGTCGGCGCAGGTGCTGGCCTCCCCTGCCCCGTCCGACTTCTTTTTTTTGTTAATGTAATTGTATCCTTTGATTCGCTCGCTCAACGGAGAGATGTGCCTTTCATAGCGGACAGAGCGGGACTCACAGAGGGTACCGTTGTGGAGCGGCGGCGCGGGGGCCCTCGGGGTGATTATGATGTGCCTGCGAGGGTGCGGCGACTGTGTTGTCCTGGTGGAGTTTGGGAGAACGTTCCCCAGGAGGAGCTGACGTCACTCCCCCTCTCTGTTTACTGACTAGTCTCTCCCGCCGGCGACAGATGGCGGGCTTGTCGCCTTGCCCAGTTAGAGCGTTTTGTGCCATTCCCCCGTCGGCGCTGCGATGTGTTCTTATCATCAAGCCAGAATGGAAAGCCCTATTTTTTTTTAAGAGGCTCTGAAACTGGGCGCCGTGTGGGTGGCTTTTGATCCGACGCCGGCCACTCGGACTCGCGGCCGCCATGAGCCCTGGTGCAGCTCCTGTAATTGGTGAAGACAATCTTGAGAATGTTTGGCGCGCCATCAGCCAATCATTGTCGCGCTCGCCTTGCTTCGCCTGTTGGCCGCGCTCTGCAACTCGTCGGCGGGACTTGCTCGAATCGCCGCTCGAATCTCCCTGCCTCCGCTCGTATTTGCTGTTCGCTGTTTGATCGTCTCTCACGACGGTATTTATGTTATTGTTTACTCGTCCGCCGTCATCTGTGATTATCTCGGCGAGTACGTTTATAATGCCGTTACCACAGCCCCTCTCCTCGCTCTTACGACTCTCCGCTGGTTTAATTATCACGTCATTACTAGTCCCGCGGCCAGAGTAATCACCCCTTCAGCTGTGGCCTCCGCGCGTGATGCTTTTGGGGATCGTAAAAAGAGGATAAAATGGTAAACAAGACGCCACATAAATAAGCCATATATCTGCGATGATGTGAGCCACAGCCTGACACCTCTTGGGGTTGTG
>NC_051400.1:1062540-1062763 GCF_015228065.2 Penaeus monodon
AATGCGTCATATGTTGGGGTTTGGGACATCCTCTCCCCTCCTATTTCCCCTTCTTTCCCCTTCTTCCCCATTCAGTTTTCCCAGCTTGTCTCTCCTTTCATTTTCGTTTTCCGTCTTCCTTTTCTTCGTAGTTTCACCTTTTCCACCCCTCTTTCCCTCCTAGTCCTTCCCCCTCCTTTTTGCATTTCATTTCCCTTACTTCATTTTCCATTTATCATAACTA
>NC_051400.1:1062905-1063140 GCF_015228065.2 Penaeus monodon
CCTCTGGTACCCCTCCGATAGCCTGTAACCCTTTGGTATCCCGTAGCCCTCATGGTAGCCCTCTGGTAGCCCTTCGATAGTCCTTAGATAGCCCTCTGGTAGCCCTTCGATAGCCCTCTGGTAGCCCTTCGATAGCCTGTAGCCTCCCTTCCACTGGTCAGGAGGGAGCTCTGTGTATTGTCTTATCGGGAGGTGCCCGTTTGTGTTTGAATTATGGGAGTTACTTGAGTGGGCG
>NC_051400.1:1063541-1063610 GCF_015228065.2 Penaeus monodon
TATGATAGCGCCAGTGCTTGGACTTAGTCTCAGCGAACGCGATGACTCACAACCACGCAACAAAAACGA
>NC_051400.1:1063635-1063775 GCF_015228065.2 Penaeus monodon
CAACCCATTAACAGCGCACGCACCCGCCCAGGCACCCGCACGGAGAGATTGGGAGAACGAATGTACCCGCAAACGTTCCTCGCGGGGTAAGAGAGAGACACGCAGATTCGTCAGCGTGAATGCGGTCAACGTCAAAGGCA
>NC_051400.1:1063823-1063954 GCF_015228065.2 Penaeus monodon
TCGCTTCCATTCACGCACTCACGGGGTATTTATAAAGTGCGAGAGGAGGCCGGTTATGTGGGCGTTTTCCGACCCTGATAAGCTGTTAATTTCCGTATTGGGATGCTTTTCGTGACTTGATAGAAGTTGTG
>NC_051400.1:1064234-1065144 GCF_015228065.2 Penaeus monodon
TGCATAAGATAGATCGGAAGATCATTTTGAGAGAAACAAATAGACACGCACAGGCGGGCGCCCATTTAGCGGGCGTGGATCCCCCGGGCGCCCATCGCGCACCCCTTCCTCTGCAGAGTCTGTAGAAGTCCATAGACCTTGTCCTTTGCGCATCCCGGGCGGCTTCCGTCGAGAGGCTTCCGTCGGCGTGATAAATGGCTTGGTAATGAGCTTGACCTCCTGAGATCGCGGCATCCGGGCTGACCCGCGACCCGATTGACCCTTTGGGGCGACCCGGTGGGGGTGACCCGGTGGGGGCGACCCGGTGGGGGCGACCCGGTGGGGGTGACCCGCGGCACTCGGGCTCCGCGGATGTCTCTATCCGCTGGTGGGGAAGGGGGGGGGGGTAGGCGACGGATAGATGGGTTCAGATAGATGGGTTGACGAAGGGAAAAGAGGTAACGAGTTGCAAGGCCTTTTGGGAACAAGGGATCGGGTGTTTGTTTCGTGTTTTTGAGAATTGTTCATGTTCTTGTTGTATGATTTTGTTAATTTTCTTAAGCTTGATTGATTTATACGATTTTACTTGGTTTGCTTAATCAGTTTATCCACTAAAAAGTAAAATATTCACCAAAATAAATTGAAAGGCGAATAAGAACTTAAAGAAATAATGATAAAAAAAGATACTGATGAATGGCTAAGATAAACGAATAAGAATGAAAAAAAAGAAATAACTGACCATGCGAAATTTAATTGACAGATTTTTTCTTCTTTTTTTACAGGTGAGTCGTCCTGTCGGAGACCAGGTGACGGCGGCGATGGGACAGGTAAGAAGGGGGGGGGGGTATAGGAGGGGGTAGGAGGTAGGGAGGGAGGGGGATGGGAATAGAAGGGGGTAGGAGGGAGGGAGGGGGAGGGAGAGTGGGAGGAT
>NC_051400.1:1065235-1065343 GCF_015228065.2 Penaeus monodon
TAGACAAACAGACAGACAGAGAAATATGGAAAAAAAGAATATACATTCGAGAAACCGGTCGAGTGACATGTCTCCGTCCGACGCCCACGTCCTCGTCGACATGACACT
>NC_051400.1:1065425-1065509 GCF_015228065.2 Penaeus monodon
CCGCGCCTGTCAAGAGGTGAGTCTCGTTAACGGCTTGGCTGGTCAGGCGATGGGGCGGTGTTATGAGGGCCTTCGTGGGTGATC
>NC_051400.1:1065691-1065762 GCF_015228065.2 Penaeus monodon
GTGCTGGTGATCTTGGTGGGCGGGAGTTGTGGGCGGTCAGTGTGATCAATTTTACGGGATATATTTCAACT
>NC_051400.1:1065866-1066169 GCF_015228065.2 Penaeus monodon
CCCATAAGAACGCTTATTCATCCATTGCCATTGATGTTAACATGGCGCGAATATGCTAAATTATTGATCTATTTATTCACTATATAATTTTACTGAGAGTCAGAAAAAAAAGACCAAAGAATTGAGAAGAAAAGGAGAATCACGTAATTTAATTAATAGAGATAAAAGGATCGGATTCCATCAGTAATTATGCTCGTTTTCCCTGCGTGATTATCGTTTAAGGGTGAACTTGTGAATATATGAAGTTGCTTAGTGGTATCTGACTTGTTTGCGAACTTGTGGAAGAGCTTTCGTTTTTTTTTG
>NC_051400.1:1066297-1066629 GCF_015228065.2 Penaeus monodon
ACGCGCGCTTCCGTGTGCGTGTGCGTGTGGGTCTCGACTCTGGCCGCGAATATACGCTCGCTGTTCGAAGGGAGGGAAGTAATTAGTTTTATCGCCGCAATCACGAGCTTGTAAAATAGCGCGCGAACCCGTGTCTGGCGCCTTATTCTATTGCTGGGATAATCGCGCGCTCTGTGCAGGGGACGCGGTCGTTCTCCCGACTTTTATCGACTCGCGGTCCCATACGCAAACATGTACGCGTATGCTGCACGTACGTAAACGGGTGCACACGAGCGCTCTGGTCGTGAAAGCCGGATATTCGTGTTAAGTTGTGTGAATGCTTTTCATGGCGA
>NC_051400.1:1066916-1066983 GCF_015228065.2 Penaeus monodon
TCGAAGTGGTCCTCCTGCAGAGGCGCGGGCGTTGACTGCGAAGGCGAAGGATGTAGGGTTGGGGAAA
>NC_051400.1:1067030-1067855 GCF_015228065.2 Penaeus monodon
TCACCCCCCTTGCGGTATCCCGGCAGGATGGTGGGCGGCCAGGGCTCCACCGCACCGCCCGCGGCACCGCCCCCACGCTCGACTATGTCATTCATTCCACGCCATTCATTCCCAACGGTCGAAGCGGAGTCCGGGGGGAGGGGAGGGGGGAAGGAGAGAGGAAAGGAAAGGGGGGAGGGTGTTGAAAGGAAGAGGAAAGGAGGAGGAAGGGGGGGAAGAGGGAAGGAGGAGGAGGGGGAAGAGGGAAGGAAGAGGAGGGAGGGAGGGTGGGAAGAGGGGAGGGAGGGTGAGAAAGAGGGAAGGAGGGGGAAGGGGAGGAGGAGGCAACGGGATGGGGGATAAAGAAAGAGGGAGGGAGTATGACAGGAAGTTGAAAAGCAAATTACAGCGAAAGGAATGAAAGACGGCGAGAGAATGAGATCGGAGGACGCGCTCTTGGTGCGAACGAGCGTTAGCAGCAACAGGTGATAAAGCAGTGGAGGAGGAGACGAAAAAAAATAAAAGAGGAAGAATGCATGATTGGGGCGTCTCGGCGGGGCTTCGCGGCTTCGCTTACGGGATTCGAACATCGCGTGAAAGTATCTCGAGGAATTTCATTCGGAATCGCTTCGCTCCGGCAAAATCAGGTCCAGGAATGCGTTGATTGTTACCTGCTGTTGGAGCGGACGGGGCGATCGGAGGGAAGCGGGGAAAAAGGAGGGAGGAGGTGTAAGGAGGAGAAGGACCACGAGGGCGAGGAAAGAAGCCAGGAGACGAGGACGAGAGGCGAGGAGACGAGGCAAGCAATGAGGACGAGAACAGGGAAAGGAGACAATAATCGAGGAC
>NC_051400.1:1067888-1068315 GCF_015228065.2 Penaeus monodon
AAGGAGGTATTCGACGAGGACGAGGAGAGGAGGCAGGAGACGAGGGCCACCGTGTCCTGGTCACTGCTTAAGCGTTCGAGGCGATTTTGGGAATTGTGGCAATGCCCGAGGCGGATCAACGCGCACTCGAGGATGTTGACTTAAGGCGTTCGTACTCGAGGGGAGGTTGATGCCCTGTACGAGGCGGGGGTACGATGCCCTGGCTCACCCCGGGGGAGGAGGAGGGAGGGGCGGGAGGGGAGGACGGGAGAGGGTCCTCCTGCTGCGTCTGGGGCACCGTGACTTGCACTTTGGGGTCGTGTGGGGTCGCCGTGGCACTCTGGGCGTACGTACCCTGGCGTTGCTAATGCTCACAGGGCAGGGAGGGGTGGGGGGTAAACCGAAAATACGATTTTAACAATAAGGTCTTTTTTTAGGGGGGGCCTCC
>NC_051400.1:1068368-1068583 GCF_015228065.2 Penaeus monodon
AGGGTGAATTTTAAGACAGGATTACAGGACGGCGGGCGAGGCACCCTTTAGCAAGCGATGCTATGGTGAGCGAGGCGCAGTGACTCGCCAAATGCGCTGGCCCCGCGGAAAACAGCGCCAAGTCCCTCGAGTGATGAACCCGGATGGCGCGGTGGTCGTCGGCGTCGCCAGCAGGAAGCCAGGGCCACAGGTGACCATGCTAGGCTGAGCACGCC
>NC_051400.1:1068664-1069029 GCF_015228065.2 Penaeus monodon
ACTTTGCAGTGCTAGTTCTCAGGTGAACCACTTCTTAGCTATCTCTCCCCCCCCCTTCCCCCTTAGGTGAACCACCCTTAACACCCCTTCCCCCCTGCATTCCCTTCGTCCCCCCCCCCTTCCATTCCCTTCGCCCCTCCCTCCCTCCATTCCTCTCGCCCCCCCCTCTTTCCCTCCTGCAGGAAGCCGGGGGCCATAGGTGTGCATGGTAGGGTGAGCATGGCGCCACAGACGACGGCGGCGGCGCTGGGGGAGAGAGGGGGGGGGGGAGACCGGCTTTTTACGGGAATAGGAATTTCGTGTGAGCCGTCGACTTTAGGGGGGGGAGGGGAGGTTGGATCCCCCCCCCCCTGTGTAGCGTGAAG
>NC_051400.1:1069282-1069640 GCF_015228065.2 Penaeus monodon
TTTACCATTTCCACGCAATTTTAGAACTGAAAGGCGTCTGTAGACTATTCGCAGTGCCGAAAAACCGACATGGCACTCCGGTCATGTGCACGGCACTTACCAGAGCGACGTTAGTGCCATCTTTTGGGGCAACGAAGGACCGCTGTCTGTAGGCGGGGTTGGGCTAGCCTCTCGTCGACGGGCGATAGGGACTATAAATCGTTTAAGGGGGAAAAAAGGACTACAAAAAAGACTACCTGCTGGTGGTTTGGCAGGTAAACGATTGGCAGCTATGTGGAGGCTACGCGGAGGCTACGCGGAGGCTACGCGGAGGCTACGTGGAGACTACGTGGAGACTACGTGGAGACAAAAGTAGGGG
>NC_051400.1:1069773-1070226 GCF_015228065.2 Penaeus monodon
TTTGATGTAGAAAAGCTAATTTGTTTTTTTTTATGTTTTATCCGAAGTAGGAAAAGTAGAAAAGCTGAATATTTTTTGCGTGTTTAGTCCAGAGTAGAAAAGCTTGGTTTTTAAATGATTTATCCGAAGTAGAAAAAGCTAAATGATATTTATACTGTGTGCGGGATAAGAAACCGAAATATATGTGTATATATATTTTTTTTTCACACTTTGTCAAGCATAAAAATCATTACTGGAGACCTCTGCAACACAGTAATCCAAGGCAACTTCGATTTATTGATAACCCATTATGCAACGTTGCTACTTGCTTACCGTATTGCAAAACGGGAGAAACACCCGAGCTTCTTCCTGCATACACCGTAATGACCGACCATTGTTACGTAGCGATAATTGGTTGCACATGTGTTGTTGCTGTGGGGGGGGTCAGTCTTGCAACCCCCCATCTTCCTGCTT
>NC_051400.1:1070459-1070571 GCF_015228065.2 Penaeus monodon
CCCCAAAGCTGCCTAATACACCTGTCAGCTCCGCCGTACATGTCAGGCTGTCAGCTGGCGTGGCGGATTGTCGCTTCGTCGGCGTCAGTTGATGAATGGATCTTGTAGGTAA
>NC_051400.1:1070935-1071302 GCF_015228065.2 Penaeus monodon
TGCTATATTGTTGGTGACTGACCGCTTGTTTAAACGTAAAATGTGCGTAATGATAAGTTTATTTTTAGCTTCGTCTTCCAAGTGAAGTGAAATGCATAACAGACCAAGCTGAGATTCAAGCTTTCAAATTCTTATTAATAATAACATTTCTTATTCTTTTCGGTTTGATTTTAAGGATACTGGTACTAATAAAAAACAAGGCTGTAGTAAATACAAGGCGGTAGTAAATATTTATCTTTCGTTACCGTGTAGAGCTTCAGGAAATCGGTGCCAGTGCCAGGCTGTGGGAAGCATAGGTGTATCTCTTAGGCTGTCGTGCCCATCACCTTTATAATCAGCCTGTCGGTGCCACCTGTCTGCCTTACGT
>NC_051400.1:1071419-1071598 GCF_015228065.2 Penaeus monodon
ACACGTGTATGTATGTATGTATGGCTGGGCTGGTGTGTGTGTGCGCGAGGGCGTGTCGCGGCGGTGGGGTCGGGGCAGCGGGGTCGCCGTGGCAGGAAGGCCGCCATCAGTGGACGCAGCCGCGCGGAACACTACCGCCGACCACTGATCCTCCCCCCGCGACCCACCACCGCAAAACT
>NC_051400.1:1071752-1072173 GCF_015228065.2 Penaeus monodon
GTGGCACTCCCTCCGTGTGGCGCTCGGGGATTCGACGTCGGGGCGAGAGGGTGGCGCTTTCCGTCGTCGTTAGGCCGGCTTTTTCCACCTAATTGACGTGGCGGTAAATAGACGAGTCGGTTTATTAAAAGCTCTTTAGAATGATGGATAGCCGGAGTTAGGCGGAGACCGAGAGTACAATATATTTTTTTTCTTTCCCTTTTTTTTTTCTCGAGCGGCCTGGATTACTACTTCGAGTCCATTACGAGGTCTGTGTAAGGTCTACGTAAGGTCTTTATAAGGTCTACATATTTTTTCATAAGGTCTTTATAATGTCTATATAAGGTTTACGAAAGGTCTTTACATGGTCTATAGAAGGACTTTATAAGATCTACATAAAGTCTATACATACTTATAGACGTCGGGGGATCGAACACACTCG
>NC_051400.1:1072319-1072427 GCF_015228065.2 Penaeus monodon
ATAGTCATCGGCCAACCTTCTATCCCCAAATCGTATCGGATTCTCTGTCTCCAGTCTCGCCAACTGTCCACTTCTTCCCTGCGGTTTCCACGGGTTGAAATGGAATAC
>NC_051400.1:1072629-1072716 GCF_015228065.2 Penaeus monodon
AAGATTTGCTTTTAGGCTCGTTTTCCTCGTCGATCTTGCCTGGTCACTCGTGGCGCGAAAGGATGGCTGCGTAGGATATGGTTAGGA
>NC_051400.1:1073197-1074000 GCF_015228065.2 Penaeus monodon
CACCCCTTGCAATGTGCAACGTGTCCACCCTGCGTCTGCCTCGCCGCGGTCACGCTTGCTTGCCTCTCACGATGATTTTTCACGCGGTCACCTCATGATAGGACGGGCGGCGAGGAGGGAATAGGAGGCATAGGGAGGAAGGAGGAGGGAATAGGAGGCAGAGGAAGGAGGGAGGAGGGAATAGGAGGCATAGGAAGGAGGGAATAGGAGGCATAGGAAGGAGGGAGGAGGGAATAGGAGGCAGAGGAAGGAGGGAATAGGAGGCATAGGAGGCAGAGGAAGGAGGGAATAGGAGGCAGAGGAAGGAGGGAGGAGGGAATAGGAGGCAGAGGAAGGAGGGAATAGGAGGCAGAGGAAGGAGGGAGGAGGGAATAGGAGGCAGAGGAAGGAGGGAGGAGGGAATAGGAGGCAGAGGAAGGAGGGAGGAGGGAATAGGAGGCAGAGGAAGGAGGGAGGAGGGGATAGGAGGCAGAGGAAGGAGGGAGGAGGGAATAGGAGGCAGAGGAAGGAGGAGGAGGGAATAGGAGCAGAGGAAGGAGGAGGAGGGATAGGAGGAGATAAGATAGGAGAAGAGGAGGAGAAGGGATGGGAGAAGTGGAAGATAGGAGGATAAGAGAGGAGGATAGGAAGGGAGGAAGGGTGAATTGTGAAAAAAGATAGGAAAGAAAAGAATGGAAAAGAGAAAAAGGAAAGAGTGATAATAAAGAAGATGAAGGAAAAGGAAAGAGGTAAAGGAAAAGAGAAGGCGAAGAAAGGAGACGGAGAATATGTCGTCATGCAGAAAGACTGCGCTGTCATGACCG
>NC_051400.1:1074387-1074525 GCF_015228065.2 Penaeus monodon
TGTTCGGGGTAATGGCACTGCTCATGCGACGCCTCGACCCAAGAGCCTTTCTTGAACAGTTTCTTTGGTCGGCTGCCCCTTCGTCTTGTAACCACGGCTGAAATTTGCACTTAGGCTGATATTTGTACAGCGATTTAT
>NC_051400.1:1074648-1075234 GCF_015228065.2 Penaeus monodon
TATCTTTTTTTTTTACCCCTGACTGAAACTTGTACAGCGGTTGAATTTTGTTTAACGGGTGAGATTTGTATTCAGTCTAATATCTGTACCGCGAATGAAATTTCGTACCGGGATTGAAATTTGTACCCCGGCTTGTGAAACCGTACCTCGACTAAAACTGGTACCCCGCAA
Source organism: Penaeus monodon (assembly GCF_015228065.2). Taxonomy (NCBI): domain Eukaryota; kingdom Metazoa; phylum Arthropoda; class Malacostraca; order Decapoda; family Penaeidae; genus Penaeus; species Penaeus monodon. The sequence goes on from NC_051400.1 coordinate 1,074,820, forward strand.
CTGAAACTTTTTTCCATATATATCTATTGAAGCATAACCTTGCATCAGAGCTAAAATTTTCTCCTAAAACTTGTAGCGCGGATGAAACTTGTAATGAGGCTGAAACATGGACCTCAGCTGAAATTTTTGTAGCGCAGCCCTTGAGTGCTCTCGAAGCGCCCGGTCTCTCACCGCCAACCCTCGCTGTGCCCCTCACTCTCCCTGCTCAGCCCTCACTCGCCCTGCTCAGCCCTTACTCTCCCTGCTCATCCCTTCCCCTCCCTGCTCAGCCCTCCCCCTCCCTGCTCATCCCTCCCCCTCCCTGCTCAGCCCTCCCCCTCTCTGAGTGACATACACCGCACTAAAGGTTAAGCGGCAAAAACAACGGCTCTTCTAGAAGCCCCTCTGCCTCGGCTACTACTGAATCACTTAGTGG
>NC_051400.1:1075362-1075699 GCF_015228065.2 Penaeus monodon
AATTGATGTGTAGAGGAGGAGGGGCAACAGAGATGGGTTGAAGGTTGCCGACTGCGGGGCGCTGTGCCCCAGCTTCCGTCGCCTTGCCCGTCGTGCCCCTTCGGCGAGGGGACGCCGGGCAGGTCCCGAGGGCGGCGCAGACGGCGAAGACGGAGGTGCATCGGGACAAGCGCTGGCGCCCCTGTAGCCGGGCGGCAACACGTGTGCAACATGGGGCGCCGGAAGCAGTTACCTTGGTTATTAAGCAAACAGAAGCGGGTGTCTTGCAACGGGGCTCGTCAACATTGCAAACCCACTCGCGGGGTCTGGCCGCGCCCTGCAGCACACACCCGCGACA
>NC_051400.1:1075852-1076162 GCF_015228065.2 Penaeus monodon
AGTCTTTATCTAATTGTTTCTGTACTGCGCCAGGCAATGAGGCGCTGATGGATTAGCGCAGCTGCCTCCCCTACACGTGCGCTTGGGGCGTGCTTTCATTCTCACGCCGCGTCTCGTGCTCGGGCTGCTCTCCTCCTCCGTTTTACTTTATCCCTTTCCTTTATTCTTCTTTCTACCCCCCACACACACCCCTCCTCCTCTTTCGCAGACTTAAATCCAATAGCTTTTTGTTATGTATCAGAGCTTCTCCTCACGTTATACATCCGAATATCGCGTTAGACTATCTTTCTTTTTCCCTTTTACACATCGA
>NC_051400.1:1076194-1076331 GCF_015228065.2 Penaeus monodon
GGGGCGATAGTCTGCCGGGGACGACCTTCTGGCGGCGGCGGTAGCGTGACTCGGGTCGTGGTCGCCTCGCCTCGTCCCCCAGACCACTCCTTCGGGCCCGGGACACCTGCACGCGCCCCGCTACTGCTGCTGACGGC
>NC_051400.1:1076548-1076875 GCF_015228065.2 Penaeus monodon
CATAGTATGATACGGATTACATAGCACTATGCTATGGGAATCCTGTGATAATGGTATTGCCATGTCACGGTGACGTACGTGCATAGAGCTTTTCTACAGTGCCGTAATGGGTGGAAATTGGACATTGTGGAATGGCAAGGGAGTCGGAAATAGGAGCTGTGACGTAGGGGGAAAAATGGTATTCTTTGGCGTTGCAAGGATTAGGAGAACAATGACTGCAATGGGATTCGGGGGGAAGAGGGGCGGGGGAATGCAATGGTATTTAGTTGGATATGCAAAGAGCGGGGGGAGGGGGGGGGGTGTACTTCTGTCCGGGGAGTCCGTGCG
>NC_051400.1:1076911-1076995 GCF_015228065.2 Penaeus monodon
ATGGAATTTACCTTTTTTTTTAAGGGGAAGAAATTGGAATTACTATCCGCGTGCTGTTCAGGTCTTCACGTGTGAAAATGCTTT
>NC_051400.1:1077641-1077716 GCF_015228065.2 Penaeus monodon
ACACCAGCTGGGGGATACGCCAAAAATGCGGTTTCCGATTGGCGATTTCCACGCCGTGCCGATATGCAGTGCTAC
>NC_051400.1:1078442-1078538 GCF_015228065.2 Penaeus monodon
CCAGTAGTGAAGTCCAAGGGGGTCGTTATGGGAGGTGTGAATGCACAATGCACTCACCGTGAAAGGGTATTGTGGCGGTGATGCGTGGGAAGAGTC
>NC_051400.1:1078963-1079029 GCF_015228065.2 Penaeus monodon
ATGATATTCCGTACTTAAAGAAAGGAAAAGGAAGTCGCAGATACTTGGGAAACCGTTTGATCGGAG
>NC_051400.1:1079168-1079366 GCF_015228065.2 Penaeus monodon
AGAGCAAAAACCTCCGTCTTCCGCGCAAAGATCGACAGATAACGAAATACATTTTCCCTTATATAAGAAAGCAAAACATAATTATTTCTGATATCCGTTTCCGTAACTGTTGAGGATCAACTAAAAAGGAAAAGAGAGAGAGACGCCGTCTTATTTTGGTAATTTATTTCTGTGCAGTTCTTAAACAATATATTTATT
>NC_051400.1:1079498-1080576 GCF_015228065.2 Penaeus monodon
ATGTCCCCGTCGGCGCGGGCTGAGAGGAAGCGCCCCACGGCCTGATCGGCGTAAATGATTCGAGCGATTTTGGTAATTAGAGCTAATGTGCGGGCGTGGGCGTTGTCAGCGGCGAGTGTCAGTCAACGGGCGTCACGCGCTGACTCCGTATCTACCTGGGTGTTGATGCGCGTGACTCTCCTGCTGTTACCGGGTGTCACTGTTGCTGTCCCTGTGGTCACGTGGTTACTCGCCGGGTGCAGTGGTGTCATTATCTGCGTTACTGTGACCACGTGGGCTTTTCCAGACGTTGCTATTAGCCGGGTAACGATGTCCGTTAACTGGTGCTCTGTCGGCCACGTGGTTTAGCTGGCTGTAGCCATTACTCGGGGAGGACGAGGGTGTTTCGTGTTTCGCGATGATTAGGTAAAACCGTAGGATAATAGTATAAAGAGAACAGGATAAGAGGGATAGGTCCTGTTGGTAGCCTACCCTGTCCTGCCCTCTCAAGAAGTTAATTCGCGTCAGCTCCAAGCCCCGAGGGAGTGGCAGATCCTGCTGCTTGTTAACGCCAGTTGTTGCCTGGTCCTACGCCGTCGCTGGGGGATCTCTCTTGTCTACGGCGTGAAGAGGTCTTCGGTTCGGTAGCAGTGTCGGGCGGACGGGTTAACGCGACGCCAATTGCCTTTAATCGTCCGGGCGTAGCGGGTCGTTGCGCTCTCTCTGGCACCCCATACGTAAGGAGCCACGTGGGGATCCTATTGAATTTCACGAGATGTAATTGGCCATTATGGGAGTAGGCACACAAAGCGGGTCGGCGGCGGGAGAGCGTTGGGGATGAGGGAGAGAGAGAGGGTGGTGGTGCAGTCGGAGGTGCAGGCTGGTGGTGAAAGGCTAAGGCGCTGGTGGGGCTCGGTAATGTGCTGTTCTATGGCGAGGGGGGGATTTCTGTATGTGTAAATGATTTGTATTTTAGGTATTTGAAAGGGACCAAATGTGCGTTTCGAATCTAACCAAGTCGGCGTTTACAGTAACCCCCAAAGAAAATAAAAAAATTAAAGAAAAAGGCTTATCGCCTGATGAACCCAATCGGCTGCCT
>NC_051400.1:1080698-1080916 GCF_015228065.2 Penaeus monodon
TACCCCTCCATCTGCCCCTCCCTCTACTGCCGGTTTGCGCAAGCCGAGATTGAGTTACTAAAAAGGGCTGATGTAGGCGGACCACAGTGTTCACAGCGAAGACCAGAGCGTCCGTACCTGGGCGTCATTAGTAACTTTACACGGGGCCAGACTCTGCCGGGGAAGCAGGTGGCCTCGATAATGGACTCCGGGCGCTGACGGAGGACGTGGAGGGCGTC
>NC_051400.1:1080949-1081576 GCF_015228065.2 Penaeus monodon
TGACCACAAGAACCTATGGGGGAGCCGAGGCGACCTAGGGGAACACGCGAGGAACCTTTGTGGGGAGAGGGAAGGGAACCTGCCTCCGAGTTGCTTGTTTTGCTGGCATTAGTAAGGGAATTTTTTTTTTTATTTAGGGAAAAAAAACTATAGATCTAGAGAGATTTGTTATAGATGATGAGGAAAAAAGAGGGATTTAGATCTTCAGGACGGGAAAGATATTATGAAGGGAAATGTAGAGCGGCAGACGCATTCGGGAATGTGAAAATAATACTGCTTTCTGCAACTTGAAATCCATAATGGACTTAATTGAGCGTGCAACTTTGCATGAGGTGTTCTTGCTGCGCGACTCTTTGGCTCAACCGCAAAATTGATATATTTTGTTTTAGGTTACGTTCTCATTACTCATTTTTCTCTGTAATTATTATTCATGTTGTTGATAAGAGCAACGAAACGGTACTTCCTTTTGAGAACGTTTCCCACCTTCGTTGGCTACAAGAAAAAAAACTTTGTGCTCAATGCTATTTCAGAAGAGAGTACATATTTATAAAGTGTGTATTTATTCTGTGATAAGTTTTCTCTGCCATGACCGCCCTCGCTGCAATCTCTGGTGATCATCTATTCTGC
>NC_051400.1:1081733-1082069 GCF_015228065.2 Penaeus monodon
CCTCCTCCTCCTCCTCCTCCAGCTTCCCGTTTTCTTTTGTCCTCCTCTCACTCCCTTCACCCCTCCCCTCACTCCCCCTCCTCGCCTCATCCCTCCCCTCACACCCTTCACCCCCTTCACCCCTCCCCTCAATCCCTCTCCCTTCACTCCCCCTTTCCCCTCACTCACCCCTCCCCTGACTCCCCCTCTCCCCTCACCCCTCCCTTCACTCCCCCTCTCCCCTCACCCCTCCCTTCACTCCCCCTCTCCCCTCACCCCAGGGGGAAATGCATCAGGACGGAAATGCCACGGTTCTTCCAGCACAAGAATCGAAGGAACTCGGTGCGGCCTTGGTTC
>NC_051400.1:1082432-1082496 GCF_015228065.2 Penaeus monodon
TTATACCGTCTGCGAATTACGGGGTAATTTGTTTGTTTATTTATTTCGCCTGTTTTCGCTATCT
>NC_051400.1:1082846-1082999 GCF_015228065.2 Penaeus monodon
TGCAAAATCACGATCTGCAATGATTTGTCCAAAAGCAGAGAAATTCGCTCCAACAATCTTAAAACAGAGGTTAATTAGGGAATTAGTTTAAGCACAAAAACAGCGAGTTCGCATTTGTCATGATGAGGCACCGCGGCTCTCATTATGAGGCTG
>NC_051400.1:1083212-1083505 GCF_015228065.2 Penaeus monodon
CGTCCTTTCTGGCTCCTAATTTCTGGCTATTGTTATTGGCCTTGTTATGTTTTTTTTTTTTTTTTCCTTTTTTCTTTTTTTTCTAAGCCTTTGTGGAGTTTGTTTGTGTTGCTGTTATGTACTTTTGGCTTTGTTGCTGTTATTATTATTTTTATTTCTTTTTTTTTTCGTTTTTGTTGTTGTTGTTGTGTTTGTAATCAGATTTGCATTTTGTTCAATTCTTGTTGTTCAATTTTGCAATTACTATGAAATTCGCCGGATTCCTTATGATCATCTTAACGCCAACATTTGTG
>NC_051400.1:1083546-1083700 GCF_015228065.2 Penaeus monodon
GAGTCAAGACAGTCATGGCATCAACCGTCAGCCGTGTAGAATCCACGAAGAAATGAATAAATGAATTAATAAGTAAATACAGAATAAAGATGGGAAATGAAGAAACAAAGTAACGAAATACATACGGTGAGGGTACAGGTGTGATGGGAAATAG
>NC_051400.1:1083746-1083828 GCF_015228065.2 Penaeus monodon
ACGCATTCAGCCCCCGCCCATCACACGGGTTTAAAACCGCGGAGGAAATGCCTGCGTCACGCCCGCGCTGCCGCCAGGTGAT
>NC_051400.1:1083912-1084025 GCF_015228065.2 Penaeus monodon
TCTATGTCTGTTTGTCTCTGTCTCTGTTTTTGTGTCTCTCTCTCGTCCTCGTTTTCTCTTTCGCTCTCTCTCTGTCTCTAAAACAGCTCTTTCGGCAGCATCACTCTTTGTGA
>NC_051400.1:1084165-1084245 GCF_015228065.2 Penaeus monodon
TTTCTTTTTTTATTTTATACGTCAAATTATGTTTTTTAAAACTATGTCCCGTTTTCTCTAAAGCATTTCACCTGCGCATT
>NC_051400.1:1085039-1085773 GCF_015228065.2 Penaeus monodon
GCATGTATGGCTGAGGCTCCCGGGGCGTTCGCAAGGTGCCCCTCCCCCCTGTCGCCCTCCCCCCCTCCCCCCTCCCCCGCTCCCGGCCCGTCTTTCCGGTACGTTTGCCGCTTCGAGTGTTCGTGCGTTTTATTTTCTCTGCGTCCCTTTTCGTCCCTTGCCATCCTTCGTTCTCTCCTTTTCTTTTATTTCCCTTTCTGTCCTTCTCTCCTCCATCCCCCCAATTCACCCTTTCCCTTCCCCCCTTCTCGTAATCGCCCCCCACCCTTTCCTCTATCCCCTTCTTCGTTTTTCCCCAATATCCTCGCCCTCGCTTCTTCCCCACCCCTTTCCCAAACCCCCTCTCCCTCCCTTTACCACCTTCTTTCCCCCCACACCCCCCCACCCCCACAACCCCCCCCACCCCCCCTTTACCCTCCCCCCCCCTCCCTTTTTTCCCTCCCCCCTTTTCCTACCTTCCCCCTCCCTTTTTTCCTTCCCTCCCCCGACCCTTTTTTCTCTCCCTCCCCCCTTCCCCCCCTCCCTTTCCCCCCACCCCTTCCCTCCCCCTCTTGTCCCCCCCCCTCCCCCCCCCCTTCCTTCCCCTCCTCCCCTTCCGCCCTTCCTTCCCCCCCTCCCCCATCCCTCTTTCCCTTTTTCCCCCCCCCCCCCCACCTTCTCCCCCCCAGGTGTATGTTGGGGCGTCACCTGGCACATGGTCATTTCAACGTTGAGGCCCCTCATCCGGTGTTTAT
>NC_051400.1:1086456-1086844 GCF_015228065.2 Penaeus monodon
CTCACAAAGAGTGATGCTGCCGAAAGAGCTCTTCTAAAGCGGTTCTGAATTTCTGTGTCTTAGTTTAATTTTTGTGGCCTCGAATAACTATGGATTTTGTGATTATGGAGGTACGTGCTTGCAGGTTGCTTGTGTGTTATATTTTTCTTTTTTATTCTCCTTTTCATTCTCTCTGCCTTCCTTCTTCCTCTCTCATCCTTCTCATCTTCCTGCTCCGCTCCAAAGTTCATCCTTTTTTTCTCTTTTCATCTCTCCTATTCTTCCTCCTCCCCTAATACATCTCTCGCTCGTTTCTGTTTTGTTTTTTTTTTACTCCCCACCCATTTCCTCAACTCATCCCCCCCCACCCCCCCTTGTTTCTTCCTCAACTCTGCTCCCTCTCGCAACT
>NC_051400.1:1087153-1087442 GCF_015228065.2 Penaeus monodon
AACCACCTAGTCCAACGACCCCAAACGGGCGAAGCATCATCGTTTACCCACAACCAACCACCCCTTAAATATCTACTCGCCCATTAAGGGCAAGAGAGAGCGACCGCCGTCCCTATTTTTCCGGCGATCTTTTGTCTGTTGCAATTATTTACATGCAACGCGCCTCATAATTGCTCTTGATTGGCTGGTAATTACCTCTTGTGTCGCATACCAGGGAGAAGAGACCGAAATTAGGCTAATTAATTTTCCCCATAAATTGCCCGCCGGTATCGGAAGGCTGGGGCGGTCT
>NC_051400.1:1087823-1088258 GCF_015228065.2 Penaeus monodon
GCAGCTTTTTTACAGTGCATTTCGTATATACCTGTATCTGTAGAACGAGAGTAAAGTTGAGAATAGCGTAGATATGAATAGGAAAGGGAGAGCTGATATATACCTTTCTATTTATATTCACAATTTCTATTACTATTTAAAATGAAAGTTTATTTAAAGATAGATATAAATTATTTTTATAATCACGAGGAGGTAAGAGTTTATTATGATATTTTAGAGATCTTTCTCTGAGAGGAGGGTACATCTTGTTGTCTATTTAGGTCATTTTAACATCGTTGTCTCGAGCTCGCTTGTGGTATTTAAAGAGTTGGTGTATACTCTATGATGGGAGGGAGGATACAATAACTCAACGTTCTAGAGAACAACCCTCCCACCCTCTCTCAAGTCAAATACGTTTTAACACACATCCGCACACGTGGCTCTTCATTGCTCTCC
>NC_051400.1:1088327-1088677 GCF_015228065.2 Penaeus monodon
GAAGACCAAAATAGCACAAAAAAGGCATTAGAACACTTAACACATCCACCCACCCCCACCCCCTACCCCCCACCCCGAGACCATAAACCCATCAAAAAAATGATAACAACAGCATCGTGTTAAGTGAAATAATAATCATAATTAAGAGTGAAGACGTGCGTGAGATGAGGACCAATTACAGGGAGACAGCGACTCAGGGCGGAGGCAGGAGAAGGAAATGAGACCATTGAGGTAATGAGCGAAGGAAACATTTTCATACGAGAAGGTGGCGAACCGGGAAAAAAAAAAATGGGAGATGATGAAGATGCAGACGAGGTCGATGTATTTTAGGAACGTTCAGTGCAGTTGTC
>NC_051400.1:1088710-1089814 GCF_015228065.2 Penaeus monodon
TAAAAAGTGTTATTTTTTTAGGGGACATGTTAGTTTTCATTCAAAAAACCCACAACATGGCTGTTATGTTTGATTACGTGTTACTTGTTGTGATTGTGTTGCGGTGGTGTTTCACTTTCATTCACGTGTAAAAAAAAATATGTGGGGAATGTGATTGAAAAAATGAGTGTTATTTTTTTATTGATTTTTTTATTTTAGGATTACTTAAGATGTTGCGACACGGTTTAAATTACTTTTATTAGCTGTACGCACCACTGGCGTATGTTTTTTTTTTATAGTAAAAGACCTCTGCTTAGAGCGAAACCTCGGTAGCGGACCCGTAAGTTGAACACGATGTTGTGGTTTTATAACTCTACTATTAATCATCACCATCATCATTCATTAATGGCAGTGAGCATTAACCACAGTATTTATTAATGATTTATTATTTGCTTCGTATTCCCGAGATGATATCATTGCGAGAGATATTTCTAAATCAATTCTTTTAACTCCGTAGCCCCCCTCAGATTTTGTCGGGGTTGTGTTTACATGTGACGTCAGAGCTGTTTTGACCCACTGGACGCTGCTCCTGCGCGAGTAAACAGTCGAATTCCCCGCCACGGATTCCTGACCACCGTCGCAACTGCGTTCCCTCGGGCCAATATAATGTCAGTGTTGATTCTGGCCTTAGGTTGGTATTCGTAGAGGAGTCGCAGGGGCGCGTGAGCCTTAAAGGAGGGCGGAGTATGGCCTCCGTGTTGCCGCATCATGCACAAACAGTTTGCTAGCGTGAAATCTGTTTAAGTTTGGTTCTGTTCTTTGTGTTGAGAAACGTGCTCTATAACAAGGAAGGGATTACGCACGAATTTTTAATCATGTGCTTTATTGTTGGCTTTGAAGAGCGTCATGGCGCTACAGCCGCGTGGAATGTTCAGTATTTACAGATCTTTAGATCGATAAGGAGAATGAATTTTGGCTATGGGCGGGGATGGGGGGGGCTGGTGTAGCTGATGGGGAGGGGGCATAGGTAGAGGGAGGAAGGGAGGAAGGGAAAGGGTTTAAAAGGTTCTGAATGTGATAGATTTCTGTGTTTTAAACTTGGGGGATCGCTGCCACGGCCCAACT
>NC_051400.1:1090266-1091152 GCF_015228065.2 Penaeus monodon
AAGCCCCCCCGCCCACCAGATTAATCAGCACCGGTCACAGCACAGCCGCCACAAACCACGCTCAACGCGCCTTAGCTCGAGGCTCTCCCCTACACTTGTCAATCTCGGCCCGGTAGGCTGGGAATTCGAACTCCTCCACTAGCCCGGGCCTAGCTCCTTTGCCGTGCCCCTCTCTCTCTTCGCTTTCCTCTCGGCTCTCCTCTCCCCCTTCGCCGCCCCCTACAGTGCTGTCTCTCCTTCGCCCTCCTTTCCTCTTGCCCTCCTACTCGGCCCTCCTCTCGCCCTCCTCTTTTTCTTGCCCTATCATTTCTCGCCCATCCTCTTACCCTCCTGGCCCTGTTCTCAACCCCGCCTCCTCTTCTCCCCGCGGGGCCCTCCTCCCCCCCACCCCCCTCGTGTCTCCGCCGTGGTTCTCTCCCTCCTCGACACCGCCCTCGTCTGCGCGGGATGGGCGTCGGTAGGATTTCCTTCCTCGGTAGACGTCTTGTAAGAATGCGAGGATGGGTAGGATGGTGGGGGGGGGGACCGATACAGACTTCTGAGGTTGGGTAGGATAGTGTGGGGGGAGGGGGAGGGTCCGATACAAACTTCTGAAGTTGCGGTGAATACTTGTAGGATATCGCGACGTGTAGAGAATCCTTCGACTGTTGTTTGTTTGCACGGATATTTACGTCTCCTAATAATAAGAAAATAAAGGTAATAAAGAGGAGAATAAGAAGGAGAAGACATATAGATACTCTCGGGTGTGCCTGTTGCGCGCATGGCAGACGCATCGAGTGTTTTTTGACTGCCGGGTTCTTGTCTGAGGTGTAAATACTCGTGGGAGTGTTTCAGTAGCCATTGCCTTCAGGAATGCGAGGGGCTGCTTCTGTTGCTTTGGTGGGCA
>NC_051400.1:1091607-1091918 GCF_015228065.2 Penaeus monodon
TTTTCTTCATCTGTCCTCCACTGTTGTCATCTTCTTTTCACTGCTAATTTCCCAACCTTCACCTCGGATATCGACCTACAGTGCCGGCGTTTTATCCAACCCCCCCAATCTGACATTTCAACCGTCATCACGTCACGCCCTTGGGGGGCCGCGATAGAGCAGGCTATGAATAACTTAGGAGTGGCTGTTTTTTATTTACTTCTTTGTAATAACGATCCCGTGCGTAAAGTATGGATTCCTTGTTCGTTTATTTGTTTGTAATAACGATTCCTTTGCGCAAAGTATGAATACCAAAGTATGAATTGTTGTTT
>NC_051400.1:1091994-1092170 GCF_015228065.2 Penaeus monodon
TTCTTTTTTGTAATAACGATCCCCCTTGCATAAGTCCCTATTCCGTTCACGTGATTGGTCGTCGTAGGAGACTTGGGTGAAGGGGGGTGGGGGGGGGGTGGAGGCATGTTGCTTTTGTCTTTGTTTTTAAGATGATTTTCTTGGTTACGTTGTTGGTGTGTGGTTTTTCATTTTTT
>NC_051400.1:1092500-1092794 GCF_015228065.2 Penaeus monodon
GGGGGACAGCGGGAATTACGAGGTACGCACGGCGCGGCCGGGTGTTTGCAAATACACACTGCAAGCGAGTCTTTTGTCTCGACGTTCCTGCCCAGTGCTCGCCCGCCACCTGTGTTCACCTGCCCATACCTGGAAGACAGTGCCGTGACGAGCGTGCGCGTATGGGCGGGAGTCCGGCGGGGCCCGTGCCTCTGCCCGCCCGTCTCCTCGCCGCGCGGTCGGTGTGGACGACCCTCATCTGGTTCGCTTCCGGGGGAGGGGGCGAGGGGGGGGTGAGTGACCTCTTTTGCCCAA
>NC_051400.1:1092873-1092944 GCF_015228065.2 Penaeus monodon
ATCTGTGCGAGGAGGGCCTCAGGGTATTCGGGCGTATTTGTGGAACGAGGGTGAAATTTTAGTCATTTTTG
>NC_051400.1:1092994-1093232 GCF_015228065.2 Penaeus monodon
ATTATTATTTTTACTTTGGCTTTTTAGGACATTTGTGATTTCTCTTTATAGTCATTAGGCGCCCAGAGGCCTACTAGCGTGATTCAGGAGTTCGTCGGCTGGGGGTTGGCATGGGCGGGTCATTGGGGAGTGGGCGGGGCATGAGGGAGGGTGGGGGGGGGGTTAATACCGTGACAGGCAGGATTCTTTGCGGATTTTCCCCCGTGTGTTTCTTGTTTCATCTCGCGTGTTATGGTCG
>NC_051400.1:1093931-1094034 GCF_015228065.2 Penaeus monodon
GAAGCCATCTCGGCCCGACCCCCGTGACCCGGCCGGAACTACATTTTTACGTAACTACAGGAAATACGAGACGATCGAGAAGTCATGTAGAATGGCAGAATCC
>NC_051400.1:1094561-1094662 GCF_015228065.2 Penaeus monodon
ATTTCCGGAAATACCTTCTGCCGGTGTTCGATTACGTAGCACCAATTTTTGGCGCCGGATTCCTTCGAAAGATGTGTTTTTATCTATCTGTTTATCTGCCA
>NC_051400.1:1095003-1095198 GCF_015228065.2 Penaeus monodon
ACACGGCGCAAAAACATTACAGCATCCCAGCACCCCAGAACAAGGTTCCTCCCCCCCCCCCTCATCCGCTATACATTACCCCCACCCCCACCCATCCCACCCTCCCCTGTCGGCTACACATTTACAAAATCATCCGCTACACATTAACACCACCCCCCCCTCTCTTCGGATACACCCCCCCCTTGCCTGTACACC
>NC_051400.1:1095614-1095766 GCF_015228065.2 Penaeus monodon
CCCCTTCCCACGTGCGTTTTGTTTTACAACTGGGTGTAAAGCGTGTGTTGATGGAAAGGGGGGAGGGGAGATAGGGAAAGGAGGGAGGGCGCCCGAGGTGTAATTGGTGATGGCTGTTTCCTGTCTTTCTCCCTCACTCCTATTTTTTTTTT
>NC_051400.1:1096223-1096633 GCF_015228065.2 Penaeus monodon
TCGTTTCCTTGAGGCCCTTCCTCTCCCATTCTGCGGCTGTTCCTGCCTTTCCTCTCTCCTCCTTTCTTCTCCGTTATCCTCGTGTGCCTTCTTTTCCGTTCTTTGCTCTCCGTTATCGTCGTGTTTCTTCGTTTTTCATTTTTATTCTTGTTATCCTCTTGTTCCTCTTTCTTTTCCTCTTTGTTATTATTCCCTTTCTCCCCTCATTTCCTCTTATTCCCTTTCTCCCCTCATTTCCTTTTTTCTCCCCTCATTTCCTTTCTTCTCTCCTTTTATTTCCTTTCTTCTCTCCCCTCATTTCCTGTCTTCTCTCCTCTTATTTCTCTTCCCCCCCCCCTCCTTCCTGCCAAGGTCTTCCATCTTCCATTTCGCCTTCGCTCCGGCCGGGGATGACGAGGGCGACTCAGGAT
>NC_051400.1:1096965-1097131 GCF_015228065.2 Penaeus monodon
GCTGAGCCTGGCCTGAGCCCCTCTTAGGAGCAAGGTATGTGAAAGCGGTCACGGTGGCAGCGGCCGTCGTGACGAGTGGGGCCCTTGATAAGTTCTGTTCAGTCGACGCTCAGGAATCCTGCTGAAATTTCCAAGACGTCAGATTATTGCTCTTTGTTCCTCTTAT
>NC_051400.1:1097204-1098079 GCF_015228065.2 Penaeus monodon
AGACCAGTAATTCGTCTGTTTCCTGTCATCCACCTTGTTTATTTCCTTTTTTTTCTTCGTTTTCTGCATTTCATCTTGCCGCTGGTGGGGGTTGGCTACCGAATTGCAGGTCTGGTGCCCCGTGAATGCCCGGCCCGAGCGGTGGCACTCCTAAGAGGGGTGCGGAGACGCAAGCCATCTGTGGCTGCACACAGCGCCGTTGAAAGCACTGGCCGGTTGACACTGAGCAGTTCTTCTTGTCTCCCCGCCACTGCCGTCCTACCAGATTCTGGGAACGTTCTGCTTTTCTCCGCTGCGAACGTTCCCTCCTTTATATTTTTTTCCCCCTTGCTTCGCTCTATATTGATACGGATGATGCGGCGGCAGGCTGCGTAGGGGTTTTGGCTTTGCGGTCACTGGGGGAAGAAAATTGTCTCGTTTTGGCTCGCGAGTGTGTGGCGTGGAGGCAGCGTTCGAGCATGGGGTGCGTGCGGATGGGGAGTGCGTTCGCTTGGGCAAGTGCGTGCGGTACGAGGTGTTGCGTCCGTCGGTGCGTACCTTGCTTTGCGTTCAGTGTGTCCTTATCCTTTTTTTTTGGGGGGGGGAGACGAGGGAGAGAGTGAGAAAGCGACTTGAAAACGAGGAAGTGATAATTCGGAAAGAGAGAGAGAGGGGTGGTGATTAAAGGGGGTTGCTTAGTTGGACAGAAAGAAAGTGGAGAACGTCAACATGTAAGGAGACGAGGGTAAGGAATTAGTCCCAACGTCATTACTCATGTTATTTCTTGCCGCAGCGTAACATATGTGTAAACTTTAGCTCGGGGTCCGCTGTCAGTCAGGCCTCGCCCCCCCCTCGTGGCCGCTCCCCTCACGCTGGTAGCCCGCCTGGCTGTCCGG
>NC_051400.1:1098116-1098654 GCF_015228065.2 Penaeus monodon
AAGACCGTACTTACTGAGCTCAAACACAGGCCATTCCACATCCTCCATCTCGCCCTCCTGCAGCAGACAAAGCTCGTGAAGCCTCAGCTCTCTGTAAGCGAAGAAGGGCCTTGCGCTGTCTGTACCTGGCAGGTTCAATTTTACGTCGTACCCTGCTGTATTTTTTTATGCTGTACCGTGTTGTACCTCCTTATGGCTGAGTTTATGCTGTACCGTGCTGTATTTCTTTATGGTTGAGTATACGCTGTGCCGTGTTTAATCTCCACGCTTCTGGCTATTTAAATCTTCGACAGGACCAGGCAGTCGATAAGGTCGCCCATTCATTACGAACACATTTATCGATAATAAAAGTTACCCCAGGAGGGCGTTGGAAGAAAACGGGGGTTGATAAGCAGCTCATTTTTTTTACGCACGTCATTTCGATGTTATTACTATGGTCATTATTATGAGGAATGGCGAGGCGAGGAGGATGTCGGAGAGCATCTGGTCAGCTGTTTCAGTCTGTTCTCTCCGGCGCAGGGGTACGGATGCGTGTGGA
>NC_051400.1:1098967-1099297 GCF_015228065.2 Penaeus monodon
TCAATAGGACGCTGATGTCCTTACCATTTTCGGTTCAATGTTGACATTGATTATGGACTTCAATACTGTGTGAGAGTCTTTGAAGGTCCTTAATTGTGTGTCGGGGATGATATGCATTTCATGATATACTGACTGTGTGGCTTAAATCTCTCATGTAATCTTCTGTGATATATGGCGTCGATAATTCATAATTTGCTTTTATACTTCCATCATAGAGAAAATAGATTTGATTGATCACTGGGCTTTTGTCACTGTTATCAAAGTACAGGAGGCGAGTGTGGCAGGAGCCTGGTTCGTGGTCGGAAGGGCAGGCAAGGGCGGCGCTGGCAA
>NC_051400.1:1099536-1099654 GCF_015228065.2 Penaeus monodon
GAAGAACGTAGACACAAATGAAATGCTGTAATGAGGCCGGGCTATTTATCAGACGACACATGCTGCAAAATTGGCCCCCTGCTTGGCGTAGATAGGACAGCTTACAGTCGCTTTGACC
>NC_051400.1:1100276-1100343 GCF_015228065.2 Penaeus monodon
CGCTTAATGCCTCCTCATCTATGAATGGGACAGCGCGAGTGCGAGTTTTTGAGTTTGTTTTTGCGTT
>NC_051400.1:1100392-1100462 GCF_015228065.2 Penaeus monodon
AGGAAATACCACGCGTGCCTCAACACCGGCTCCGCTGCCCCCCCGCGGCCGATAGAGTTGCCACGCGGGG
>NC_051400.1:1100590-1100666 GCF_015228065.2 Penaeus monodon
CCTGCAGGAGTCGACTCTTCCGGGACGGGCGCTGGGGGCGGGCCAGGTGTCGGCCGTGTTACCAGGCGCCGGTGGA
>NC_051400.1:1100701-1100775 GCF_015228065.2 Penaeus monodon
TGAATGCCTGCGTGCGTGAATGTTTGCGCGTTACGATGCTTGTGTTTCGGGGTGCGGGCCGCGCGCGCGTGGGC
>NC_051400.1:1100875-1100998 GCF_015228065.2 Penaeus monodon
AAGGAGAAGTTACAGTTGATCTCCGGCGTGCAGTATTCGAACCCTCAGCGGGGGTGCTTGTCCTCGCAGCCTCGGAGGGAGCACCCCCTCGGGCCCGAGGGACGAGGGGAAGAAGGGGGCCAC
>NC_051400.1:1101064-1101230 GCF_015228065.2 Penaeus monodon
GGATAATGACGCTGGTGCCAATTTTTTTTCCTGGTCCGCTGTAAAATGTTTGTCATGACCAGTGGTGGTGCAAGGGAGGGGTCTGTGTCAACAACCCTTCGCCAGGGCCGCGTGACGCCCTCCCACGCCCCTGCCTGTGCCCGCTGGTGCCACGGGTTCCCAGGGA
>NC_051400.1:1101645-1102409 GCF_015228065.2 Penaeus monodon
AAACCCACAACCTTATATAACTTCACTATAACTATATAATAAACTGCACAGGCTTGCTCACGCCCCCCCCCCCGTCCTCCCTCATTGCGGCCGCCCTGAGAACTGCGTGTGTACATCTGTTCTGTTCCCTCGTGTAATATGATGATGATTGTGATAAGGAGGATTGGGGCGGATTGGGTGCATGTCCCTTTTCCTGTGCTCAGATCCTGGCCGAGATTAGACCGTAACTTTTACCCACAACCGCATTCTTGAAGAAAAGTGTTAGGTTGAAAGTGTAGGTGGAAATGGCTTTGTTTAAGTGTAGGTGGAAATGGCTTTGTTTAAGTGTGGGTGAAAATGGCTTTGTCAAAGTATGGCTGAAATGTTTTAATTAAAGTATGGGTGAAAATAGCTTTGTTAAGCTGTGGGTGTAAATTACCTTGTTTAAATATGGCTGAGAAATGTCTTTGTTAAAATTATGTTTATTATTGCTGTTTATTATTGTTTTGCTTTTGTTAATAACTGTAATACTTGTAACTTTATGCATATCAACTGCAGTGCTTGCATATCATCAACCATTGTTATTTTTCAATAATAAATGTTGGTATTTGCACATTTTTTGTTAACGTATATTTTCTTTTCTCATTCCAGGTACGTTGGAAAGTGCAGATGACGTTTCCGGTGATTTGGGCATGTATGATTTTTTTATATGATATTTAGTAGCCGAGGAGATTCTTTTGGATAGTAAATGATTCTTTGGTAGATGCCGTTGTTGTTGTTCTTGT
>NC_051400.1:1102646-1102774 GCF_015228065.2 Penaeus monodon
ATGGACGGTTGTCGGGGAGTTCAAAGGCGGTGAGAGTCCACGCGCCTTTGAACATCTCCCGAGACGGAGGGTAATTATCTCAGAAAATATTATGGCATGGTTGGCCTGCGGGGAAGAGGTGGCCCGGC
>NC_051400.1:1103244-1103357 GCF_015228065.2 Penaeus monodon
TACCTGCATGGCGCCCTAATGACAGTCATGCCACACCAGCTCCGCGACGCCCCCACCGTCGTGCAACATTGTTATCTCAATCAACAACCACAACTTAGGTCGCCAGCGTGAGT
>NC_051400.1:1103533-1103626 GCF_015228065.2 Penaeus monodon
GGGGGGGGGAAAACGAAGTGTGGCTAGGAATTGAGAGGAGAGAAAAATTGAAGGGGAGATGGAACGGGAATACCTTTTTTTCTGTTTTTAATT
>NC_051400.1:1103658-1103830 GCF_015228065.2 Penaeus monodon
GTTTTAGTACGAAGGAAAGCGGGTTTACGAGCGATAATGACTTCGGAGTTGGACTTGTTAAGTGGCTGCAGACGGCACTAATCGCCCCTTTTTTTTTACCAGGTGTCTGTTGCTGATTAGGAACATGTGGCGACGGCCTTGCGAGGGGCGGCGCCGGGCTGGTGTGTGTGGC
>NC_051400.1:1104142-1104453 GCF_015228065.2 Penaeus monodon
CAACCAGCATCATGCAAGAATGTTTTACGGACGCCCAGCCATGCTTGTCAAACGCAGGCGCAGGATACCGATAGATCGAATGAGCTTTTAAGTGAGTTAGGAGTAAGTCGGAGCCATGTTGAAAGATACCAGTGCAATTGCCGAGTGTTACACGTGATTTACAAAGGAGGTTGACGTATGGGAGAGGGTGTATCTCTGGCGGTTTCCTAGAGTAATTAGTTAATGGATTTCGGCTATACAGTTACAGTGATAAATGAACCTGATGGAAGAGTAAATCATTTAGCAGTGACTCGCTTTGGAGACAGTGACAT
>NC_051400.1:1104756-1105047 GCF_015228065.2 Penaeus monodon
AGGGGGGGGGGGAGGGAGCAGTAGAAGGCACGCTGACTTGTTACAAATAGCGAAAGAACAGATTCTCTGGGAAGGTCGTGACGGAAAAGGATGAGGTGGGATTTAATTGCAATCTGGAGCAATTATAGGGGATCAAAAGGCGATCGTGGGAAGGGCCTGAGAGCGGGAGGCTGGGAACGGTTTCAATAGTGACTAAGAGATGGAGATAGAGATGGAAACGGGGGAAATAGAAGTGACTTGTGTGTGTTCCAGTCGACGGAGGGGTAGTTGCTGTGTTGTAGGGGATCCCGT
>NC_051400.1:1105133-1105553 GCF_015228065.2 Penaeus monodon
CCAGACGCGCAGTTTAGGAATGTTAAGTCTCAGATTTAGAATTTGGAGGATGAATAAGAGGTTCATTCTCTGATTTAGAATTTAGAGGATGGTTAGAATTTTGCCCTAGAGGATGGATACCATATTCTCTGTTGGGTCGATTTAGAATTTAGAGAATATTTAGAAATTTGCAGTTAGAGTGACGTCAGACACTCAAGTTATAATCTCGATTTAGAATTTGAGGATGTTTAGAATTTTGTCTTAGAGGATCGACACTGTAGAGTGTACTGGACTTTGAATTTGAAGAATCGTGAGATTTTTTCTTCTTTAGAAGATTGACACTCACTTCACTAAGTTATATCTCGCATTTAGAGATTACTTAGAAGTTTGTATTAGAGGGTTAACACCACTTTCTATGCGCTTAAAATTCCGTCTTGGGTT
>NC_051400.1:1105733-1106006 GCF_015228065.2 Penaeus monodon
AAGCCCCCAGCTGGCTACCACCCCCGAGCGAGCGAAAACATCCCGAAAACCAGCTGGCGAGACTCGGGGACCCGACAGAAGGCGCGCCACAACGGGGAACTTCGAGACCCCATTGAACGAGTAACGCGGTTTCTCCCGGTGTGAAGGTGTCGCCGGCGATTGTGCGGGGGTTGTGTGTGCCCCAGCGCCATCTATTGTGAGGGTTGGAGGGCCGCCACACGCTCCCACGGGTACGCTGCGCCCTCCTCGCTCTGGCCATGCCTGGGGTGGGCG
>NC_051400.1:1106284-1106385 GCF_015228065.2 Penaeus monodon
ATACATTCGTGCGACTCGAGGGGGATAGGATGCCGATGACCAGGGAAGGAGAGCGACAAAACGAAGAAGGAAGGAGAGGCTTCTCACAGGATTCCCCCCCC
>NC_051400.1:1106464-1106584 GCF_015228065.2 Penaeus monodon
TCGCCGGAGGTCTTCTCGCATTCCCAGGCTTCTAGGCGTCGTCGCGGCAGCGTTTGGTCCTCCCGCCCCGGCACTAGCCATCAGCCGGGGCTCTTTTCTTGTGCCACTCAGACCTGCTAC
>NC_051400.1:1107226-1107378 GCF_015228065.2 Penaeus monodon
AGGCAGCAGCCCTGGTGGGCCTTCGCCGCCCCCTCCTGGCTGTTAAAAGGGAGCGAGCGACGTCCGGAGCGCTCTCTGGCCGGGGGCGTTCCCGCTCCGCGCCCCCTCCCCAAGGTCGCGGGATCTGCACGGGATGAGGGGGGATGCTGGCT
>NC_051400.1:1107550-1107893 GCF_015228065.2 Penaeus monodon
CGGCAAAACTGGGGGTGGGCGGCGGGTGCCTGTAGGCGGGTGCTTGCTGCGAGAGGTAATGGGCGCTGCGGTCGTAGCGGGTGCCTGCGGGAGGGCGCGGTGGCGGCGTGGCTGGTGTGGCGGGGGAGAGGGCGCTGCGGCGGCCGAAGTTATGGCGTGCGTGAGGCGGGATCCCGCAGCTGAGTTCCCATTATTACCATTCCTGACGGAGAGCAGAACACCCATCACCCGCGGCCCCCTCGGGAGGCCCGAACGCGGCCGCCGTGTGGGGCCAAACACACGCACGTACGCACACTCAGACACGCATAGAGGGCGCCCGGGGAGGAATTCCTGCAACCTAGTA
>NC_051400.1:1107938-1108263 GCF_015228065.2 Penaeus monodon
ACGTTTTACGCTTCCCTCCCGCGTCCTTTGTCTCTTATTCTCCTTTTTTCTCTCCCCCCTCCATGTCACGGCCCTAATAGAACCTCGTCGGGGCCCGCTTCCCGCCCTCAGGCCCTGGGACCTTCGTCGGCGGCGTGAATCAGTCTCGAGGGCCTGGAAGATTTTCCCTTTGTCGTTTTTTTCTCTACTTCTTCCTCTCCTTCCTTTTTCTCTTTTTTCTCTTTTATTTCTCCCTTTTCAGCCTGAAGTCGGGGTAGACACCTGTTTGTTAGGCGGGGAACATCCCCCGTATCGGGGGGACGGTAGAAAGTCAAGGGCGTAGATG
>NC_051400.1:1108293-1108463 GCF_015228065.2 Penaeus monodon
TTTTGCGTTTGTTCGGTAACTTTTATTTCCCGGGGTTGGGGCCAGGGCGTCTTGGTCCTCCCTTCCTTGCTAATTTTTTTTCTCCCCGTTTTCCACCTTTTTAAACGCCCCCTTTCAATCCCAGGGGGGACCCCTATTTCCCCAACCCCTTTTTCCAGGGGGGGGGTCCC
>NC_051400.1:1108791-1108886 GCF_015228065.2 Penaeus monodon
CCCCCCCCCTTTTTGTTGCGTCCTTTCAGAGTTCATTATGCGCGGGTGTTTTATGGCCTAGCGTTATTAGTGACCGTTATCACAATATATTTTTT
>NC_051400.1:1109069-1109136 GCF_015228065.2 Penaeus monodon
TAGTCTTCACACACGCCTTATTTTTTGCGTATGTGAGATTAAAAAGGAGAGAGAGGAAGAGGGTTGA
>NC_051400.1:1109442-1109560 GCF_015228065.2 Penaeus monodon
TCAGTTTGTTTTCATAAAGTTTTTGTATTGTAAATACGATACAACATACCGATAATTAGTGGCTATAGCAACGATAGTAGTAAGTATATTTTCGGTAATTTCTAGTTACCGTGAATGC
>NC_051400.1:1109893-1110291 GCF_015228065.2 Penaeus monodon
GACCAAAGTTGTTTTACTTTTTTCTCTCCCTTTTATTTTTATATTTAACGTCAGGCTGTATATAGTTTAGATAGCATATAACGTGCCTTTACAGAGAGCAGTTCTAAAGTGGCCTTTTCATTGACATTTTGTTACCATAACATCTTGGCAGTGAAACATGGCAGACCCATCCCGCAGAGTTATTCACACCCCACGCGCCTCCTTTTCGTAAAATGATATTTATCAAAGGCTGTGCGACCTTCCTAACTTTTTTTCTTTCTTTTTCGACGGCTGCGAGGCCATCTTAGTGTTCTTTCGGGGTGTAGCATTCTTAATTAGATACGGTTTTTTGTTTACAGATTGAAGGTAATGATTGTTGAGTATGGTCGCATGTGTTTGTGTGTAAAAGCCTTTTCCCA
>NC_051400.1:1110354-1110809 GCF_015228065.2 Penaeus monodon
CGCGCGCGCGCGCCCGTGCATGCATGCGAGTATGTACATGTAGTTCTATATGCCTGCTCCTGCCGGCAACTGCTTATCAATTCACAAGCATCCTACATTATCGCCTATATTTTCGGCTCCTCCGCGCGTTGCCTCTCCCTCCGCTGATGACGACGTCGGCAATTATCAGCCCGGAGTGTCAGCCGGCCGCTGTCGTGTCTCGTCTTTATCGAGGCTCATTAATTCCGCCGCAGGTCGCCGTGTCAGCATTGTCTCGCCGGAGCTGTGTCGGCGCTGCTATCGTCCTGCGCGATCTCCGCTGACGCTCGGCTGACACTGTCCTCCATTATCCCGCGGCAGAAACAGGCTGTCAGGACCTTAAAACCTGCAGTGATAACGCTGACAAATGATGAGTTGGGCGGTTCCTCCCATCCCGTCCCATCACGCGCTGCTGAGTGTTTTTCTGATGGGGCGAA
>NC_051400.1:1111175-1111304 GCF_015228065.2 Penaeus monodon
CCCGGAGATGAAAAGGGGGGGGGGGGAGGGGCGATGATACCATTATTAAAAGGACGGCTTGGCATCACCCATTGATGGGATTGATGCTGCGATGCCGTGAGATCCATCCAGGGCGGTACGTGAGATCGA
>NC_051400.1:1111473-1111580 GCF_015228065.2 Penaeus monodon
GTTAGGTGGGTCGCCGCTACATCATGTCGATACTCAGGGCGAGGAGTGTGGGATCTTGTTCGATATGTTAGTCGCAGTGTGAAAAGGTGTCATTAATATTTATCACC
>NC_051400.1:1111635-1112027 GCF_015228065.2 Penaeus monodon
AAAGAGAAAGAAAAAAAGATGGAGGTGAAGAAAGAGAAAGAAAATTTGATAGAGAAAGAGAAAGAAAAGGAGATGGAGAAAGAATAAGAAAAGGAGATAAAGAGAAAGAGAATAAGGAGGGCCAAAAGAAGAGAGGAGGAAGTAACAGAGAGAATAAACCAGGAGGATTCCACTGCCATGGTTCTGGGGTATCCGGAATGTGTTATGAAAGTCATGACATAATTTGTTTAGTCGGAAACCAGAGGAAGCCAGACACAACCCATACTGGCGACGCATATTTGTTTGCAACCCACGCTTTCATGCAGCCGTGCTTGTTGCAGGCTCATTTTGCTCGTAAGCTTGTCAAAACAGACGGCGTGAGACGGTCATACCCCGAGTCAACGTGGCGAGTT
>NC_051400.1:1112153-1112362 GCF_015228065.2 Penaeus monodon
GTGAGTGAGTAATATTTAAGGCGTGGGCATAATAAGGCCTCATGACATCATAAAGATTTGATAAGGGTAATGAGCGGAGTTGATCAGAGAACGGTGTAGGTGCGATCGAGGGTCAGTACTTGGAAAACGAGGAGGGAGTGCCACGGTACTGGAACTTGGCACTCGGGGACACGTTTGGTTGTGGTCGTTTATCTCTCTCGTTTATTTCT
>NC_051400.1:1112652-1113286 GCF_015228065.2 Penaeus monodon
GCTAAATTTTACTTTTTTAGTTTATTTTTTGCTATTTTTGTTCTTGCTTTAATTTTGTAGGTTTTACGTCCCAAAGGAACTTCAAATGGTGATTTTTTTTTCTTTAAAGTGAAAATTTTTTATTTTTTGTATCGTCTCTCTCTCTTATCCTTTCCTATCCATTTTATTACCCCCTTTTTCCCCTATTTCCCTTGTCCTTTGCTTTTCCCTCTCCCTTTCCTCGCCGCTTGCTCGGCACCCGAGGAGAGCAGGATCGCTTCGGGACGGCCCTAATGATGATAGAGAGGATGGCTTAGGCTTAATTACACCGGGCCCCTTAAAGTATGTAATAAGCTGCGGTGGGGGAGCGGGAGGGGGAGGGGACGGGTGGGGGGGTTGGGGGAAGTAGAGGGGGTTGGGGTGGGGAAGGGGGTTTGGGGGAAGTAAAAGGGGGTTGGGGTGGGGAGGGGGGGGGGAAGGTTTTGGGGGGAAAGGAGGGGGGTTGAGGTGGGGAGGGGGAGGGGAAGGGGGTTTGGGGGGGATGAGGAGGGGAGAGGGATGGGGATGGGGTTTGCTGGAGAGGAGAGGATGCAAGGGTCGTTTGTGACATATTTGATGTTTGTTGCCCTGTCTGCCCTCTCTCTGTTTCGTTCTT
>NC_051400.1:1113442-1113871 GCF_015228065.2 Penaeus monodon
TCTTTTTTCTTCATCATAATATAAAACTTCCGAAAGAAAAGAAGAATTAAGAATGTGAAAGTCAATTGGATTATTGAACGGTTTACAGAAATTATGAGAATGATGAAAAGTGAACAAAGAAATGAAAGAAGTAGGTAGAGGTGCACCAGTTAGTTATTTTGGTTTCCTTCTGTGGTCCTCATGACAGTCGGGGAATGACAGCTGTCAGTCAGTCGGGCGCTGGGGCTGACGGCGGCTGACGGAAATGCAGTAGCGATTCGTCGTCCTCGAGGCCTCCCCCCCTCCCCCCCCCCTCAGAAGCTGAGGCAGCGTCCATCCCGTGCCTCCTTCGGGGTCTCCGGTGGGCCCCTCCTTCACTCCTGACAGGGCAGCGCCGCCCCTGGCTACCAAGGGCTTAATTCATTCCTCTGCTGACCCTTTCCTCATGGC
>NC_051400.1:1114592-1114719 GCF_015228065.2 Penaeus monodon
GAGTGAGTGACAGCCAAGACAGCCCGTGGGAGAGCTTGTGTGGGCCTCATTTCGTAATAAACTAGATTTCCAAGTCCCTTCTCAATTCGTTTATTGGTATTATCGCTTTTTGCTATTATCGTCTTAG
>NC_051400.1:1114744-1114862 GCF_015228065.2 Penaeus monodon
GAGAATCGTTCATGCTGTATATTTAACACTTGTTGGTTACTAATGACCTGATTAGCAAATATATGTTTTTAAAAATTCTTTAATGGCGTTGGGTTCTGCAATATACCTGCCGGGGTTC
>NC_051400.1:1115120-1115360 GCF_015228065.2 Penaeus monodon
TATATTATAGATAAGCCATGGCATGATACTAAATAATTACAGGCGCCGATGACTTGCCGATAACTTAGGGTCGAATCTGTATACCTTCGTCAGCAGACCTCAGGGCATAGGGTACGGGGGTGGGGTACTGGGCATGGGAAGAGGGTGAGAGGGGGGGAGTTAGGGGTATAGATGTTGGCCCCATTAGTTAAATAAGCGTATTTGGAGGTGGTCCCTTGTTTTCAGCGATTCTTTTTAGGC
>NC_051400.1:1115419-1115512 GCF_015228065.2 Penaeus monodon
TATTTTAATGATTTTCTCGTGGTTATTCTTTGCTGTTGTCAGCGTCTTTTTTCACTTATGTAAGGAAATGTATTCTTACAGAGAGAGAGACAG
>NC_051400.1:1115914-1116050 GCF_015228065.2 Penaeus monodon
GCTAAATTTTACTTTTTTAGTTTAGTTTTGTTTGCTATTTTTGTTCTTGCTTTAATTATTGTAGGTTTTACGTCCCAAGGAACTTCAAATGGTGATTTTTTTTTCTTTAAAGTGAAAATTTTTATTTTTTGTATCG
>NC_051400.1:1116131-1116254 GCF_015228065.2 Penaeus monodon
TCGGCCGCTTGGCTCGGCACCCGAGGAGAGCAGGATCGCTTCTGGACGGACTAATGATGATAGAGAGGATGGCTTAGGCTTAATTACACCTGCGCTTAAGTATGTAATAACAGCGTGCGGTGG
>NC_051400.1:1116285-1116507 GCF_015228065.2 Penaeus monodon
GGTTGGGGGAAGTAGAGGGGGTTGGGGTGGGGAAGGGGGTTTGGGGGAAGTAGAGGGGGTTGGGGTGGGGAAGGGGGAGGGGGAAGGTTTGGGGGAAGTAGAGGGGGGTTGAGGTGGGGAGGGGGAGGGGAAGGGGGATTGGGGGGATGAGGAGGGGAGAGGGATGGGGATGGGGTTTGCTGGAGAGGAGAGGATGCGAAGGGTCGTTTGTGACATATTTGA
>NC_051400.1:1116660-1117098 GCF_015228065.2 Penaeus monodon
TCTTTTTTCTGCATCATAAGAGAAAACTTCCGAAAGAAAAGAAGAATTAAGAATGTGAAAGTCAATTGGATTATTGAACGGTTTACAGAAATTATGAGAATGATGAAAAGTGAACAAAGAAATGAAAGAAGTAGGTAGAGGTGCACCAGTTAGTTATTTTGGTTTCCTTCTGTGGTCCTCATGACAGTCGGGGAATGACAGCTGTCAGTCAGTCGTGGCGCTGGGGCTGACGGCGGCTGACGGAACTGACAGTAGCGATTCGTCGTCCTCGAGGCCTCCCCCCCTCCCCCCCCCCTCAGGAAGCTGGAGGCAGCGTCATCCCGTGCCTCCTTCGGCGTCTCCGGTGGGCCCCTCCTTCACTCCTGACAGGGCAGCGCCGCCCCTGGCTACCAAGGGCTTAATTCATTCCTCTGCTGACCCTTTCCTCATGGCCTATCC
>NC_051400.1:1117825-1117952 GCF_015228065.2 Penaeus monodon
CGAGTGAGTGACAGCCAAGACAGCCTCGTGGGAGAGCTTGTGTGGGCCTCAGTTTCGTAATAAACTAGATTTCCAAGTCATTCTCAATTCGTTATTGGTATTATCGCTTTCGCTATTATCGTCTTAG
>NC_051400.1:1117977-1118108 GCF_015228065.2 Penaeus monodon
GAGAATCGTTCATGCTGTATATTTAACACTTGTTGGTTACTAATGACCTGATTAGCAAATATATGTTTTTAAAAATTCTTTAATGGCGTTGGGTTCTGCAATATACCTGCCGGGGTTCATGCGAGATAATC
>NC_051400.1:1118572-1118668 GCF_015228065.2 Penaeus monodon
TTTTTTTTTTTTTCCGGGGGGGAAAAAAAAAGGGGGGGGAAAAAAAAAAAAAAAATTTTTTTTTTTTTTTCCCCCCCTTCCCCCTTTTTTTTTTTT
>NC_051400.1:1118697-1119087 GCF_015228065.2 Penaeus monodon
GGGGGGAAAATGGGGTTTTTATTTTATTCCCCCCCCGGGGGGGGGCCACTGGCCGGGGGGCCCGCCCAAAAAAGGGGGGGGAGGGCCCTATTTTTCCCCCCCCCGGGGGTTTTTTTTTTGGGGTTTTTTTTCCCTGAGGAAGGGGGGGGAGAGGGGGAGAAAAGGGAGGGAAAGGGGGGGAAAAAGATTTTATAGCCCTGGTGTAAATTGGCGCGATTTTGGATATTGGGTCAATCTGTTACCTTCGTCAGCAGCCTGGGGGGTCGGGGGTGGGGTACTGGGCCATGGAAGAGGGAGAGGGGGGTTGGGTGATTTGCCCCATTTTTTAATCGTATTTGGAGTGGTCCCTTGTTTTCAAGCGATTCTTTTTAGGCGTTTTTTTTGTGTGTG
>NC_051400.1:1119333-1119441 GCF_015228065.2 Penaeus monodon
GTTAGTACCCGCATGATAGCGATGAAACAGGTGACTCGCTAATAATTATAGTATTGTTACCCAAGTACCCAAGATAATGGGAGGAAGGAGGGGAAGGAGGCGAAGCAA
>NC_051400.1:1119504-1119642 GCF_015228065.2 Penaeus monodon
GTCTGAAGGAGGAAGGAGAGACTTGAATTGCGGAAAAGGGTGCCAGGATGAAGGAAGGCGAAGGTAGGGCTGCGACAACAGGTGTGGGAGGAGGCGAGATGAGGGGGAGACAGGGGCGCAGAGGGGCGCGCCAGGTGA
>NC_051400.1:1120267-1120595 GCF_015228065.2 Penaeus monodon
GTGGCACTCCCGTGACGTCAGTGGCCATTACGCCTTTGTGTCTCCTGACAGCGGAGAATCAGGCTGTTGATTACGCCTGTCCTCTGACGTCGCATTAGACCCGTGATGGCCATCTGTCTGCGTGACGTCGGTCCTCCTCGCTGCCCGTCTGTCTCAGGTGATATCTCTAACCCCCCCCCCCCCCCACACACACAGTCCCCACTTTTATATATCGCTTCTCTCCACCCCCCCCCCCTTTTTTTTCGTTTTCTTTCGTAAGTTTTGATGATTTTTTTTTTCTTTTTTCCCCTGTGTCTTTCTCGGTCTTTCGTTGTCTTGCTTTATCTTT
>NC_051400.1:1120716-1120825 GCF_015228065.2 Penaeus monodon
TAATCTCTCTTTTTTCCATCGCCTTTTTCCTCTACTTATCCATCCATTTATCCATATATCGCTCTGTACATTTTTATGTCTATCTCTGCATCCATATCGAGGACCGTTT
>NC_051400.1:1120942-1121085 GCF_015228065.2 Penaeus monodon
GCTGAGAGAAGGAAGGCAAATAGATAAGGGTAGATAGATAAGGATAATAGCGGGGGGGGGAGAGGAGGGAGGGTGGAGGGGAAGGCCTACGCTCCGAGGGATTGCATTTCCCGACGGCGGCGCAGAGGGAGGTTGTGGAGGAC
>NC_051400.1:1121136-1121748 GCF_015228065.2 Penaeus monodon
GGTTGGTCCTCGATGACCACCATTGCTTCCCGCGGCGCATGGAATTGATTACGGATAGGCCTGTGCTGTCACGCCTTTTTTTTTATATATACTTGACATAGGCCTATGTGAGATTGTTTTTTTTTTTTCCTCTCTCGTAAATAGGCCTATTGAAAGGTAGGTTTATTCAGGCATAGTTATTTTTATTAGGCTGAGCGGGAGGTTAAAGGAAAAAGGGATTACCCTTTTAGGGAGCTTTACAATTCATTCGAATAGGCCTATAAAGTATAACTGTAAAAAAGAAAGGAAAAGGTAATATTCACGTCTTTCCGTCCGGCGTCAATATGTCGTCCGGAACACAACGCAGCGCTCAGGTCCGATGTGATATATCCACTCTGCGTAATTATTTCGAGGCAGTTTTAAGAATATTCAGCGCTTTGTCTTGGAACAATGCGGACGCGGAGCCAATAAACGGCCGGACGGAGCGACACTATAGGCTTTTTGTCTTCACGCGAAGGGCCGGTGCGGATGGGTAGGCCTACATTAAGGGACAGGTCGGCGCCCCGTCAGACAGTGGGCCAAGTGGTCCTCAAGACGGGCTTTTCAATATTGATAGACAGGAACCTTCTTATG
>NC_051400.1:1121776-1122084 GCF_015228065.2 Penaeus monodon
CTTTTGATCATTATTTTGTCGATTTGCATCCGTATTCTCTCGGTACCATTCACGGCGAGCACGGGTTTTGGATTCACATAGGCCTACCCGTGGCATCTTGTTTCTTTCGGGACAAGAGGCTGCAAGGAGATGCTAAGAGCGCCCCGCCTCCCTATCACGCATTTGCCACGTCCATTCGGCAATAATCCCCTTTAATTCTGCCCCGAAGACGCCCTTACAGGTGGGCGGCGACATGAAAGACCCCGGCCAGAGCTCGGTAAACAAAAGAACGTCAAACAACGCAGCCTCCCCGCGGGTTGTGATCGGCA
>NC_051400.1:1122542-1122738 GCF_015228065.2 Penaeus monodon
GCGATAATGCGTACCGATAGTTTGGTATTAACGAGAGAATTTAGGTGATAAAGGCCCACGAGAAATAGCGAAAGCGAAATAGCGAAATTATCCCACAGAAATACGTTCGAGTAAAAGGGAGATACTAAATAGGTTATCAACAAGTGAATAAGGTCTAATTAGCCGTTTTCCTCATCACGTTGCCCCCCCCCCCCTT
>NC_051400.1:1122984-1123052 GCF_015228065.2 Penaeus monodon
CCAGCATCACCTGTTCTCAATACTCGACTAGATCTATAGCGCGAGCATGTAGGTATGTGTGAGAGCTA
>NC_051400.1:1123099-1123232 GCF_015228065.2 Penaeus monodon
TGCGTGTCCCTCGTGGCTACTGCCTGATCTCGGGGTAATTACGGTGGTAAATGTTTGGCCAATACATTAGTCGGGATTCGTGTAATTAGAATTTTTTAATGGGTTCACCGTTGACATTCTTGGTGATAGCGTC
>NC_051400.1:1123354-1123657 GCF_015228065.2 Penaeus monodon
TTCGCTCGCTCATTTTCCGTATATTTTCATGTCTATTTCCACCAGAATCCATATAACAGCAGCCCCTACTGGTATCCATATTTTACATATGATAATCCCTTGTCTGACCCTTCCATGTAAATCAAGTTGGCTTTCGTGTTTATACTTATAAGGAATTTAATTTCCGCCGCCGTCTCTCCCAGAACAAATACCTCATTACCATATTACCATATTATTTAGAAATTATGACGTGTTAAAAAGTTTGGAATATTCAGAAACTCGATGTAAGCGTTTGAAAAAATTCCCCTAGCTTGCAAAAAACAT
>NC_051400.1:1123941-1124197 GCF_015228065.2 Penaeus monodon
CCTTTTAATTGACATGGTTTTCTAATTAGCCAACGATCATTAGTAAAGAGATTATGAGAGGAGAGGCGGGGCACAGTGGCAGACGGAAGGGAGGGGGGTACTGGGGGAGGGTAGGGGGGGAGATGGTAGTCGTCCCCCTCTCCTTATAGGGTGTGTCTCGGCTTCCATAACGGGTGGAAAATAATTTGGCAGTCGGGTGTTATGTGCCTTGTGTAGCGACGCCGTCATGCCCCACACGTTGATGGCCGGGTCTCAT
>NC_051400.1:1124485-1124787 GCF_015228065.2 Penaeus monodon
ATGCTGTGGCGTAGGGGAAACTATGAAGGTAACAGGGGGTCTAGAGTCTAAATAACTAGCCTTTAGAGTTTGTTTAGACTTTTTGAGGGGGGGGGTGGCGCATCGGTGCCTGAATGCGGAGATGAAATGGTCGGTATGTTATGTCCTCTTTCGCTATTTTCTCTCGCATCCCCGCGTTTCGTCCCTCTGCTTGTCTGTCTCCCTGTGATCTATCCCGTGACCTTTTTGATTGTATCCCTTGCACGCCCAGACCGGGATTGCTGTCGCTGCAAAGGTCTATATAAGTAAGGTCTTGTTGGGTG
>NC_051400.1:1125383-1125706 GCF_015228065.2 Penaeus monodon
CCCGCGAGAGTCGACGAGCGGTGTCGGAAATTCTCACCGCCGCCCCGAGTCAGGTTGTGCCCGCATGCCCGTCCTGTTGGGTACATTTGCGTGTGTAGAGATGCCTCGCGAAGACCACAGGTGGCTGGGGCATTGTTCTTGTTTGGCGTCGGTCATTTATATGGCAACATTGTTGGCTAGTTGGCCGGACGTTCAGTGGCATAATGTATTTGGCTGAGGGATTAAGGTACCCTGTCTCCTTTTTTTTTTTAAGAATTTGCTTGATCGTTGACCGGTAATTATCTGGAAAAAAAAAGTTCCCATACGTTGCATTTAATGTCGTT
>NC_051400.1:1125730-1126671 GCF_015228065.2 Penaeus monodon
AAAGCCTTTGATCTCCATTTGCGTGACTCTCCTTTGCCCTGGTTGCCATTTACCACCCACCCTTTAGCGCCCAGGTCCCACGCCCTCCAGGTCCCCAGATCGCCAGGTCCTCATCTGCCGGAGTCTGGAGGCTTCGAAGGTCATGGGAGACAAAGTTCGCGAACACGTCCTTCGTCATGGAACGCCCTCGTCATGAAAAGTCCTAGTCGTGAAAAGTCCTGGTCATGAAACGCCCTCGTCATGAAAAGTCCTCGCCATGAAGCGTCCTTGTCATGAAAAATCCTCGCCATGAAGCGTCCTCGTCATGAAACACACTCGTCATAAAGCGTACGCGTCCTGAAAAATCCTCGTCATGAAACGCACTCTTCATAAAAATTCCTCGCCATGAACCGTCCTCGTCATGAACCGCACTCGGCCACAACAACACACCCAGCTTAGTGTTAATCCCTAACTCCCGACGTCAGCTTTTGTTATGGTCCCCGTGATCTTTGCTCTTTTCTTGGGGCGTGAGTGTCTGTCTGTTCATGTGTGACCTTGGGGGGTAGGGCTGACCTTGGCTGGTGGGGGGCCTTATACAATTAGCTGTGTGATAGGGTACAATCTCGTGGTATGTTTCTGTAATAATTGCTAGGTTCTGTGACTTTTTCGTAATCGCAATCTTGATTATTTTTATTTCTGTGAAACACCTTTTTGTATTTGTTATAAAAAGGCATACATTTTTTCTGTAATTAAAATCAGATATCCTTTCATTTATGTCAAACATCCATTATTTTTATAACAGAACTCATTGTTATAACTGAACTCATATATATTTTTTTCTGTAACCAAAAGCTCACGTACTCGATTTCTTTTTCCAGGTGAGTTTGTGCGGAGGAGACGGAGGTCCCTGGAGTGTGAGTTGTTGATTTCCATCTTGCAAGGAAGTGCGGGAGGAATTATAG
>NC_051400.1:1127071-1127222 GCF_015228065.2 Penaeus monodon
GGATGCTGCGGGAACAGAGGCATAGATCCGCTGCTCTGCTTTTCGTACTGTTCCTGTAGTGTCGGCGGCATCCTCCCGTGATACAGGGTTAACTAGGTAGCATTAGCACGTGAGTGTGAATGTTATTTGTCTCGGACTGTGTGTTTAAAGG
>NC_051400.1:1127384-1127522 GCF_015228065.2 Penaeus monodon
GGAGACGCAAGCCCTTACTTATAGGCCCATATTCGGCCCCGGCAGGAACAGGCCTCGAGAAGTGCCCTCATCATCCCTCGTAATGGGCCATTAGCGCGTTAAAAGTCTGTATTTGACGGGGTGCGATGTAATCTACAC
>NC_051400.1:1127826-1128265 GCF_015228065.2 Penaeus monodon
TACTTAAGGGACTGGTTTCAGAAACCTGTACAACATTTACTCATGTAACAATGACACAAAGCAAAATGACTTGCAATAATACCGGAGCGATTTTTTATTGTTTATTATTGTTGACATTTAGCAGCTGATTATTGGCTGTCATCGCGGCAGTGAAAACAGCACGGTGAAGCGAGGGGAAAAGTGCCGAACAGTGATCAATTCGAAGGGTTTATCGGGCTTTTGGGCATCCTGTGTTGCCGTTGCATTTTTGCAACGTGATTTGGATAGATAACGCGGTGTACGCACTGCGCATATGTGCTACGTAGGGTAACCAAAAACTTTTTTCCCCCTTGCCCTTCTCGGGCCCTTCTCCCTCATTCCCCTCCTTCTCGCCCTTTTTCTTCTTCTCATTCTCTCCTTCTACTCTTCCACCATTACCTTTTTTTTTATCCCCTTTGCA
>NC_051400.1:1128791-1128990 GCF_015228065.2 Penaeus monodon
GATGAGTCATGCCATTCTCAATCTCCATGAAATACGTTTTATTAACCTCATTGATTATTTTATATCATGATTCACGTTGAGGTCAGCGAGATCTACATTTTATAGACGGATTTGATTCGTATGACGTCACGCGACTGAAATGCCATGCAGTTAATAGTGTAAATAGTAGGTAAAAAAAAAAGGGTAAAAAGATAGCGTG
>NC_051400.1:1129144-1129792 GCF_015228065.2 Penaeus monodon
CGGTGTCATTTTTCTCCGAGTGTTTATTGCTTTCCTTTAGAAGTACGGATTCTGAAGGCCAGCGACTACCCGCCCGCTGGTCGTGCCGCGCCCCAGCCCTGCCGCGGCCACGGGGCTGGAGCGCACTTCACTCTGCGCTCGGCGTCGCTGCGTCCTGCATAGTGCGCGCAGGCCAGAGAATGGGCGCTTGAACTTTCGACTGCGGCCAGATGGTGCGCGCCGGAAACTGCTGCGAGTGTGGGGGGGGGGGCAGCGCTCGTCGGGACAGGAGCGGCCTCGGAACGCCTCGGCGGCTCGTCCAGTTCCGCATGACGGACTTGGTCGTGACTGCGGCCGGGAACGGCGGACGCGGCACCGCTGTGCATGACCCGCGCTCACCTTTTCGTTTCCCCGCGACCAAAATCGCCGCCGCTGCTGGCTCTCGCCGGGAAATTGCACGCCGATATTTCCGTTGCCTGCCTCGGCACCGGCGCGGAACTGGCGACGCGTGACGGCGTTGCGGCGGCCCCGCGACCGATGCACTGGGCGGCGGGACACGCGGAACGGGATCGTCGCGGCGGCGGGCGGGCGGGAACTGGTGAGAGCGACGCGATGAGGATATTTTTTCTCGCTATTAGTGATGTACGGTTAAAATGCTCTTGAGTTCTT
>NC_051400.1:1129985-1130541 GCF_015228065.2 Penaeus monodon
CACAGTACATGACCTTCTCCGCTATAACGAGACCGGATGTGTCAGAGATTCCGCAGACAGGCGCACGCATTGCTAATGTGGGGCTGGTGCCGTGTGGCCCTCCGCCGCGGCACTCCCCCGCCACATGCACCGGCGGCGGCCAGCGTCAGCCAGCGTCAGCACTCGGTCCCATTCACAAAATTGATTCACACTTACGCAACGTGGGCAGCTGGGACTCGTGCTGTTAATCCGCTTATCGTGATTTAGGGAGGGGATTTACGGGACGCTTTTGAAGAGAAGGTAATAGTGAGTTGAAATCCCCCGGGACCTGTTTGCTTGCTCCGTTCTCTCCATCGCGACATTTCCCCCCCTCCTCGTGGCATTCCCTCCCGACGGAAATCTGCGCCGGGCATCAAGGCCCCCGGGAGCTTCCGGTTGGGTAGCAAGACGGCGGAATGTGGCGAGGATAACAAAGGGCACGGGGAATTAAGGGCATGGTAAGTCCAAAGGGGGAGGGGGGCTTTTGCAGTGAAACGGTGGAGGGACGACTTTTGAAATAGGTTATTTGAGCTCAGAC
>NC_051400.1:1130859-1131935 GCF_015228065.2 Penaeus monodon
TATGCCCTTCTCCTTCACACTTCTAATTCTCATGTATTCTTGCATTCTTGCACTGGTGCTCGATGACTGACGTAGTCTCCTCTCTCATTAAACCCTATCCCGTGCACTGCGATTCATTCTTCTTATTAATCTTTTCACTTGTGGAGCGACAGATGGTTCGTAAGGGGTAGGGGTGGGGGGGGGCACTCTGCCTGCCACGGCGGGAGAGGAACGCGTGGCCATGGCACATTGTCGGGGAATCTCTTGCTGCGAAAATCTCTGTTTTGTCTTGCATGGAAGAGGGAGGGTCGTTTCGACGTCTGATAATACTGTGGGTAGTTCGGTCTGTGGGTAATTCGGTCTGTAGGCACCTAGGTCTTCAGGTAGTTCGATCTCTGGGTGGTTTATTTTGTGAGTAGTTCAGTCTATGGGCAGTTCGGTCTGTGGGGAGGTCTGTCTATGTATTTGGTGTACATTGCTGCCCTCTGCATCGCGTGATTGTATCTGGCGTTGCGTCGTGGGAAGAGGGGGCGAGAGGCATGTATGGTGTGGTCGTTATGGGTTTTTGTTCCTCGCGTTCGACTGTGTGTGTCGGCGTAAACTAGGCGGGGGGAGGGGGGGGGATTAAAGTAGCCATTTGCTAAAGTTGTTTGTTAATTAACATTTTCTTTTGTTTTGTGAGGAACCGGGATTTAATTAGTGACTATTTTTCGACTTGATTTGTTCATGGTAAATTCGTTGGATGATTTGGGCGTACAGGTGGGCGTGGTCTGTATGGCAAAAGTGCCAGGGCACCCTTCATACCAGGGTAAGGGGGAGGGTAGCAGCGGGGGCGTAGAGAGTTGAATACCCCCCACCCCACCCCTACCACCCTTCTACGCCCAGTGTGATAAAATTGCGTCCCTCTGCTTCTTAAGAAAGTACACAAAATTGACTGTCGATTTGCATGCGACTCTTGCTTGTGGCGTCGCTGTGCCTTGATTGGTGGCGAAGGTGTTTGGACAAGCGCTGGGCGGCTGCAGTATTTTCTGGCCCTGATACCATCTCCCCAACACTGCTGGCTTGGCCCTTCCTTAGTCTCTTCTGGCCATCCCCAT
>NC_051400.1:1132465-1133332 GCF_015228065.2 Penaeus monodon
ATGTGTGCTGCAAGTAACAAAGCTCGCCCGATGAGTCCTCGCCAGCAGCTGCGGGATGTGCGAGGCCAGGTGTCAAGGAGACGACGAACAGTAAAGCAGGAGAGTGGCTCTGAAGGGTGGCCTGATGGCGGCGATCCGTGCCCCCGGTCCGCGTCCCTCACTCGAGCTCATTCCGCCAGGATTTCGCATCGCCTCTCGCCCTCATGGCGGCGACCTCGGCTGTAAATCCCTCCCTTGGCCAATCTGCGAGCTCGTCGGCACCTCGTTGGCCAATTAGAAGGTGTTTTGAAACGTGCGTGGTGTAGGAGGCCAGGTTAGCGACGACAGGACCTCCGCAAGGCCCTTGTCCTGTCATAGCGGGGTCAGTCAGCTGATCTACGGGCGACCCGCATCAGCTGTTCCCGTCCATCAGCTGGGAAAACAAACAGCGGCGTTCCCAAGGTGGGGGGGGCGGGGGGGGAATCGAAGCTCACCGCGTGCGCAAGTGATTCGGAATGAGGCAGGTAAGCTTCCCTGCTTCAACCTATGTTTCTAAATTTTACTTTTCCCACAGAGGTTCCTCGATTGAAGCTCTCGGCTTAGGTTGTGTTGTACTGTAACTAATACTTTATTATTTTAACTTGTATTATTAATTGACTTTTGAATTTATTAAATGTCTGGGCGTCTAATAGCTTAGCTCTTGCTTGTTTGACCCGGGTTTGCGTAGAGGCGGAGAGGAGCTCTAGTGAAAAAAAATAACACAGAAGGATCGTCTCAAAAGATGAAGAACAACTACAGTACCAACAGATGTCAAGAGAGCGCGTTAGTCATGCAGTATCGAGTAAATGTTTACTAATGTGAAATTAAATTAGCTAGGTTTTGCAGCGT
>NC_051400.1:1133559-1133753 GCF_015228065.2 Penaeus monodon
ACTACCATATTTGGCAGTGGCAGGTGCAAGTTTGCAACCTGGACACTAAGACTGCCGGATTCCATGAGGATTTTACATTGTCTCCTTAATGTAGCATAGGACGAAATTCCCGTGCGATCGGGCTGAGCGTGGAAGCGAAGAGTGCAACGCTTTTGGAGAATGATTGATACGTGTGTTGCGGGCGGCGGGGGTGA
>NC_051400.1:1133972-1134105 GCF_015228065.2 Penaeus monodon
TTTGGGAAATCAAACATATAAATAGCGCGATCGCCGTAAACGTGGGAAGAGTGCGATGAGCGATGAGTGCCGGCGGCGGGGATCCTGTAGTGCCCCTTGTTTGTTTGTGCAGCCACGCTTATCACGGGGCCAG
>NC_051400.1:1134358-1134524 GCF_015228065.2 Penaeus monodon
TTTCCCGCGAGTCCTTCTTCAGCCGCCCCTGTCCTGCAATTGAATCTCCGGCGGCCCCGAGCAGTGCGACCTGCGGCGGCCTTGCAGATCTCAAGATGGGAGGAATCGATATATTTGTGGATTTATCTGCACACTGGTGGCGATTTTTTTTTTCTTATTGTTGGTA
>NC_051400.1:1134676-1135126 GCF_015228065.2 Penaeus monodon
GTCGCGTCTGAGGTGATGCGAGGACCCGTGTGATGAAAACCGCGTCACACACGGCTTTGGGATGCGGCCGCGTCTCCGCTCACTCCCGCGTCCCGCAGCGTGTTGGCCCTTCCGTCGACGACTTATTACTGCCATTAGTCTCTCTTCGCTGCTATTTATAACGTCGATGGCCCTCTTCGCCGCGAGATGAAGCCGGGAGTTGGAATCGCCTTTGATTGATCGTCTTGCCAAGGGACGCATCGCCATCCGTTGAGCGTCTTGCAAGGGACGGATCTCCGGCAATTGATCGTGTTGCAGGGAACGGATTCGCGAAAGGTGCGCACAATGGCCTGCCATGGGAGGGTTCCGAAGTAGCCCACTGTTAATAATATACTTAAGAACCTGTTTGTAATACTATACACCCAGGGGAGAAACAGCGCTGTGTCTTCCATGCATTCTTAACTGCCAAGA
>NC_051400.1:1135705-1135893 GCF_015228065.2 Penaeus monodon
CTTTCGGTTGATAAACTACACCAATTTTTATCTCCGCTTCCTCCCTTCCTCTTCATTTACCTCCTCCACCGTTATTGTGGAATGCTCTTGCAACCTCCTTTATCGTGTCCTCGCCCCCTTCCGCCATGTTGCAGGGCACTTTCCCTTCTGTTGCATATTTTCTTTTGTTCGCCTTGCAATGGTGGGCA
>NC_051400.1:1136548-1136618 GCF_015228065.2 Penaeus monodon
GTTGACACGGCGGTCGTGTAGGTGGGCGGCGCAGACACGAGGCTGGCTGTGAAGGAGAGAGCGCCAGGCC
>NC_051400.1:1136869-1136946 GCF_015228065.2 Penaeus monodon
CCTCCCGGATCCTGCAGGATTAGTAAGGTCCTCAGACGCTGGCAGGAGGACACTCACACGCTAGGAATGCAGTCTGG
>NC_051400.1:1136985-1137056 GCF_015228065.2 Penaeus monodon
GCAAAGTCTCCCCGCTGGCCTGTGAAATGGCACGACGGCAGCGGAGGCCTCAGTGCCAGCCGCAGACAGAA
>NC_051400.1:1137202-1137552 GCF_015228065.2 Penaeus monodon
TTGTGCACTTTTCCTCATGGCACGTAAAGCCCTCTCTCCTCGGCCTGAATCCGACTGTTTTCGCGAGTTGTCTTCTTCATTAGGCCAGTGTTGACATTCCGCCTGGCCGCGAGTTTTTGCAAGCGGCGCCAGAGGACCCAAATAGGGACGGCCCCTCGGCTGCTCCTGCACGCGAGGGAGGGTTCGAGCGGATTTCCCCGGCGCGAGGACCTTCGAGCTTGTGTAAATCAGGAGTTCCTCCCCATAAACCAACAGAGATTAAAAGCCGGCGGTGCGGGCGGGACAAAAACAAGGTCGAGAACGTGCGCGCGCCATGACCTGAGTTGGCCCAGAACCCACACATGCCAGCT
>NC_051400.1:1137574-1137917 GCF_015228065.2 Penaeus monodon
TCACCTTGCAGTCCCTCCTGTGGTGCAGCTGGGGCGGCGTCGAAATCACCTTTGGCGACGGGAGCGAGCGTGCTGCCCAGCGGACGCGTGCGTGTGCCTGGGTACAACGGACGTGTGCGTGCGTGTTTCGGCGTACGTGCATGGACAATGCCCACGCGGAAGGAGTGCGCAGAGGTGGCGGGCGGACGGCGCGAGGTGTGGCGCATGACGGAGTGAGGAGAGGGATGGCTGGCTCACTTGGCAACATTGTGCGAGCTGCAGTTAGGGTGTGGGCGGGCCTGCATACCTCTCGCGCACTGGACTGTGGCGGCCGGGGGGCACCCTGGGGACACACTGGGGGCAC
>NC_051400.1:1138032-1138190 GCF_015228065.2 Penaeus monodon
TTTTAATGTCCAACCTTTCTAACATAACTGAGAGTTGAACAAGTGCGAGTACCTGTAGGTCGAGCCGGAGCGACGGCTTCGAGAGACACGTTTTGCGAATTAAGGCGCTGGGGAATCATTCTTGGCTGATGGTGAATGCCAAGGGGGAAGAAAGGGTG
>NC_051400.1:1138439-1138515 GCF_015228065.2 Penaeus monodon
CCGACGAGGGGAGTTGCGCGACGGTTTAAGAGGAAGAGCTTCATTTATGGTGATGATTATGCTTGCTTGTGTAGGC
>NC_051400.1:1138698-1138782 GCF_015228065.2 Penaeus monodon
TCAGTCAGTTACTAAGTGAGAGAGGGGGGGGGGGGTGGAGAGAGGGATAGAAAGAAAGAAAAAAAATATATGTATCACACTATA
>NC_051400.1:1138817-1138929 GCF_015228065.2 Penaeus monodon
AAACGTATGTATGAATGTGTCTTGACTATATTTATGTGTGCACCGGATTGTAAATGGAGTGCCCATGTCTGTGATTTTTTACTTATTCTCGTACGCATTTCGGCGTCCACAA
>NC_051400.1:1139697-1139860 GCF_015228065.2 Penaeus monodon
GCCGCCGCCACGCCCAGGGTATCATTGCAGAGCAGCTGCTGTGGTTGCTCGCGTCTGGAGCCACGCCCCCCACACGCCCTGGCACTCGGTTGTGGGCCTTGACCCTCACCCTCCCCCCCCCCATCGCGTTTTGTTTATGTAATTTTATTTATCAATTTTGTTT
>NC_051400.1:1139955-1140115 GCF_015228065.2 Penaeus monodon
GGGGGGGGGGGTTCTTCTGATTTCATGTGCCTTAGTTGTCTCCCTGTCATCTGTGTCGGTATGTCTTGGAAAGTAATAATTTGCATGTCTGTGCGTTACTCTTTCCAATTAGAATCCTTGGCACCTGTTCTAGAGGTAAGGCGCCAGGTGTGTTTTTTTT
>NC_051400.1:1140146-1140541 GCF_015228065.2 Penaeus monodon
ATTCCACCCTTTCGCTGTCCTTGGGGTCTTTTCTGTTGTCTCGTTTATTTCTCTTCTTTTTTTCAGTCCTCTTTTTTCTTTCCTCTCCTTATTCCTTTTCTCCTCTCTTTTCTCGTCTCATCTTCTTTTCCTCTCTTCTCTTCTCTTCGCGTCTTTTACCCCCTTTTTTTATTCTCTCCTCGCCTCTTTTCTATCCTACTTTTCTCTTCTCGTTTCTTATCCTCGTTTCTTCTGTCCTCTCCTCCTCTTTCTTCCCCCTTTTTTCCCATCTCTCCTCCTCTCTTTCCCTTTTTTTCCCCATCTCTCCTCCTCTCTTCCCCTTTCTTCTCCTCTCTTCCCCTTTCTCCTCCTCCTCTCTTCCCCTTTCCTCTCCTCCTTTGCCTTCCTTCCTTGCA
>NC_051400.1:1140586-1140702 GCF_015228065.2 Penaeus monodon
GACCTGCCTTCCCGGCGCAGGATGCCTCGCGCGGCCGCAGTTAGGGCCATCTCCGCACCCGTTGGTCGTGATGATGATTGGCGTGGCAGGCCGAGGTCCACGGGCGCCGATCAGCA
>NC_051400.1:1140903-1141006 GCF_015228065.2 Penaeus monodon
AGCCAGGTCAGGGCTTTCGTCGGGGGCCAAGGGACGTGGGTGGCACACTGACGCCACTTTCCAGACACCGCTGACACCACTAAAGGAATGTGGACGCTGCCGA
>NC_051400.1:1141163-1141290 GCF_015228065.2 Penaeus monodon
TAAACACAGCCAATTGTGTGCTAAAATATTATAAAGGTCAGGGAGACGTATCCATCAGCGTCTCTTAGTGACCACTCATGACCCCTCCGGCGCTCATCAAGGTCCATCTGTGCTTCTCTTGTGTAAG
>NC_051400.1:1141448-1141549 GCF_015228065.2 Penaeus monodon
CACTGGGAGAGAAGTGGTGCCCCGTTTGGCATTGGCGGGCACGTGGAGGGGCAGGCGGGGCACTGGGATGGGGGGGAGGGGGTAAGGAAATAAGAGATACA
>NC_051400.1:1142403-1143100 GCF_015228065.2 Penaeus monodon
CCATGACGGCAACTTGTAATGCGGGGACGGCACTGGGTAGGCTCGCCTTATAGCCCCTTTTATGAGCTGTGAATCCCCCTCTCCCCTTCTCCCCTTGCCACTCCCTTCCCACCTCCCCCTTGCCATTCCCTTCCTCCCCCTCCCCCTTGTCACCCCTTTGCCACTCCCCCTTGTTACCCCCTCCCCCCCTCTCCCCTTGCCACTCCACTTCTCCCCCCGACCTGCCATCGGGGCGCTCGGTCGCCTGGCCGCTATGGTCGGAATTCTTACCGAGTCGTAAGGGACGATACGCCCATCCAGAATCGCCCTACGAGATTTGCCGCTGCTGGTCGCTGATTTGGGCGGAGGGTAACGAGGTCCCTTATTCCCTTCCCCCCCTCTTTACCCCTCCATGCCTTCATCCCTCCCCCCTCTCCCTCCCTCCCTTTTGGGTATGTTATTTTGTCCATGCCCCTCTCATTGTTCGTGTTCCTCCTCCCCCCCTCACCTCCTTTTCCTCCCCCCTCACCCCCTTCCCCGTCTCCCCCCCACCCTCCCCTCGCCCCCTTCCCCATCTCACCCCCACCCTCCCCTCGCCCCCCTCCCCTCGACACAGAGCCGCCGCTGTTATTCGTTCCTCGAGTCTGTGTTCTCCCGCAGCGCCGCTAGGCCGTCGGGCGCGGAGGCCGAGAGAGCGCTGAGGGGAGAGGACGATGAG
>NC_051400.1:1143338-1144826 GCF_015228065.2 Penaeus monodon
GGAGAGGGTGAGGGGAGCAATCTGAGGGAAAGGAGGCGACGGCGGGCGGCGTGGGTGAGGCAGGCCCTGTTTTTGCGCGAGGGGATTGCAAGCTTGAGGGCGAGCGAGTGCAAGCGCGGCGCAGGCGTGATGTTGCAGGCTATGCGAGGGTCAGCGGGATGTTTTCCGGAGGTTCTGTGGCGTTAATGTTTTGACTGGGAGGCCCAAGGTCACGGCGGACGATGTTGCGGCGCTGAGGATGTTTGTGTTGAAGATGTTGCTTGTTGAAAATGTTGCTGTGTTGCTGTGACATTTCGAGGGGAGGGAGCGTGTCTAGCTGCTGTGCGGTCGTGCTGGTCTCGCCCAGTATCCTATTTCTAATATAGTTTTACGTCTCGGGTCCCTCCTGTTTTGCTGCCGCTGCGTTGCCTGTGCTGCTTTGCCGTTTGGTCCCCGCGGCGGTGCGTGTGCCATGTGTCGCTGCCATTGCAAGGGGATTGCAGCGTTGCTTGCGTCACAAGATGTTTTTTTCTTCGCCGGGATGTTCTGTTGCTTTTGCGCTGTGTTGCTGACTCACCGCTGTTATGCAGTCGTTGCCTGTCGGGAGACGAAGCAGGAAGTAACGCGCATAACACGATATACAGGAAGTAACACTTGTAACACACTATCTTAGGGTGCTGGGAAGGCATAGCGACCCCATGCGTCATCCACTTAACTCTGACCTTTGGTGGATCTCCCTGCACTGTGCCCCCCTCCTACCCCCCTCCACCACTGGGCACCCCGCCCACCGCTGTGGTAACTACTCTGTGGCACTCCCTTCCCCGCTAGGGATGTACCCCTGTGGCATCGCCCTTGGTCCTGGCAGCCAGTTTCACCCTGTGGCATCCCCTATCAGTGTGGCACCCTGGTGGATCCCTGTGGCATCCCCATCAGTATGGCACCCTGGTTCAAAACCCTATGGCATCCCGCCTCAGTGTGGCACCCTCTTTTAATCCTGTGGCACCCTGGTTGAGCCCTGTGGCAGCGCCCCCTTCCCCCCATCAATATAGCACCCTAGTTCAACCCTGTGGCACCTCCCCTTCCGTCACTGCCACACTGAGGCATTAATCCTCACCACAGAAAAGAAAACGTTGATGGGAAGAACAAGGGAGTGAAGGGAAGGGGGGGAGAACTGCCGAAGAAGGAGGGAGGAAGAGAAAAAAAAAAGAAAGCCAAAAACATCAAAATAGGCATCAGACGGGAAGGAGGAGAAGGAGAGGGAGAATAAGAGATACAAGGTGGGAACAGAGACACAAGGCGGGCCTGAGGCGAGAGGAGGTTATCTAGGATACCAGGATGTACTGAAGGAGGCTGTGAGGAAGACGAGAGAGAGAGGGGGGGAAGGGGGGGAAAGGAGCCGAGCCAACACCTCCAAGCGCCATTGTTTCTGCGATTTGCCTCTTAAATCTCGGCCGAGGTTTTGTTCGTATCGGCTGCGAGGGGAGTGTTGGGTGGAGAGAGGGGAGGCCG
>NC_051400.1:1145168-1145357 GCF_015228065.2 Penaeus monodon
TGCATTAGGCGATATAAAACGGGGGGGGGGTCACGAGCGAAGGGACCAGCAAGAGTCGAGGACGAAGTGAATGAGGCCCTGGTGTGCAAGCCTGGCCGCGTGTATGAGGGATTCTAGGCCGTAATGAGGAAAGGAGAAGGCAGCACCTCCTCATTTCCTGTTTGGCGATGTACAATGTGGCCTCAGAGA
>NC_051400.1:1145384-1145484 GCF_015228065.2 Penaeus monodon
GCTGCCGCCCTGATGAACGAACGCCCGTGGTCAGGGAAGAGGATTTGGGTGATGCCCTTGCCGAGGATTAGAATCGCGTACGATAAGAGAGCTGAATATC
>NC_051400.1:1145511-1145761 GCF_015228065.2 Penaeus monodon
AAATATTGAGACCTTTATTTTATGATTTATTCACTAGCTTTTTTTTTTTTCAAAATAAAGATCAGGGATGAAAGAGTCGAAGCCAGTGCCACAGACTGTTCGTTCTCGCGCGCCCGCCATGTTGCGCGAGGTTTTCTCCGCCCCGCCCGACGCCCGCCGGCAGTTGCTTGCGAGTGGAGTGCCAGGGCGTGGGATTGCCCCTGGCTGCGTCGAGTCCCGGCGGCGGCGGCGAAGATGACCACCATGTCTG
>NC_051400.1:1145995-1146135 GCF_015228065.2 Penaeus monodon
CACCTTGCAAGATCTTGGCCCATATTTACATAAGAGCGGGACCTTGACCGCTGTCGCCCGGCCTCTTGTCCGAGATGTCGGGGCGATGGCCGTATTTATTATCTGTGGCTCGAGCGCTCGTGTGAGTGGCTCGTATTGCT
>NC_051400.1:1146638-1146824 GCF_015228065.2 Penaeus monodon
CGTGTATGTGTGTGTCCTTTATTTCCATACATTCATTTTATTCCTTATCTCCTCTCTTCCTTCTCCTTTTTCATCCTTCGCTTTGTTTTTCGACATTTCCTAAAGGATAATGGCGACGCACCCCCCTTTGCAAGCGGCAGACGGCAGGTCTTCGCGGCATCGTGAAACTGCAGGTTCGAGGAGGCA
>NC_051400.1:1146875-1148014 GCF_015228065.2 Penaeus monodon
TCGTCTGCCGGTCATTATTTATCTGTTGCCGCCCATTGCATTCCGGGGCTAATGGCGAGCGAGGTGCACGCCACGCTCGCACACGCTGGGCGCCCACTTCCCCTCTCCCCCTACCCCTCTCCCCCTACCCCTCGCCCCCTATCCCTCGCCCCCTATCCCTCTCCCCCAACCCTTCCTCCGTTCCCCGTCTCTCCCCCCCTACTCCTCCTATCCTCCGCTCATCCCCCTTTTCGTTTTTCCTTCTTCTCTTCTCCTTCCCCTTCTCTTTCATTTTCCTTCCTCCTCCCCCCCTCTCGCCTCTCCCTCATTCTCCTTTTCTTCCCCTCTCCCTTATCCTCCTTCCTCCTTCCTTCTCGCTCATTCCTTTCTCTTTTCTCTCTATTTCTCTTCCATTCCCTTGTCATCGTGTTATCCTCATCATTCTTCCCCTTTTCCCCTCCTCCCATTTCTTCTTCAATTCCTCTACCCTTCTTTTACTCCTCGTAGCATCTTCCTCCTCCTTCCTTTCTCCTCTCCTTCTTCCTCCTTTTCTTCTTCATTTCTTTCTCCTTTCTTTGCTTTTTCCCTCCTTCCCTCCTCCCTTTCCTCTCTCCCGCCATTCCTCTTCTCCCTCCTCCTTCGCCCTCCCTCACTCCTCTTTTTCCCTCTTGCTTTTCCACCCATACCCTCCCTCTCCTCTTTCTCTTCACCCTCTTTCACTCCCCTTCTCCCTCCTTCTCCCCCCTTCACCTCCCCCTATCCTCCCCCATCCCAATATCCCCCTCTCCCCCCCTCTCTTCCCTCTCTCTTCCTTATCCCGTCCCCCTCCCCCAAAACCTCCCACCCCCCACATCCCCCTCTTCTCACCATCCCCCTCTCTTCCTCATCGCCTCCTCCATCCCCTTCTCCTCCCCCTATCCCCACATCCCCCTCTCCTCCCTCTCCCCCCATCCTCCCTCTCTCCCCATCCTCCCTCTCCCCCCATCCTCCCTCTCCCCCCATCCTCCCTCTCCCCCCCATCCTCCCTCTCCCCCCTCTGACCTTTTCACGATTCTCGCGGCCGGGGTCTGTCTGTTCCCCGCCACTCTCTTGCCCTCCATACCCTTACTCAGCCCTTGCCCCCACCTTCTCTTTGACCCCTCAAAGCCCCCATTCCTCAT
>NC_051400.1:1148240-1148403 GCF_015228065.2 Penaeus monodon
GGGGAGGGATAGGGAGAAGGAGGTGCTTCTGCCTTTTATCGTCTCCCAGTGTAAATGAACCCGGGGTTGCGAGGGTGTGTGAGAGCTTGTTTGCGCTTTCTGTATCTTTGTATGTAAGTTAGTGTTGGGTCCTTTTTGTGGATTATACCTTTTTTTTGTCCCT
>NC_051400.1:1148595-1149339 GCF_015228065.2 Penaeus monodon
ACCTTGCCCCCTCCGCCAATTCGCAGCAATATTTAGCGAAGGGTATGACCAGCGATACATCATACAGGGAGGGGGGGAGACCAGTAGATGAGGGTTACAGCGCCGACACCGCAACCAAAGGAAGGTCAAGGGGGGGGGGGGTGTCATATCGCCCGTGTCTTAAGGTCAGTGAGACCAAAAAGAGCGGGAAGGTCAAGGTTATTACTAGGATGATGGAGCTGATAGGTAGGTGGAGTTGTGTGCGATATTCTGTTTTATAAAAGTTGGGACTGTTATCTCAGGGGAAAAGGAAGGGATATCAAAATAGAGAATAGTTGGAAGAAGGGAGTTGGGTTGGCGTTGAGTAGAACAGGGAGAGGGGTTGGCGTTGAGTAGAACAGGGAGTGGGGTTGGCTGGCGTTGAGCAGAACAGGGAGTGGGGTTGGCGTTGAGTAGAACAGGGAGAGGGGTTGGCTGGCGTTGAGCAGAACAGGGAGTGGGGTTGGCGTTGAGCAGAACAGGGAGTTGGGTTCGCGTCGAGCAGAACAGGGAGTAGGGTTGGCGTCGAGCAGAACAGGGAGTAGGGTTGGCGTCGAGCAGAACAGGGAGTGAATTCAAAGAAGAAATCTCGAAGATTGCTCAATTCCGCGGAGAGCATAGAGAGAGAGAGACGGACGTTTGAGCGGGGGGGGGGGGGGTCTCGAAAAACGTTCTCGTGAGGCGCGTCTGTCATTCATTAGCAGCGGCGGCGCTCTCTGCTCTTGT
>NC_051400.1:1149455-1149527 GCF_015228065.2 Penaeus monodon
CAGCATTCCCCCCCCCCCCCGGCCTCCCCCAGCGCCTTAAATCATCACCACAACCTCCTGTCTATTACATCA
>NC_051400.1:1149571-1149885 GCF_015228065.2 Penaeus monodon
TGGCGCTGGGCCTCTGAATGAAATAATAATGGTGTCTCCAGATAGCCTTTGTCCTCCCTTAAGCATGATATCCTCCTCGTCGGCCTCTGCCACATCACGTGCTCCTGCGGCCGCGAGTTTGACCTCTGCGGCGCCTGGGGATAAGGCCACTTTTTGCAGGTCGCATTACCCGATCCGATACTGATCATGCATAACCGAGGAGATAAGATTGTCAAAGATGATGTTATCTCCGGCGTTCCCAGTGGCCTGACGCCCTTACGGGCTGGCGGGATGACACTGCCTTCCCCCGCGTGCTCACGGGTCGCCGTCATCAG
>NC_051400.1:1149930-1150000 GCF_015228065.2 Penaeus monodon
TGGGGATGCTGCGGCAGCGGAGGGGAAGGTAGGGGGGTCCGGAAGGGGGCAGGGTGAGGAGGGTGCAGGC
>NC_051400.1:1150036-1150796 GCF_015228065.2 Penaeus monodon
TTAGGGGGGAGTATCGCCTAGTAAGTCCCGTAATAGCATAATCCCATTGTGCCATCATGGGCCTTATCATGGCTAGGTGAGGACTGGTGCCTCCCCCTCCCCCTCCCCCCGCCATTGTTGGTGTTGGTCCTCTACTCTAGCTGCGGCTCCTGTGCCCCGGGGCCTCGCTGCCTCGGCCGCCGAGGATCTCTGCTGCTCCTCTCGGCTGCTTGCCTGGCATTCCTCCCTCTCTGGAGGGTCTCGGCCAAGTATCGGCAGATCGCTCGGCGTTATCGCTGTTTTTATGTCAGTGTCACGGTTAATTACTGCTGTTGACTCCCCTATTGCCAGTCGTGTGCGTGGGCTCACTGCTGGCACTGCCCCGTGGCACTCGGCAGTGAGTGAGGGTGATGTCATCGCAGGCGCGGCATTGGGGCACACTGCACTTCTTCAGTATCATTGTAAGCGGGCTGGCGCCGTCATGGGTGTGGCGCCGCGCGCAGTCTCACGCTGTCCTTGCGAGGTACTACTCTCCGTGGCGCTCGCAGGGTCCTCGGAGGCAGCGGCGTTCCTGCAGAGGCGAGGCTCTCCTTGGCACTTCTCCGTTCGTACTCGGATTGCAGGTTCCGAGGCGAGATCACGCCGCAGGCCAGGGCTAGCAGTACCTTCATAGTGGCGGCGCGCGCCCGCGACTCGATGGAACATCACAGTTCACGTGCAGGGGCGTGCGCCGCAGGCTCCGCCCACCATCCATTACTTGGCTCTAAATGGCGGCCATGCA
>NC_051400.1:1150831-1151690 GCF_015228065.2 Penaeus monodon
GCGGGGGCCTCCATGATGGCGAGGGCCGAGTGTCAGCAAGACGACCTTGTTCGCCGGGGATGAGTGCCGACCGCGTCCTCGGTGTGCCTGGGAGGTGACGTAATGCTCGCAATGGCGTCGCGGGCGTCTTCCGTTACTGATCTCGCTCCGGGGGATTGGGCGCGAGTCCTTTTGGAGCGCTGGTCACGTCATCCTTATCATTAGCCTTTGATTCTGATTGTTGCCTCTGGTGTTACTGGCGCGGCTGTCGCTGCTGCTGCGTTCACGGGCCTCTTGCTGTTGTTCTTGTCACTGGTATTGTTGTTTACAAATATTAAATTCAGTTTTTCCTCCGTTTTAATTATCTCTTGTATCTTTGCTTTTTTTCTATTGTTGTCCACCAGTGGAATAACAACGCCGTGTTTTGAAGACGCAAATAAACATCTTCATGACCCTCACTTTAAGCAGTCATGATTTCAGCATTGCGTCTCTGTGATGGAAGAGCAGAAATTGGAATAACAAACAACCCCAAATATTATCTCTTATCATAACACTTTTGTCCATTGTTTTGTTTTAGGTTTCTTGTTATGATTGTTGTTATAGCCACTATAACTACCGTGAGTGATGTCACAACTGACAAGTAATGCTATTCTGATAGACTTCTTATGTTTTATAGGCAATAAATGATGTCATTCTTTGTTTATTAACTCACTCATTATTCCCCAGATTGCTGGACATCTGCCGCGGCGGACTGGAGCGAGAGAACCGCCTCAACCTGTGCCTGGTGTTCGAATACGTGAAGCAGGACCTGGATCAGTACCTCAAGCGCTGCCCCTCACCCGGCCTCGAGCCTGCTAGAATTAAGGTAATGAGAAGCGGC
>NC_051400.1:1151746-1152514 GCF_015228065.2 Penaeus monodon
TTGGTGGAGAAGGCGATGAGGATATGTATCCGGAATATATTAATGCTATAGTGTTAGCTCATACACAGTGTTTTGTTTTTTGTGTCAAGACGATGTCCCTCTTAGGGTCTGAACCAGTCGAACTTGAATATCTGTGAACCAATTCCATGC
The DNA here is from genome assembly GCF_015228065.2 of Penaeus monodon. NCBI lineage: Eukaryota > Metazoa > Arthropoda > Malacostraca > Decapoda > Penaeidae > Penaeus > Penaeus monodon. Next base: position 1,151,897 of record NC_051400.1, read on the forward strand.
AATGTTGTTTCCATTCATGAAATATCAGAAGAAGTAATATTAAGTACTATATCACAAAAAATTACAAACCCTAACACAAAACGTTTATTGCAGAGCTTGATGCACCAGATTCTGTGTGGCATAGACTTCCTGCACAGTAACCGCGTGATCCATCGAGACCTGAAGCCACAGAATATACTGGTGGATGAGGGAGGCAGAGTAAAAATCGCCGATTTTGGCCTAGCGAGAATATACGACTTTAATATGAGATTAACAACTATGGTACGTGTTCCCCCCTTGTTTTTTTTCTAAGTTTGGTGATGTCGAGAAGTTTGTGTGTATTTTGGTTTCGATCACAACACGTGCATTGATTTTATGACGTTGTATTGCAAGCCACCGCTCTTTTGTTCCCAACAGGTAGTGACATTATGGTATCGAGCACCAGAAATCCTATTAAGCAACAGCTATGCAACTCCTGTCGATGTCTGGTCTTGCGGGTGTATATTTGCAGAGCTGTTTAGACGAAGACCTGTGTTCGAAGGACATACCGAAGGAGACCAGTTACAAAGGATATTCGAGTAAGTAGGATATGTGCGTTTTCTGATCACATAGGTCGCGCATACACAGTGCACACGAGTG
>NC_051400.1:1152754-1152947 GCF_015228065.2 Penaeus monodon
TTTTACCTATCTTCTAATCAATGTATATTTTTCCAGTGTCATCGGGACGCCCCACGAAAGCGACTGGCCCCGCGACGTGTCCCTGATGCGTAACAATTTCCGACACCACCAGGGCAGGCACCTCAGAGATGTTGTCCCTGAAATTACCGACGACGCTGCAGATCTGCTTCAGGTAATGAATGCTGTGTGCTGT
>NC_051400.1:1153001-1153073 GCF_015228065.2 Penaeus monodon
ATTGTTTATTCGAAATGAAAAAGATTTTTTCATGGTCGTGGTCTTGGGTATTCAAACAAGGCATTGGCTCGC
>NC_051400.1:1153107-1153396 GCF_015228065.2 Penaeus monodon
TTAAGTGTGCTGCAGTTAAACTTTGCTAGGATTATATGAAGTAGTCAGGTTGTACATTCAGAGAGGAGGTATTCAATTGCATGATGTTGCAATCACTGTTGCTTTACATGACTTCGAGTAAAGTACTTTCAGCGTACGTGCATCCCTCTTTGAGATACACCATATTTTTTCAGTTTTTAATGTTAAAGGATCACAAAGTCCAGATACATTTGGACACAAAACACAAAAATGCAGTTTTGAGTCACTTTTGATAATCAGTTGTTTCAGCTCAAAAGGCTATGATGAATTG
>NC_051400.1:1153582-1156773 GCF_015228065.2 Penaeus monodon
TCCTTCAACAGACCTTTATTTGTGGGATCTATATAGAGGTTTACATTTGTTGTTTTCTCAAGGCGCTCTGCTTTTCTGGGGAATAACATTTTATATCGGCAGTAAAAATTAACTTAAGCATAATATATTCAGTTAGCCTGAGGATATCTAACTTATATTGTCAGTAAGTCTGTTCACTAATGTTATTTTCCCCCTTAGTGTAAGGTGTAGAGTTACCTTGTTTAGTATATCAGCTAGAGTAATATTTGAAGGTCTGAATGAAACATCCAATAATTATATGTTTACTTTTTAAAAAGTGACTTCCATTGGTGAGGCAAGAAATTTATGCAAAATTTTCTTCTCTGAAGCAACTCTTGTTTCTTAAAGGATCCCAGTCTGTCTTGCACACCTATTACTGACATAAATAATTTTCCTTTAAGGGGCTGTGTCTGAATTCTTTTGGCAATCATTTTATTCTAAAATCTGCTCCTGACAATTTCTTTGCCGCAAAGTATAAGTATTAATTTTTTTCTCCCTCTTCCAGAAAATGCTGAAGTTTGTCCCAAGTATCCGCATTCCTGCAGTGGAGGCGCTCCGACACCCCTATTTCCAGGGACTTATCACTCCCCGCATCATAGCCACGAGTAACAGGTCAACTCCCACTCAGCAGGTTTTAAGTCCAGCTCCCCTTGCTACCAGTAGCCCTGCCAACACCCACCATCATCACCACCAACGGCATGTTGCAACGAGCACCACCAATACGTCTGTTGCCACTTCGGAAAGTATCTCAGGACAGGCAGTTTTACCCGCACAGGTAACTGCGAATGATGAAAATAATCCTAATGCAGGAAATAGTGCCAATACAAATCCCATAGTATCAAGATTGCCCGAGCCCAAAGTTGCTGAACGTGCCATTACAACCACTAACTCTTCAGTGACAGAAACGACCTCCACTACGACAGTGGCAACAGTAAGTAGCGGTGGTCTCCCTCCCACCAGCAGTAGCTCAAATCCTGTGGAATAATGAAAGTTTTAATTACTGGAAGCATATATCTACGGAACTCTTATGTTGTAAACCTAATGATTATAATATATTTTTTTCTGAGTGGTGTTGACTTTTATGCCAGAAATGCAAGATACTATTTGATTCAGAAATTTTATATACTTTATTTCAAGGATTATTGAAAGAGAGAGAAAAAAAGCTTCAGATATTGAAAAGTCTGTAACAGTGGTGAATCAAGAGTTGACTTAGAGTGCCTGATGTGTGTATTTTTCTAAATCAACATAAGGAAAAAATAGTGCCTTGTGTTTGTGTGCAACTTGGATGTTAAGGAGTGTAATGCCCACTGTAGGAGTCTTTTTACTCCATATTATGCTTATTAGAAAGTTCCTTTTTGTAGTGTTGCTTGATGTGAACGTTCCATGAAAAGTCAGAATACGACTGAAACTAACATCAAAAGCATTCCCTCTGGCATTCCCGAGAGAGTGAAAAAAAAAAAAATTGTTAGTGAGTGGTGCTTATTGAGTGATGTAATGTGGCAGTTTATTAGACACTTATTAAGGCAACAAATACTGCTTTATGTTACTTGCTGGTCTCTCTGGCAAACCTCAGAACTGAAGATAACAACTTAAAAATCTGTTAAGAAAATTAAGAGGCTCAATTGGTCAGATAATGTATACCAATGAAGGGAAAACCAAACAACACAGTGCATTTGTACTAACAGTATTGTTGGTGCAAAGAGGTTGTTTACAAAAAAAAATATTAGGATGGATTAGATTCAAAGCAAAATTTGATCTTTATTGGTACTTATGTGGTTTGAAGAGTGATACTCATTATAAACCAAATTTTTTATCCAAGATTGTAACTGAATATGATGTAACTCATCCTATCAAACACCGATCTTGTAGACAAGATAGGTGTTTGTTGAATGTAATGACCCTATCTTTTTTAGCAATCCAAATTTAAGTAATTAAAGATAGATAATCTACTCTTCTCAGTGGAATTGGGTGGTAGTAATTGTAATTACACAGCAATGTGGAGTAAAGCATTAAAAACTTCTATTAGCAACTTGACGACTGCTCAGAGGTGTGCATATCATAAACAATGCAAGTGTGTATCGTTTTGTAACTGAATTTTTTTATGCTCTTATTATAATTGCAACTTGTCTTGGTCCTTGAATAGCTTGTGTCATGTATGATTGCCATTCAAATTAAAGTTTCAACAGCCTGATTTGACCTCAAAGCCCTTTCAACAGCAGATGAGTGTAAATGTTTCATGTATCACTTTTGCTTAAGCATGTCATCATTAGGAACATAACCCTGAGTCATTAGGATAGAAAAAAAAGTAATTTCCAATTGAAAAGCTGATGCCAGATCTGTATCAAGTATTTTTTTTGTCGTAAATCTATTACACATTAGATTCTACAACTTTGTGGTTGCACAGTGATTGCAGAAGTGCTAACATTAGATATTTGCAAATGGTTGATGCATTGTAATGTTGAGTGATAAAATGTACTGCGGCACTGTCATGTCACACTGCAGACAGTATGTGCACCACAATTGACTTACTAGAACATAAAAAAATATGGTATGTATCCAAAACCAATGACAGTCTCTGACATTAGTCAGCTTAAACGGTAATTTATTCAAACAGAAGTTGCATATTATGCTAAGATATTGCTGGGTTGAAGGTAGGAGGAGTGTCTCTCTTGTAGATGCACGCAGTAGAGTTAGACAAAGCACCCCAAGCTCTCTTCAGACCCATACATTTACCTGAGGTTATTGCCAATTGTAAGTCAGGTGGATTAGGTCCTACTTATTTATCTTACAGTTGTGAGTGTTTTATCATTCTTTATTTATATGCATGTACATGGTGAGTGGTGTTGAATATCTGAACAGTATGAAGAAAGCAAATAAGAAAGACAGACTGTTGACATTTTGAGTGATACATTGGTTCAACGAGAAGTATTTCTCTCGCCGTCAAAATGTCTTAGGCTTCAGCAGTAGCATTTAATTAGTGTAGTATAATCCAGCTTTCTGCATTTGTTGTATTCATTCACATTAATCACTCATTAGTTGGTGTTTAGTCATTGCTGGCTGGTTGTCTTGTTGTTTGTAACTAATTAATTATTTTGTTCATTTATCACCTAAGAGTATTTATGGTTAATATAATTCAGTGCCTTCGTACAAGATGCTGTTAAGAGTCCCTTTCA
>NC_051400.1:1156977-1157153 GCF_015228065.2 Penaeus monodon
TAGAAAGTCATGCTAAATTCTTGTGTTTGCTCCTTCCCATGTATAAAGTCTTGTATGTCTACATATACACAGAGAAAATATACACAAAGATTAACCATAGTTTTCTTTATAAGAAAACTGACACTTTGCAAAGAAGAGATATCTTTGGAGGAGTTTTGTTGTTTGACAGAGTTCAG
>NC_051400.1:1157558-1158050 GCF_015228065.2 Penaeus monodon
TGAACACATATCACATGGAGAAGCATTTACAATGAAAGATAAAATGGAAGTCAATCTAATGGCTGTCACAAAATAAGTAAATATGTGATGACTTGTGCTTGAAAGAAAACCCTCACTTTCTCACGTAGTACTGACCGCTAAAAATGTTACCACAGAAGTGTAAGCAGTCTCGTTTTGAGGAATGGATTAACAAAAGTGCTGTTTTAGTAACGAGTGTTTATAGATCTTTTTACATGAACAGGGAGCTTTAGTCAGTGCTACTGGTTTATATGTGGTCTGTGAATGTGGAGAAGCAACCAGTTAGTATATAATTTATTTATTACTCAGCGACGGAGATATTTTTGCTGTTTTTTCTCGGCAGTGGAAAAGAAGTATCTCGGGGTAGTAATGGTATAAAGGGAGTACTTTATCTGGTGAAAATATTACTGTGTCTTTAGTTCATCTTGGGTTCTCATAGCGTGAAATTACACTTTCATCTTTTCACACGTGTAT
>NC_051400.1:1158081-1158395 GCF_015228065.2 Penaeus monodon
TCTTAGTTGTACGTATGAACTGTACTTCATGTACACCTTGTATGCATTTCTGAGAAAATGGAAACCATGATCTCTACCATAATTCACATTGTAGGATATGTGCGTAGGAAAGGACATTTGCATTTTCAGCAGAATATACAGATTTTTTTTTTTTTATTCAGATTATGAAGAATTCTTGATCACTTGTTCCTAAGAATCTAATGGGCTGGCTACTTCATGTTATATGATAAATGGAAACAACTACTACGTCTTTTTTATTCGGTCACATAGTCTTTATAATTGGATTAACAGGGAAAAAAATGGTAGGAATGAGC
>NC_051400.1:1158421-1158813 GCF_015228065.2 Penaeus monodon
CCCCTTCAATTTATGATATTCTGTGATTTGTTTCTTGTCTCAAGAAATTTTAGGGATGTTGTTTTAACTTCTGTGACCTTGAAAATCACTCAAGGCACTTCTCACTACAATGCCTTTCCACAGATGTAAATATTATTTTACAAGTTCAATCTGTCTTTGCTGTCACTTGTTTCTGTGGATGTTACTCAGGCAGTAAATACATTCTGAATATGATGGAAAATCTTGTTTCAGCTTCCACTGCACAAAAGATTCCATGTAAAGTAAGGGATGCATTTATATACATTCTTATAGATGATATTTAGATACCTATTTAAAAGTCAACTGATTTCCCTGCTTTCATTGTATTCAACTCATTTCCTTAAGACGAGGACAGTGGTGTTATCTCAAACATT
>NC_051400.1:1158853-1161109 GCF_015228065.2 Penaeus monodon
GAGTCTTTGGATATACCTGAAATGCACGCATTCTCACTTGAGAAAAAATTATATAGTTCACTTATCCACTGACTGTAACATTCCTTGATATTATTCCATTTGGATAGTGCAAAATCATCACTGTTTTAAGAGGCAAATGATGTAATAACTACTGAATAGAAGGCATTTTCATTGACAAAAGTTATTTTTTTGTCTTTCCAGAGTCATTGCAGGAAAAAAATCATATAAAGATAAATATTCCTAACACATCTGTAGCGAATTTAACCTACTCTTAAGTCATATTGACGTTCTTATTCACTGATTAGGCGTTCTGTCCTCATGCACAGGAAAATCACCATCTGTCTTATTTAGAGGTTATGGACTTTTGTTGATAATATTATGTGAAGAAGAAAAAAATTCAAACTGCAACTAACATGTACAAAATGGTGCCACATTATACTTTTGCTGTATAATACTAAACCTCTGACCTTGCCAGTGACATCAGCTTGACTGTAAGGATTCTGATGAAGGGAATTTATTGCAGTAATTCGGAACTTGTATACTATATCCAGCTGTTGCAAACTGATGAGTCTCAATTTTTACTGTATGGTGTTTATCGGGTTTTGTTGTTCCATACCTTGTGTTAACAGTATGTTTTTTTGTTTTTTGTTTTTTGCAAAAGTATTGAAAGTTAAAATGCATTTTTGAAAATATTGTAGTAAACATTTCACCAAGACTTTCATATTATGATTATCATTGGACTTTTAAGATTGCTAAGCTCATCAGAATCATAGACCACATCACCATTTAACTACAAGACAGCTAAGGAAACTTCTGTCAAATCAAGTGTCGTAAAGAGCCTCTTCTGTGGAATCAAAAGAGGCGTATTCTTGAAATGTGCTTAGCAGGAGTCCTTTGTTCTTTATTGTTTATTTCATTTGGGTTGAAATCTTATAACTGTTACGTGCATATATCCATACGTATTGTGTCACTGACTATCCGTCTTCAGAAGTGGAGAGTACGCATTAGTGTTGTCTCGTTTGAAGGGCAATCACTATGCGTTTCATGACAGTGGAGTGTGATGCTGTCTTGCCATCAAGTGCCTTACCTCATGACTCATGAAGCATGAATTGTATCAGACTAAATAGTGCATATTAGTGCATGATATATATTATTACTACTGATATTCTGTACATAAGGAACATTTCCAGTTATGTGCCTTATGCTTCATCGTAACACATTTTCTTTTCCATTCGGGATGTCATGTAAACTAACAGTGATAGATATTTTGCTGGTTCTTTCTGATCTCCATACTTACTTATTTACTCTGTATAACATTCATAATTATCCAGCATTAGTCATTGTACATCGAACTCATACAATATGTTTTTCCAAAATATTTTCCTTTCACTTTTGCTAAGCATGCTTGAAGAATGCAGCTCTAAGTCACAATGCATATCTTCCCCCATTGTCTGGGTTGCTCAAGTGGCCCGGCTCTGTATTTATACTTTTACTGTAGAAATAAATAAAAGTAAAAATCCACTTCTGTCTTTCAGTTGTATTACATCCTCTTTTACAAGTTACTGAAAGTTGATTGCCTTTTGTAGCATCAGTTTGGACTAAGAAAACGTATATGGGGAATAATGCAGACATAAAAGATATTTTTGTTATTCTGATTCTTCAGATAAAGACCAAAGACAACACAAGTAAATCAATAAGCTTTTGAACAGGATGGTTAAATTATATGTAATACCCTGTAATAATGTCAACCCCTGAAAAAAGAAACACAATAATGTAAAATGGCATTAGAGAAATTTTGAGTGACATACATAAAAAAAATTCAAGACAAAGAAAGGGTACTATAAATGTATCTTAAACTCCCAAGAGACTACAGTTGATAAAACAAACACAAGAAACGTGAAGTAAAAATAGTAAGATTTGCACCAAGGAATAGTCTATTCAGCGCTATAACCCGATGCCCTCTAATAGCCAAGGTCTAAATAAGTGTACTATTTTACTAGATCTTAGTCATAGCTGTGACCACCAGACTGCATTATCAAGTACCGGTGAATGCAATTCCTCAATTTTGTGGTGTAAAGTTTAAATAAAGAGTTGTTATTTTTTCTACTGAAAAATTACATTTGCGCTGGTTTGGCCATCGTTTTACTGAAATAATTTTGCTAATTTCATATAGAATTTAGGAATCGTTGCTCTACAGGATCCTACAGTATACCCTGGGGCTTTACTGTAGGAACACAGTGTTAATACAACTACGAT
>NC_051400.1:1161148-1161319 GCF_015228065.2 Penaeus monodon
CTGAGCAATTTGTGATTTAAAGGAAGTTTCATGCGAGAAAAAGAACATCCACGAAATATTGCACATTTTTTTAATGTAAAACATTCAAAAGTATTTACAAGAAACGTATAAATAAACTATAATAAACATAACAACACAAGATAGATAGAACAACAACAATCCGAAATCAAT
>NC_051400.1:1161358-1161589 GCF_015228065.2 Penaeus monodon
TCATACAGGCGTGTGACTAGTCGAATCTCGTATCTTTGGACAGACAACCAAGTACAGAAGAAACAAAGCAGGAACGGCCATGTGCAATGCTTATTTACAGGCCCAGTCACGCGCCGAAGCCGACCGGCGGCACTTTATATGAGCACATCTGAAGTCGAGATGATTGCCAATCACCGTCTATGCATGCAACTCTTTCCTATGGACAGATTGCGTAATCGTGTACATGTTTTG
>NC_051400.1:1161699-1162077 GCF_015228065.2 Penaeus monodon
TTCATGTGTTCATGTGTGTGTTCCTGTTCATGCATGTGTGTTCGTGTATGTGTTCATGTTCGTGTGTTCGTATTTTCAGCGTTTTATGACAAGCTGTCTCGCGTTCACAGTATCCATGGAAACGTACTCTCTCACCACACTATAGAATCTATCATCCTTAAAAAAAAAGCAGGCAGAACTCGCTCGCTTAGTGTCTAGCCTCCTAGAGATCGACACCGAATTCGTTCTTGAGCCACGGGTACATGTCAGGGCACTCGTAGCAGGTGTGCAGGTACCTCTCCCCGCGGACGGCCCGGTTCCTCAGCTTGCAAGACTTAGGGATGTTGCAGGCCTGGTCTTCCTGAGGAACCTGGGGAAGGGATTGCGCGCCGGTTAATA
>NC_051400.1:1162596-1163227 GCF_015228065.2 Penaeus monodon
GAAAAACTATATATATACAAAAAATCGAAATAAAAAAAATATATATGTAAAAAATCCGCACTTACTGTTTTCGAGCACTTCCAAGGTTCGAACGAGTTCAGTTGAGCGTTCGGAACGGGTTCGCGCATCCACTGAATGAGCTCTTGATTATTAACGACCCACACATCCGGGAGTTTCATCACCTCGTCCAGGAATCTCTGCGTGGGAGCCAGAAGGAATTAATTAGCAAGTACATGTCCCAGTGGTTCCTGTGAGGTTTAATTTGGGGGGTAAGTTTACTTTTTTATATAGGTGGTGAGACGTCACAATGTTTTGATGTCGGTTGGTTTTGGCAGTTTTTTTATACAAGAAAATTGTCAATCGCTTAACACGAAAGACCTTTTCCTATTAGAATTATAGCTTTACCTGCATTCCCTTCATGTTGTGCTTGACTTTAAACCAAATGGTGTGGAAGTATAGGCCTAGAGGGGCCCTGTTGCTGTTGTAGTGGCGTTTGAAATTGTGCATGAGCATTTGGTAGACTTCCTCGTCGTCAGGCAAGGGCGGGCACTGGTCCATCATGGCGCATGTGTATTCCTGCAAATGTGCGTGGTGTTATCAGGAGCGAAAAAAAGGACAACGAATCACGTTC
>NC_051400.1:1163728-1164998 GCF_015228065.2 Penaeus monodon
TTACGAGATACCTACCCCTGTCTGTAACTGGTTCAGTACAAGCTCCCAGATGCCAGGGAAGGGCCTCGATGGGCACTTCTGGCCAGTACCCAGGCACTTGTGGGGCATCTTGTAGTCCAAGGTGTAAGGCCAGACGGGCGGGTTCGAGAAGGGCGCCGCCATGGACGAGTCATACACGAAGCCAAACTCACGCATCATGATGAACTGGCGGTTCCATCCCACTCGGAGGTACGGCACACGAACACCTGTGTTAAGGGAGGGAATACGTGTTATAAGTTATATTATAATCTACACCCCCCCGTCGTTAATGCCGTTCGTAACATGCACATGGGGAATAAACTGAAAATAAGGGCAAGGGAAAGGTAATCTATTTCTGGTCAGGGAAATAAAGTGAGAAGGAGGTTGTATAGACATACGCCTTCGTTGATGCATGTTTGTGATACGGTTTACCAGTAAGTGTTTTGTTTATTTTTAGTCGTAAGTGAATTCGTTCATTATAAGCACGTAGAGAGTAGGCTGAGAATAATGACAAGAGGGAAAATGTGCAAAAACAGACTAACCTGCCGAGAGTCTTTATGTGATATTATTGACAAACAAATGCGTGATTTTAGTCGTATATAAATTCGTTCATAACGGGAGTGTAAGGAATATATTGGAAATAAAAATAACGGAGGGAGAAACCATTTATACATTCAAAAGAAAAATGACAGGAGCCGAAAATCTAGCATATTTTGATAAAAAAGCGAAAAAGGGCGCAGAATCTGATACACGTACAATAAAAACGACAAGGAAGGAGTGGGGGATGATCTTGCACCTTAGAAATAAAAGAACATAACGGAAAACCATACATTTAGAACAAAAATAACCAAGGAATAAATAAAATAATAGGGGAAAATCATGTAATGCCCGAGGGGGGGGGGGAATCGTGTACTAGATATTGCCAGAGGGGGAGGGGGAAATCATGTAGCCTAATTTAGATAATGCCAGAGAGGGGAAAATTCATGTAGCCTATTTTAGATAATGCCATAGGGGGGGAAAATCATGTAGCCTATTTTAAATAATGCTAAGGGGGGGGGGGAATCCGACATCTTACCCCAAAGATCTTCCATCCTGACGCCTCCGAATCGGTTGATGATGTTCGCTTGGCCTACGAACTCGTCAAACCAATCCTCGATGGTCGCGTTGTTACTCCAGAAGCTCTCGGGACCTTTGTGACTGCAGGGAAATATTTGACTGAGAATCGCTCTAATGTGTATGACATTATCACGTG
>NC_051400.1:1165153-1165790 GCF_015228065.2 Penaeus monodon
TTTTTCCACCAGGCACCGCTATGTACGAAAAAAAATATCAATACCGTATTAACAAATACTTATCTAACTAATCTCAGTTTACGTTAATCTTCCCACAAGCTTATAAATAACGCATGGATACTAACGTGATGGAATGGACCGCTATCTCGTGGCCGTCGTTCCACAGCTTCTGGACGTATTGGTAGTTGGTGTACTCGTGAGAGACGTAGAACGTGGCGTGGATAGGACAGCCGTTGGGATTGGTTCTCGACTCGGTGAACAGCTGATTGTAAATATCCCAGTTCTCGTAGTTCACCGCATCGTCGAAGGTGATTGAGATGACTTGGGGAACCTAGAGGGGGGGGGGGGAGGGTGAAAGGGAGGATTCGGTGAATAGCCAATTTGCAAAGCCGCTGCGTGTTACTACAATCCCTGGCGTGTAGAAGCGGTATTTAAGAACGATCTTGCGCAAGAAACCTTAAAATCTATGTAGGATGGAATCATGTTGGAGTTTTTGATTAAAAGTATTCAAGGTATTACTACATAAGCCCAAAAAAGTATACCATTGATAAAAAATAAAGTAATTGCATTGATTAAAATTAGATAAACCATACAGCATAACTTCAACGGATTACACCTCGTAGCTTTTAACATTTTG
>NC_051400.1:1165826-1167104 GCF_015228065.2 Penaeus monodon
CCTACGAAAATGCTACCAAAATCATCCTTACTCAATACACCTTCCAAATCTGAATGCAAAAACCCACACACACTTAGGCAAGAAGAAACAGGAGCAAGATCACCATTGCGAGAGAGTACTACCTGCGCAGGCTCCATGTTGCCGGGGATGAGGGTGCCGTCCCGTGAGCAGAAGCACCAAGGAAGCGTGCAGTTCTTGTAGTCGCATCGGGGGGCGGCGTTCGGGTCGTTTTCGGCGTCTGTGAGATGGGTGTTATTGCTTTAGCGCTGTGGTGTAAGGAGTTGGGCATGTTTCTGGTTGGTTGTGGAGAGTAAGTTGACTTTTTTTTCTTTCTTTTTTTCAAAGGGAGACACTTCGGAATCGGATATGTTTAGGATATTAGGGAACTCCACTGTCGATGTACTGGGGGGGTAAATATTTGTATTTTCATTCATATTTACTCCACGTGGAAATTTAGCGACTACGTTCATGCTGGCTCTTTGAATTAAAGCAAAAATCGGTGCGTAATTATATTTAAAAAAGAAAAGAAAAATGACGCCCTTCGTCAAAACCATTCGACTTACCGCACCAGCCTTCGTCAGAGCCATCGTAACAGTCAACCTGCCCGTCGCAGAAGAGCTCGGACGGCAGGCAGGTCTTGTCGGCGCATGCGTACTCGCCGTAGCCGCAGATGGGCTCGTCCGTGTCCAGGAGTGGCTTCGGCGTCGTCAGCTCTGGTGGGCGAATTCGTTTAGGGAATACCGACGTTAGATTTCAATAGATTCCAAAGTTAACACTTTCTAATAGATAAGTAGTATTAGATATATTGTTAGTATGAAATAAGTAGGGATCTACCATTAGGTTTGACAGATCGCATTTCCCTCTTGTTAATGGTAAACGCGAAAATACGTACGGATATGAGTGCCACAGTTGAACACTTTAGACTTGAAATCACAGATCTGGCGATCGATGTCGAACAGCAGACCCACCGAACACTTGAATTCGTACACTTCGCCATCTGTAAAAGGAAGAGAAAGTTGAAGAGGTAAAATTTGTGTCGTCTTAAGTACAGTATTGATAATCAAAATGACAAACACATCTTGAAGAATATCGGAGAAGAAAAAATATGGAAGAAAAAAAAGGATGAATATATGTTTGTAGATGAAAAGTAAAAAATAAATGTTCATAGACAGAGAAGAAAAACACACCTTTAAAGAGAGAGAGAAAAAATAAGAGAAATTTACAAACAAGTTTTTAAAAAAATCTGCCAAACTTTTTTTCATTTTTCTTTTCTTTTCA
>NC_051400.1:1167135-1167690 GCF_015228065.2 Penaeus monodon
GCTAGCTGATTCAACAGCAAACAGTAAAACACTCACCTAAACAGAGGTAGTATTTAGCACACTCGCTGAGGTTTCGGACTTTCTCAGGGTCTGTGTTGGGGTTTCGGTAGAACTGCCCGTTGGCGATACAGGGCACGTTGAGGCGAAGGGCACGCTTGTTCCGAAGAAGAGGATGGTCAGGGGTCACCGCGTCTGCTGGAAAGAAGGCGGAAAGTTAGGTTAGGTTGGTTTAAGGTCAAGTTAAGTTTGGTCAGTTCAATTGTCAGGTAATTATTATATAAGGTTATATGAGGAAGGTTAGGTTAGGTTAGCTTTAAGTCAAGTTAAGTTAGTTAATTTCAGTTCAGTTGTCAGATAATTATATAAGGTTATATGAGGTATTTATATTAGGTTATATTAGGTATTTGTATTCGTTTATGTTAGGTATTTGTATTAGTATTAAGTATTTGTATCAGTATTTATGTTATGTCAGGTATTTCGATATGATTATGTCCAGTATTATGTTTTTTTTTTTATTGGGTCATATCAGTTATTCCATTAGGTCATATCAGGCAT
>NC_051400.1:1168253-1168511 GCF_015228065.2 Penaeus monodon
TGTCGGAGTATTCTGTATCTCCTTATAAATATATTTTTGTATTGTTTCTACTTCAATACATATAATTTTTCAAGTAACTGTTATCTTCTCATATGTAATCACAGGCAAACTAATCTTATCGCACTTACAAAGTGAATTTCATTGTCATTCCTCTTTCGTTAGCATCACCATTACCATCGTTATTATTTTTACAATCAAGTTTTGTATTTTTTGTTATTGTAATAATCATTAGGCTACAATTTCTACAATTTTATTGCT
>NC_051400.1:1168610-1168773 GCF_015228065.2 Penaeus monodon
CAAAGTTATCTTCACCAACGGTTTCAACACATAGTTATCATTTTCACTACATAGCATAAAAGGAATTGGATATCATTACCTTAAAATATGTACAAATTACATTATTCTAATCTAAAGAGCAGTTAGCAGTGCAAATAAGTACCATTCTAAATATTCAATGTAG
>NC_051400.1:1168872-1169138 GCF_015228065.2 Penaeus monodon
GGCTATCATAGGAATATGTATAGTAAAGCCAATTACAATGTCTGTGTTCCTTGCCATGTTGTCTGGTATGACCATATGCTTTCCAGGTTGGGAATGCACTGTTATTTGGGAGGTCTGTGAAGTAATACCGAGCTTTCCGTTATCGTAAAAGAGGTTAGGTCGCCACCGCCGTTCCGTTTGAATGCCTTAAACAAGAAACTCGTATGTTAAGAAACTGTTAGTTGCGTATATTTGGGTCGACCCCTTCCTTGCGAAATTACTTACAA
>NC_051400.1:1169177-1169323 GCF_015228065.2 Penaeus monodon
CCTGGATTCCCGGGGCCATGAAACATTTTAAAATCGCGCTGCGCTAAAGTCACTTGATTTCCCGCGGGGTTAAAGCAATTTTGAAATCACGTTACGCTAAGGCAGTGAATACCTTGGCGTCATCTCCGGACACGTCTTATCACTTC
>NC_051400.1:1169606-1169740 GCF_015228065.2 Penaeus monodon
CTTTATTTTCACCGTCCAGATGTTCCGGTCCGCGGATTCATCGCGAGAGCCGCCAGCACATTTGTCACTCGGCTCTTGGGGTACTACCTGTAGGAGGAGGGGGGGTACAGGGAGGGAGCTATCAGCGAACACCA
>NC_051400.1:1169762-1170064 GCF_015228065.2 Penaeus monodon
GCCTATAAAGTTACTTGTAGTCTATCCTGCCAGACCCGCAACTGACATATCTTACATATGAACAAAGCGTTTTGAGGTTACTACAGGCAGTCCAGAGGCTGGTGGTCTTTTCTGAGACAATTAACAGTCACTTTAGAAAGTGTTTAAAGAGCGAAGACGGTTTGTGTGGCTAAGAAGAGAGAGCGCGGCGGGAAAGTGCTCAGTGGAGGAGCAAAACTGATTTCTGCGATTCTTTTCTGACTCCCAAAGTGCGGTGACATTAAAAAAGTCTCGGGAACAGAGCGCGCTCTCTCCCTCTAGTT
>NC_051400.1:1170123-1170252 GCF_015228065.2 Penaeus monodon
TAGGCAGTGTTGTGAATGCACATACGTATATAATGTATGAACTTTACTTTTCCCCTGAACTGCGCATGGGAAAAGAAAGTTACGTCACCAAAGCCACATCTTGACCACAAGGGAGCACCTGCACAGAGC
>NC_051400.1:1170493-1170840 GCF_015228065.2 Penaeus monodon
AGCGTTATCAAGCCAGCCCGAATGAATCAGGTTTGAAAACCGAACCTGCCTCGTACCCTCAGGAAACCCGTCGACACGAGTGCTAAAGGAAGAGGAAGGCGGGGTGGCTGTCACGTCGAAACGCATATACGCTCGGTGAAAGTGTGTCGGAAGCGATTGTTACCTTCCGTGGGAGGTCCGCGCCCTCACAGGAACTTCTGTCGCTTTGGCTCTACGCTACCGAAGCTCTCTTGGATATCATTTGCGGGACCGTGGCGTTATTACTGTAATATCTTCCCCAGTATCAGTTTTCTTCATGATTTTCAGGCTCCATTCCAGCGGTAAATATGTATCGCTGGAGAGGGATC
>NC_051400.1:1171008-1171482 GCF_015228065.2 Penaeus monodon
AATCTTCTTTTGTACAGACAGACAATAAAAAGGGAAAAAGGAAGGCACATTAACCATGTAAATGAGCCTGTGATTTCGCGGCTGTTACCAGCGATGAGAAAGAAAAATGTTAAGCAAGGGGAAGGAACACCAAACAGCCTGACAGATGGCGCGCTGTGTCAGATGGGAGAGGACATGACAGGGAGTAAAACGAAAGTTCAGAAGCATAATTGGGTAATTGACCGATCGCAAGGCACTTTAACGGCTTCAAATGACAACCAGCGATTCTGGAAACGGCGCTAAGATTGTCTGCCAATTGCTCTCACGACGAGAATCATTTCCTTGTAGGAAGAGCGGCGCGCAGTCCCATTTACGTTTTATTACTTTCGAGAATGTAACTGCACTTGCCAAACCCTCCATCCAACACCTGCTGTGAGAGGGAAAGTGAAGCTTCGGAAGTAATCGTATGTAGTTTGTTGAAGATAATTACTGGCG
>NC_051400.1:1171518-1171668 GCF_015228065.2 Penaeus monodon
ATTATTAGATTATGATTAAGGAGTGAAAGTGCCTAATGGGTGATGGAGGTCTCTCCAAAGTACTTCCGGCGATGTGCGTTTCGATGATTATTAAAAGTGTTTTTCCCAGGTCTGATTATGCGTGCCGAGAGTCTCTGTATGTCGTAAGAT
>NC_051400.1:1171856-1172097 GCF_015228065.2 Penaeus monodon
AGAAAAACAAAAAATTAATGAGTATTGTAAATTTTGATTATCGTTTTGCTTTAGGTTCGTAGTCGTTTTGATTATTATGTAAACGTAAGAGAGAGTGATGATAATGAGATACCGAATTTATACGCACGCGCTGATACCATTTCCTTCATATTTCGCAATGTTATTAAGACCATCACTAATTGTTCTTCAGATGTTCAGATCAAGTCGTTGATAGTGCATTTGAAAACTTATTGTTCGTTGA
>NC_051400.1:1172272-1172464 GCF_015228065.2 Penaeus monodon
GAGACGAATCGCAGTCCTGTCTGCATTACAAAATCCTGCAAGTGCAGTAATAGTGTGGGAGAATGGCGGGAAACTTACGTAAAATAAATATTTTCTCAGAAATTTAGACTTATGGAACGCATTCAGTCATTTCACTTAGAGGATTTGTTTTTCTAATCATTTCTTGTAGTTTGTCTCTTGCGTTACGATTCG
>NC_051400.1:1173354-1173439 GCF_015228065.2 Penaeus monodon
GTTTGTCTTTCCTGGAATTATTATTATTATTTTTTTCCAAACGACTTGGTCAACATTCATTATCCATCGCTTAGTACTTGTTTCA
>NC_051400.1:1173499-1173720 GCF_015228065.2 Penaeus monodon
GTTCTTAATAATCTCAAGCCTCCATTATTTTCACCCGCTATATTATCAACGATCATTGCTCTAAATATTTTTAAGCCCGAGGTACCTTCACCGGTTATATTATCAATGATCTTTCGAGAAGGAAACGAGCTTATTTGATCACTATTTCGTATTGACACGTAGCATCGAAGTCTCTGACGTATTATGCAAAACATATGAGCGTCCAGTTTTATATTTTTTTC
>NC_051400.1:1174159-1174477 GCF_015228065.2 Penaeus monodon
TACGCTTTAATCTGCGAACTACCTTTTTGACACAGATATCCTTTCATGTTTTCATCCACAAAACCCAGCAGTCCACAATCCTCTCCATCCTTTCACCCAATCCCGCTGCATCCTATCCACCCTGTCCTTTCTACCCCTATCCCTCTTACCTATCTATCCTCTCTATCCTATTTATCATATCTATCCCCCGCGACCGCCGCCCGGCCTATCCCTAAGCCTGGCGATGAAGGTCAAGCTGAGAAACGCCCCTGGGAGTGTGGCGCGCTAGAAACCCACAGAAGGAGGCGAGGAAGGAGCGGTAGTTATGGATTGGCCCGG
>NC_051400.1:1174803-1174869 GCF_015228065.2 Penaeus monodon
ATTCGGCCAGGCCCCGACAGAAGAGTTCAAGGGCTCAGATTATAATGTCGAGGATAGTCGGATATT
>NC_051400.1:1175067-1175259 GCF_015228065.2 Penaeus monodon
CCAGGAGTCTGTACCGGTTCGACCAGAGATAAGGCAGAGAGCCAGAGAGTCAGAGCAGTGTTTACTGGCTACTAGAAGTCGAACACGACAGCTCGAGTGTGTTTTGGAATATATCTGGCAGGTGGAAATAAAGTAAGTTCTTTTAACTGGTATCTACTAAAAATCAAACACGCAATACACGCAATGTTTGTG
>NC_051400.1:1175881-1176581 GCF_015228065.2 Penaeus monodon
TCCCACCCTTTCAACCCGAGGACACAGTGAGGACAAATTTAATTCACGCAAAAGACAAATGACTGAATGAAAAATCTGCTCGAATGAATAAGCATTTTGCCGAGAGAAACCTGCCAGGAGAAAACACCAATCATGATAAAAGGCTGAAAATCCTTCGCAAAATCACTCAACTTTCGCCGTTTTGTCACTTCGATGTCGAACTTGGCAAGTGGGATGGGAATTTCTTTTGCATTTGTTTTGCGGATTATTAAACTTTTTTTTTCTACTCAAGAGCAGCGCACTACATGAGCACCAAGACATATTTCGTATTTTCTTCGTGAATCTCGTGCTCGATTTTAAACCCCCTCTCGCGCGCGCGTGTGTGACGACGACCTTAACACAAACCCCACGAACAACGAATTTCTTCCGTGTGACTATACAGTCGCTTCCACAAACCCGTTACGGCAGACACTCACCCGTTGTTGCGACGGCCGCCAGCGCCACCAGCAGGAGCACCCCGAGAGTTAGCTGCCTTTGCCCCATGGCTGCAGCTGGGAGTCTGACGAAAGCTCCGCGGCAGCCCCTTTATATAACTTTCGCCTCCCTACACAGCGGAGTACGTGGGGGTGGGGGAGTGGAGAGGGTAGGGGGAGGGGAAGGATGTGGGGGTGGAGAGAGAGTGTGGAGGGAGGAGAAGGGGGGAGCAGGTGGGGTTGGAGAG
>NC_051400.1:1176844-1177022 GCF_015228065.2 Penaeus monodon
AACTCTCGATCTAAGACAGATTTAAGCGTGAATGTCAGAGAAAACCGCACTCCCGTCTATTCTCTTCGACATGTGACTTTAATTTTCATTTTTACCGTTATAGACGCGAGGACGTTCCTTTGTTCACCTCTATTGGGATCCACCTTCTTCAGGTGACGATGGTAACTGGGTCACTCAT
>NC_051400.1:1177709-1178441 GCF_015228065.2 Penaeus monodon
GAAGGACGAAGAGAAAAGGTAAAAATGACGAACGAGAGGAGGAGGAAGAAAAAGAGGAAGAGGAGGAAGAAAAAGAGGAAGAGGAGGAGGAGGAAGAAAAAGAGGAAGAGGAGGAGGAGGAGGCGAAGGAAGAAGAAGAGAAGAGGTAAAAGTGACAGAGAGGAGAAAGAAAGGAAGGAAGGGAAAAAAGTAAGTGACAAAGAAGAAACAGATGAAAGAGAATTGAAGAAGGAGAATGAAAGAGGAGGAGGAAGAGAAGGAAGATTAGGAAGGGGTTGTAATAGAAGATGGACAGAGAAAGAAAAAGGGGGAGATAGAGAAAAGGCAATAACAGGGAGAAGGGGAAACATCGCAGGAAAAGAGGAAAAGGAGGAGGAGACAGAGAAGGATAAAGACAAGGATAAAGAATGAGAACGATAACTAGAAAGAAAAAAAGAAAAGAAAAGTGAAAAGGTGAAAATAAACACAATTTTTTAAAATCTAAAGAAACAAATCTACAAAGATATGTAATACAAAAAAAAACAATTGGAAAAAAAACAAACTATCACAGAGAAACCATGAAATTAGAACATCGAAGAAAGAAGAACAACAGAGAAGAAGAAGAAAGAGAAAAAAAAGAAAACAAGATAATAATAATAAAAAAAACATTTTCGCCGTTGTCACTTAACCGCGAGTGACGAAGCGACGTCATCTTTTCCTGTGTAAACTCTTGGACAAACGCTAAGATTAGAG
>NC_051400.1:1178524-1178593 GCF_015228065.2 Penaeus monodon
GGGTTGGTGGATTTTCTCTGGCTTGCTATTTATACTGGGTTTTCGTTAATATTTCCTCGTTGGTGATGG
>NC_051400.1:1178808-1179137 GCF_015228065.2 Penaeus monodon
ACATTCCATCATCTTATCAATATTTTGCATGATCGTTAGTCCAGCACTACATAAATATATCTAACATTAACGAAAATCACTCTATCACTGCATTGTAAAGCCTACAGCTTGACACGTGACATAACCCCATCACTTTTAAACAACAACATAATTCTGCGATCTCTGAATTCGTCATTTCACATCAATTTCAGCATCTCCTCCTCCTCTCTGCCTCCTTTTGGAAATGAAACCACCCATTCATCTTCCTCTTTTCATCACCACTGACGCTTTCCATCACCTACTTCGTGGACATGACATGCGGAGAGAGACAACGCTTTCATGACTTTATA
>NC_051400.1:1179451-1179693 GCF_015228065.2 Penaeus monodon
AACATAGTGACTAACGGACAACAGAACCCTACTCCAGAACCAAAGCGAACCGGCGTATCATCCTCATTCCGAACCTCTCCCGCCGAACCGACTGTGAGCAAGAAAATGAAGAAAATTAAAGACAATTTGGAAAACATTTTCTTCTGCTCTCCAGATGATGGGCGAACGGCGATGCTCCCGCGTGAGGAGTGGAACGGGAGGATAAGGTTTTAGTCTCGTGGTTATTGTCAGTGTCATAATCA
>NC_051400.1:1180152-1180490 GCF_015228065.2 Penaeus monodon
ACTAAGAGATGGAGTGACGAAGCGAGTGAGAGTGAACGAATCATGAATGCATCTTTATCATCACTATGTAGTTTTATGCACCTTATTTTGGTGTGTTTCAGGGAGGTTTGACAATCAGTCCTCATAGAACAATTACTCGAGATGCGTGTAATCCTCCCTACATTTCCCATGAGAAAGTGTCAGTGATTCGGTTGCCATCCTTCGTGGGTCGATATAATGTATATATATTTCTTTTATGTGTATATTTATTACTCATCGTAATGGTATACGATATTTTTCAAAAAGAAAATATCCTTACGGTTTCTCTGGGGAATAGATGATTGGGGGATTTTGTGTTT
>NC_051400.1:1180512-1181353 GCF_015228065.2 Penaeus monodon
TGGATTTGTACATGTAAAATACGTCGGCATTTACCCCTGTGAGGTTACCATGAAGCGCGCGCGGTGAATCTGGGTTAATTTCCCCGGGCTTCATTATCGCTTCCTTGTTTTCATGGCTTTGTTTATAAGCCTTATCTCCGCCTCATATTATGTTGTTTGCTCTTGAGTTTTGGGCTCCTTATCCTCACGGTATCTCCGCTGGGTGTCATGTTTGCCTTTGTTTCTATGCCTTAATTTTACATTGCGATATGTCGTCTGTCTTTGTTTTGATGCCTTATCTCCCTCTCGAGTTGTTTTTAACTTGTTTTGGTGTCTTATCTCCTCCTCGTGGCATTTTGTTCGCCTTTGTTTCCCTGTCTAATCTCTGCCTATTATGTTTGTTTCATGCCTTATCTCCGCCTTAATATCATGTTTGGTTTTGTTCTGACGCCATTATCTCCGACTCGTATTATTTTGTTTGTCTCTTTCCATGCCTTCTCTTCACCACATAGTACGTTGTTTACCTTTTGTTTCCATGCCTTATATTCACCTCATAGTACGTTGTTTACCTTATGCTTCCATGCTTTATCCCCGCCCTATAATATATGGGTTTGCTTTAACGTCTCCGTATGTCATGTCCCATACCTTAATCCCTCCGCCTCGCGTTCGAGAGTTGAGGCCAATACGCCATTTCTGCAGGTCTTGTGATTACCAGCATTGCGAAACCTGTTGTTTCAGTTCTCTTTCGTGCGCGGGGAAGTGGCGGAAGTGCAGGGGAGTTAAGAGGGCCCCGCGATAAGCATATCCGGAGCTGTTGCCTAACGTTTTCAGGGGAAAATGATGTGCGTAACAAACGTTTCAA
>NC_051400.1:1182353-1183220 GCF_015228065.2 Penaeus monodon
CGGCCACTTTCCCCTCCCGTTTCTCCATTACCTTTGAAACGTTTGTTACGCACATCATTTTCCCCTGAAAACGTTAGGCAACAGCTCCGGATATGCTTATCGCGGGGCCCTCTTAACTCCCCTGCACTTCCGCCACTTCCCCGCGCACGAAAGAGAACTGAAACAACAGGTTTCGCAATGCTGGTAATCACAAGACCTGCAGAAATGGCGTATTGGCCTCAACTCTCGAACGCGAGGCGGAGGGATTAAGGTATGGGACATGACATACGGAGACGTTAAAGCAAACCCATATATTATAGGGCGGGATAAAGCATGGAAGCATAAGGTAAACAACGTACTATGAGTGAATATAAGCATGGAAACAAAGGTAAACAACGTACTATGTGGTGAAGAGAAGGCATGGAAAGAGACAAACAAAATAATACGAGTCGGAGATAATGGCGTCAGAACAAAACCAAACATGATATTAAGGCGGAGATAAGGCATGAAACAAACATAATAGGCAGAGATTAGACAGGGAAACAAAGGCGAACAAAATGCCACGAGGAGGAGATAAGACACCAAAACAAGTTAAAAACAACTCGAGAGGGAGATAAGGCATCAAAACAAAGACAGACGACATATCGCAATGTAAAATTAAGGCATAGAAACAAAGGCAAACATGACACCCAGCGGTAGATACCGTGAGATAAGGAGCCCAAAACTCAAGAGCAAACAACATATATGAGGCGGAGATAAGGCTTATAACAAAGCCATGAAACAAGGAAGCGATAATGAAGCCCGGGGAAATTAACCCAGATTCACCGCGCGCGCTTCATGGTAACCTCACAGGGGTAAATGCCGACGTATTTTACATGTACAAATCCA
>NC_051400.1:1183242-1183328 GCF_015228065.2 Penaeus monodon
AAACACAAAATCCCCCAATCATCTATTCCCCAGAGAAACCGTAAGGATATTTTCTTTTTGAAAAATATCGTATACCATTACATGAG
>NC_051400.1:1183366-1183576 GCF_015228065.2 Penaeus monodon
CGACCCACGAAGGATGGCAACCGAATCACTGACACTTTCTCATGGGAAATGTAGGAGGATTACACGCATCTCGAGTAATTGTTCTATGAGGACTGATTGTCAAACCTCCCTGAAACACACCAAAATAAGGTGCATAAAACTACATAGTGATGATAAAGATGCATTCATGATTCGTTCACTCTCACTCGCTTCGTCACTCCATCTCTTAGT
>NC_051400.1:1184059-1184313 GCF_015228065.2 Penaeus monodon
CAACAATAACAACACAACAATGATTATGACACTGACAATAACCACGAGACTAAAACTTATCCTCCGTTCCACTCCTCACGCGGAGCATCGCCGTTCGCCCATCATCTGGAGAGCAGAAGAAATGTTTTCCAAATTGTCTTTAATTTTCTTCCATTTTCTTGCTCACAGTCGGTTCGGCGGGAGAGGTTCGGAATGAGGATGATACGCCGGTTCGCTTTGGTTCTGGAGTAGGTTCTGTTGTCCGTTAGTCACTA
>NC_051400.1:1184627-1184960 GCF_015228065.2 Penaeus monodon
TCTTATAAAGTCATGAAATTTTTGTCTCTCTCCGCATGTCATGTCCCGAAGTAGGTGATGGAAAGCGTCAGTGGTGATGAAAAGAGGAAGATGAATGGGGTTTCATTTCCAAAAGGAGGCAGAGAGAGGAGGAGATGCTGAAATTGTGTGAAATGACGAATTCAGAGATCGCAATTATGTTGTTGTTTAAAAGTGATGGGGTTATGTCACGTGTCAAGCTGTAGGCTTTACAAAGCGTGATAGAGTGATTTTCCCTTAATGTTAGATATATTTATGTAGTGCTGGACTAACGATCATGCAAAATATTGATAAGATGATGGAATGTTATATAAA
>NC_051400.1:1185165-1185264 GCF_015228065.2 Penaeus monodon
CCATCACCAACGAGGAAATATTAACGAAAACCCAGTATAAATAGCAACCAAGAAAATCCACCAACCCGTTTTTGGGTTGGCCTGGATTTGTCCCGTCCT
>NC_051400.1:1185314-1185598 GCF_015228065.2 Penaeus monodon
CTCTAAACTTAGCGTTTGTCCAAGAGTTTACACAGAAAAAATGACGTCGCTTTGTCACTCGCGGTTAAGTGACAACGGCGAAAATGTTTTTTTTATTATTATTTTCCCTTTTTTTCTTTTTTTTCTTTCTTCTTTTTTCTCTGTTGTTCTTCTTTCTTCGATTTCTAATTTCATGGTTTCTCTGTGATAGTTTGTTTTTTTTCCAATTGTTTTTTTTGTATTACATATCTTTGTAGATTTGTTTCTTTTGATTTTAAAAAAATTTTGTTTATTTTCACCTTTCA
>NC_051400.1:1191671-1191875 GCF_015228065.2 Penaeus monodon
TCGAATTACAAAAAAAAGAACAGCAATATAAACGCCTCTCCCACGCAGTTGGAGGAGGAGCCCTTCGAACAGACCAACCCGGACTTCGTCGATGGCCACAACCTCTTTGAGAAGGACATCATGCTGACGGAGACGCAGTGGGAGAAGATTCTGGCGAGGAAGGGTCTGGCCGACGAGACGAGGCGCTGGCCGGAGGACAGCTCT
>NC_051400.1:1192014-1192256 GCF_015228065.2 Penaeus monodon
GTAGAGGCTTTGCTGCAGTCGTCTTATGCTTTTGAGAATATTGAACAATATTTTAAACACTATTTTAGTTGTTACTTGTAGTATATTTTGAGGTATAATAATGTAACTTTCCATAATTTTTACTATAGATTGTGTGGAAGTATTGTGTCATAGTAATTTGTGTGGTTATTGCTGTTTTATTTTTGGTTGATTTTTATTGTTTCTCTTACTATTTTGATTTCCATTACTTTTCTCAGCAGATA
>NC_051400.1:1192459-1193469 GCF_015228065.2 Penaeus monodon
AATGCCTATGTTTATTTGTATTTATTTCCATTCCTTTCCTTATTTTTCTTAATGTATTTATTATGTAGTAACTTTACAACCTATTTTTCTCTTTCTTGCCGCTATCAAATAGTGTCTATTTAAAATCTAGTAGCTCTTCTTTGCCTCTTGCTATGGAGAAAGTTTCATTAGAATTCAAAGCTATTGCAGTATCACATCATTATATGTATATGGTTGGTTTTGCTTTCTGTTATGATGAAATGCACTAAGCTGGGAGTATTGGAGTGTAAGCCACGGCTCTGGTTGAGGTTTAATGCTGGTGTCAATTTGTTTTTCTATCAGAAGATACCCTTAATGTTTCTCTTCAAGTTGATATGAAAATATTTATATAAGATTTTTAAAAAGATTTACCTTGGTGTGGGTTCATAAGGGTAAATATGCATGCCACAGGTAAATAAAATGAAATTTTTGTATATGCCAGTCCAGACTTTAAACCAACCAAATGTGCATATATCTTGGACAAATTATTCCCATGTTACTTGAATGGAGTGACTTGTAATTCTTTCGATTTTAAGAAGTAGAAATACCAGACTGGTTAATTTTGCTTTGTTGAATAATAGCTACTGGAGTAATTACTTGTTGAATAACTATTATATGCAGGTGATATCATTCAGAATGATATCACCTGCATGAGTTGTAATGCTAAGGAATCATAGGAGTATATACAATAAGGAAGTGATACTGCTTTTGATGTCAGATTTTACTGTTTGTTGACATGTCTTGTAGGTAGGTTTGGCCTAGGCTTCGCTTCCTCTTATGTGTGAGAGAAATAGAACCAGGTGATATTTTACATGTTCTATTTGTTTTCTTGTTTTTTTCGATAATAGTTTCTTGTCTCACTCTCTGATATATAATTTATTGATGTTTTTGTCGTTTCTTTGTGATGATTATTTAAAGGCTCTTCTTGCTCTCTCAGGCCCTATTTGTTGCTTTGCAATTGTATTATTATAGAAAGTTGTAGTATTGTATGA
>NC_051400.1:1193494-1193562 GCF_015228065.2 Penaeus monodon
GTAACCAGAACTTCAAATACTCTTCTGTGATGCATCAGATATTGAGTTCACATCGCACAATAAGGGAC
>NC_051400.1:1193587-1195249 GCF_015228065.2 Penaeus monodon
CATAGTATAATATTTAAGAACACTAATCTGTAAAGGATTTGTGATCTTTAAGTTGATGATTTGTTAACTTTAAGAAAAATTTACCCTAGTGGCAATATTGCTATTATAAGAATGGATAGAAAGTAGTTCAGTTTCAAGTCTCCAGACTTTCAATACATGCTCTTGATGAACACACTAACACATCCATAGGAGATTTTATGTATCATTTTTTTTTTTTACCATAACTTGGATAAGATTTAGCATTTTGAACCGATAGTAGACGTATGACTTTAGTTACAATTCAAGCACTTTGGCCAACAGAGTAACAACATTATCCAGTGCAATTTGGCTGTATATTTAAAGATGGTATATGATAAAGTAGTCATCACATTTACAGTCATCACATTAATCACACACTACACAGCATAATAGTGATATATAAAACATATATATATATTTTTTTGTATCACTTGCTACTAACCTTGTCTGTAAGTTGATTATGTCCACTTATGCACTCTGGATTAGTAAGGCTGTCAATATACAGCACTTTGGCACGAGTTATAGCCCAGTTATTAGGATGTCATTTTATATATATAAATAAATCAAGTAGATATAAAAGTATATAATAACATTATTATATTACAATGTATATAATTAGATATTAATAATAATATACTCTCAAGTGACTTGCCACTATCTGATACATTACAGGTACACAATATCACACTGTATTGCAGAGTAACCAGTTGAGATTCTTTAGTCTTAGTTTAAATTCCAACAGTATTAATTATGGATATTAAAAGATAAAGAAATTTCTGAAGAGGAAATATATTTTCTGTATTACAAGTTCCCCTTGTAATTACATATATGTATGTTTGAATTTAAAAGAAAACAAGTTTTGTTATATAAAGACTTATTGTGTACTCACCAATGTACAGTTGGCAATTAACAAGATTTTAAATTCTTATAAATTGATGAATATTCAAGCTAGGAAAGTATCTTCAGGGATGTGGACTAAGCATGTCAGGCAAATTATTGTTGCTGGACACAGTATTTTATCCAATGTCGCAGTTGTATTTGGCCATAGTTTTTGGAGTTGTATATACAGAGCTCATCATTGCTGCGGAACATGGTTGTCCTGTTAGTTATTATATTAAACATCAAAAAATTTAACTAATGAAAGTAAAACTGTGAAAACTAGATTAAGGTAAATAATTCGTGACTAAGCAATGTAGAGCATTCTGTGAAGATCAGGTAATTTTATCAATATATGATTATAGATCGGCAATCATTAATTGGAAAGTACAACACTGATGGAAAATATGGACCTGATCTAAGATTCACATGTAACTTGTTAACACATTAACTTTTGTGTTATGAAGTAAGCTTCTGCACCATATTTATAGTAAAAATTAAGCAAGATAATTTGTGAAATCAGTTTATATATATATCAAAAGCAATCATTTTGGATAACTAATTGTCACAAAGCTACTGTTGGAGTCTCTCAACATATTTATTTCGTTACATTTTGTGTAATGTTTGTAAGCATTCACTGAAGTAATATTATGTAAAACAAGTTATAATTATAATAGTTCAAATTGGTACTTTGTCTCTCATTTTTTTGGTCTTTTGTTTAATATCCTGAACGCAAAAAGGAACTAACATTTAAAAACTGTCAAAAAT
>NC_051400.1:1196078-1197704 GCF_015228065.2 Penaeus monodon
ATAAAATAATCAGTAGAGAAGAGACACAAACTTCATTATCTCTTTGGCTATATTTTCCATCATCAGTATCATCAAAGATTTTTGTGTTTTCTTTTCATTGAGATATTACAGCTGATTTTATTGCTAAAAAAAATTACTATGATTTGCTGTAGGTTCATTAATGTTCTGAATCAAGTATATGCTAACCTTGTTAAATATTTTGCTGTTTATCAATTTCTTTAATCAGTGTTTCTTGCAGTTGTAACACTATAATCTACAGGACTTTGCAGTTCTGATTTAATTTGGAACTGTAATCTTATAAACCTTAATTTTTAAAATTGTAAGATCAACCCTATTCTATGCATGGTTGACCTTCCTTTTACAGACTAATGGCATCACTTGTATAAAAAAAAATTCTAACAGCCAGCCATTAGTTGCATCATAGAGTCATTGGTTTGAATATGGCCATTGAAGTATTTACATAAGGATATAAATGATGAACAGAGAAGAATAATATTCCATTCTGATAAATAATTTAGGTTTAGAATTATAATATAAAGTTTCTCTGATAACACTGAATTGTGTGTGAACAGTTTGGTTTATAAAATACTTTGTTGCAATATCGTAAGGACATGGTCCTTGGGTTTTCAGAGGGAAGGATCCATGAAATTTGAAATTTTCTAGAATTTACTCCAATATGATAATGAGCTGGTTTTGTGACACTTGAAATGTGTGACAAAGTATAACTCCATTTATACAGGGCAGAAGCATTCCATACAGATGCTAACCCATTACCTCTCCCATGCAGATACGCAGAGCAGCACCGGGGAAGAGATCGAATTCAGTCGCCTGGCCACAGAACCATCAGAAATGTCATCCCTTACTGCCTTCACCAAGAAGTCTGCGACTGACTAAAATTTCTTGTAGGGAAAAAAAAAAATGGTTGACAGTCACAGCATTACATGAAAATACTCAGAATCATGGAATCTCCTTGATGAATATCAATTGTGTGTGTAGATGTACTATTGTCTGCCTCTTCAAGCTTTTTGGTGACAAATAAGCACTTTTTTGTAAGATTTTTAAAAGTACCTGAATGCTATGACACAGTTTTTCACATCTTTAATTAGCACAACACAGCCTATGCTATTCACAGTATCAGCAGTTCACTTTTTTAATTCTGTCTACTTTTCTTTCTCTCTATTTTAAATGTCATTGGGTCATTGTTTAAAAATGTACAGAGAACTCATTGTAAACTCACTTTTTTAAGGGTATGGATTGCTTCAGTGGTATTATAAAAGTGTACTGATCATTAGCTTCCTGAATGCCTGCTTTTGGAAGATTTGAATGAGCTGATACACAGGATCAAGTAACAAAGAATATCGTCCATAAATTAAATTTTTATAAAATAAGAGACTCCATTTCATAAAACACTTGGTTGCTTTTTCCTGTGTATCTCCAGAATTCGTACTCAGATAATGCCTAAGCTAAGGCTAGGGGCCTCTTTTAAGTATTAATGTCAGATGGATTCTCTCTATTAAAAAAATTAGTATTAGTGTCTGTATTTGGTGTTTTAGACATGTAAAAAATGCTAATGCTGTAGTACTAGTATTTGATATGTACTTTGTGATGTGTAGTGACCATATATAC
>NC_051400.1:1197739-1199754 GCF_015228065.2 Penaeus monodon
ACTTTCCTTATCTCAATATATGTTGTGTTGTCCATGATAATCCATTTTTGAAACTAATGTATCATTTGAAGTGATTGATATCATCTCTTTTGAAGAAAGGAAGATTGCGACATGAAGTAAATAACATAAGGGGAAAGCCTCTTTTCAGGATGTTGATTTTAATGCACCAACTAATTTAACTGCTGATACATTACAAGGGAGTGCCACAGTAAGGAAGTTCTATAAAATGGCTACCATGTGTTTTCATCCTGAGTATGAATTGTAGAGCTCCATTAATTCTAAAAACTGAAAATGATATCAGGTGACTTCTGTTGTGTGTCAAATGATTTCAGACCAAATGTTTGAATGGCAGCTTACAACACTGAACAGCGTAATTATGTCTTGTATTTATTTTTCTTCAATAATGTATATATTTCATGTTCTAAATGTCTTAAGTAGAATGTCTTTAAGAGAAGAGTTCCTTTATAGAAGTAGATAAAATTTGGAAACACATGTATTCAAAAAGTTATTATTATTATTAGCACATTGGTAAACATGTAAATTTTGTAATGAAAATGGAAATAATACTAACAAGTATATTAAAGGATTGTAAAAAAAAATAGCAAGAAAAATGAATCCGTGTATCTGAAAGGCTTGGATTAATGGTCTTTATGCACAAGCTGTGAGACCTGGATTTCAAGATGGTAAGCTATATTACTCACTCTCGGTTTATTTTTCAGTTCAAGTTAAAGTGCCAACAAAAAAAGTATGGGAATCCATAATGTTCTGTATCCTGTAATTTGCCCAGTCTTTGCATTGCATTACACTGAAAATTCATTTTCAAAAGGAGATTGGGAATAAGGCCGCTGACAAATAAAAAACTACATGTGCCCTTCATATTTAAGGCTGTAAATAAATTGAGAAGTATCCTCAAAGGAAGAAATCATATTTAGATACTAAATCAGACCTCTTTATTCCAGAGTTAGCACAACTGTTCAGACAGCACTCTTTTTCAGGAAAACTCTTATAGAGAGCAGCTAGCAACTTTAAAAACATAAGCAAAGATTATTTTCTGCATTATTAAATGTTAGCCAGCTTCATTGCAGATGCTTTACATTTCTCATAGATAGTTATGATAGTCGTCTTTGTAGGTCTTCACTTTTTAATTCTTAGTAAATAGTTTGAATATTTTTGATCATTTATGTAAATGCACATGCATGACTCGTTATTTACCTACTTAATGTCTGTTTTACAGGCTGGGCAGTTCTGTCATGTTAGTTTTAATATTGATATTTTTGTCATATTTATATGCATTGATTTAAAAGTGTTTTATGTTAATAAAGTGTAGTTCTTTTTTACACAAGCTATTTTGATATCCATATCCTTCAGTGATGCATAGACTATTTCCTAAAATCTGACTTATATGATAAGTCAAAAAATGGTGCGATAGTAAATAAATCATATATTGCACTAAATCATATATTGCACATTTTTAGAAATGGAGAATTGTATTCATATTTTGCTAAGTATTTTATGCTGTCTTAGATTGGGTTACATATGATAATTGATGCAAGATTATGCACCACATATGAAAAAATATATATTCATGAATTTTTATGAAGTATGAATATAATCTATATATTTTCCATAAACTCTTTTTGTTTTATCTTCTGCTTCAAGAACATCAATATTCCTCATAATGTCTATGTAAGCTCTAGTAACAAGAATGATGACATGCCTTGTGTTTGTAAGTTGGTAGTGTATTGCAAACTCCTTCGATCCAGATGAGTATCTTACAATTTACATTTAGTAATTAAGCTTAAAGTGTCTCTCTCATACTTATATTTTTAAAGATTTCACATTTCAATATTGTCACTCTCTTAAGCATGTGATTTTTATGATACCTCAACCCTTACTCTTGCCTGTAAAAATAAAATAAAACCCTTACACCCATTCTACTACACTGAATTAATGGCCCCATTAATTCTTCAGGACATGTACTGGTGTTGATCTATACATTATATCCAATTATCCAT
>NC_051400.1:1200314-1200527 GCF_015228065.2 Penaeus monodon
AAAGTAAGCTACCTTTCACTTAACTTCAAAGCTGTTACCACATCTTTCCCTCTCTAATTCTTGTCTGTTTAGTTTCATTTCAGAAAAGAACTTTTTTTTTACTACAATTAACATACGAGACGAGACCATTTTGTCTAATATTTTCGACCACTTCAAGCTTATGAGAGTTACTTTGCATTTAATTTAATACTCAGTTTACAATAGAAAGATTTA
>NC_051400.1:1200810-1201321 GCF_015228065.2 Penaeus monodon
CTGTTCGTAGTTGTGACAAAACGGAATCTGATGTTACCATTCTGTTACCTCATTTTCGTTTATACACGTTTCCCACGACAAAATCTAACCATGCTTCACTCTCAACAGACTGCGCTCATCTGTTTCGCTAGGGATCATTTTTCAATATCCAAATACAATGAAATACAAAGTACGGCATTGTACTTAACTGAAACACATATGTCATGAGGTTGAAAGATTGTGCGTTCATCTGCATAGTTTTGCTAATATATAAGCTATTTTCCTTAGTGATGTGAACTGGATCAGTTCACTGTATAGGAATACGAATATATCAATTATTTTACTCTTAATATCCAAGGTTAAATCAAGAGAGAAAACGAAACGGGAAATCATATTAATATAAACAGGAGATAACTTCAAAATGAAACGAAAAACACGAATATTGTCAGTCGGGATAACGTGTACAAATGCTAGCTTGGTTCCAACAGATGTTCACTTAACTTTTCCTTGTGTGTGAGTAGTCAACCACACT
>NC_051400.1:1202719-1203255 GCF_015228065.2 Penaeus monodon
TCGTTTCGACGGAGAAAGCGAGTGTGGTTGACTACTCACACACAAGGAAAAGTTAAGTGAACATCTGTTGGAACCAAGCTAGCATTTGTACACGTTATCCCGACTGACAATAATTCGTGTTTTCGTTTTCATTTTTGAAGTTATCTCCTGTTTTATATAATATGATTTCCGTTTCGTTTTCTCTCTTGGATTTAACCTTGGATATTAAGAGTAAAATAATTGATATATTCGTATTCCTATACAGTGAACTGATCCAGTTCACATCACTAAGGGAAAAATAGCTTATATATTTAGCAAAACTATGCAGATGAAACAGCACAATCTTTCAACCTCATGACATATGTGTTTCAGTTAAAGTACAATGCCGTACTTTGTATTTCATAATGTATTTGGATATTGAAAAATGATCCCTAGCGAAACAGATGAGCGCAGTCTGTTGAGAGTGAAGCATGGGTTAGATTTTGTCGGTGGGAAACGTGTATAAACGAAAATGAAGGTAACAGAATGGTAACATCAGATTCCGTTTTGTCACAACT
>NC_051400.1:1203504-1203719 GCF_015228065.2 Penaeus monodon
TAAATCTTTCTATTGTAAACTGAGTATTAAATTAAATGCAAAGTAACTCTCATAAGCTTGAAGTGGTCGAAAATATTAGACAAAATGGTCTCGTCTCGTATGTTAATTGTAGTAAAAAAAAAGTTCTTTTCTGAAAATGAAACTAAACAGACAAGAAATTAGAGAGGGAAAGATGTGGTAACAGCTTTGAAGTTAAGTGAAAGGTAGCTTACTTT
>NC_051400.1:1204260-1206251 GCF_015228065.2 Penaeus monodon
ATGGATAATTGGATATAATGTATAGATCAACACCAGTACATGTCCTGAAGAATTAATGGGGCCATTAATTCAGTGTAGTAGAATGGGTGTAAGGGTTTTATTTTATTTTTACAGGCAAGAGTAAGGGTTGAGGTATCATAAAAATCACATGCTTAAGAGAGTGACAATATTGAAATGTGAAATCTTTAAAAATATAAGTATGAGAGAGACACTTTAAGCTTAATTACTAAATGTAAATTGTAAGATACTCATCTGGATCGAAGGAGTTTGCAATACACTACCAACTTACAAACACAAGGCATGTCATCATTCTTGTTACTAGAGCTTACATAGACATTATGAGGAATATTGATGTTCTTGAAGCAGAAGATAAAACAAAAAGAGTTTATGGAAAATATATAGATTATATTCATACTTCATAAAAATTCATGAATATATATTTTTTCATATGTGGTGCATAATCTTGCATCAATTATCATATGTAACCCAATCTAAGACAGCATAAAATACTTAGCAAAATATGAATACAATTCTCCATTTCTAAAAATGTGCAATATATGATTTAGTGCAATATATGATTTATTTACTATCGCACCATTTTTTGACTTATCATATAAGTCAGATTTTAGGAAATAGTCTATGCATCACTGAAGGATATGGATATCAAAATAGCTTGTGTAAAAAAGAACTACACTTTATTAACATAAAACACTTTTAAATCAATGCATATAAATATGACAAAAAAAATTAAGTAATAAAAACATTAAGTAGGTAAATAACGAGTCATGCATGTGCATTTACATAAATGATCAAAAATATTCAAACTATTTACTAAGAATTAAAAAGTGGAAGACCTACAAAGACGACTATCATAACTATCTATGAGAAATGTAAAGCATCTGCAATGAAGCTGGCTAACATTTAATAATGCAGAAAATAATCTTTGCTTATGTTTTTAAAGTTGCTAGCTGCTCTCTATAAGAGTTTTTCCTGAAAAAGAGTGCTGTCTGAACAGTTGTGCTAACTCTGGAATAAAGAGGTCTGATTTAGTATCTAAATATGATTTCTTCCTTTGAGGATACTTCTCAATTTATTTACAGCCTTAAATATGAATGGCACATGTAGTTTTTTATTTGTCAGCGGCCTTATTCCCAATCTCCTTTTGAAAATGAATTTTCAGTGTAATGCAATGCAAAGACTGGGCAAATTACAGGATACAGAACATTATGGATTCCCATACTTTTTTTGTTGGCACTTTAACTTGAACTGAAAATAAACCGAGAGTGAGTAATATAGCTTACCATCTTGAAATCCAGGTCTCACAGCTTGTGCATAAAGACCATTAATCCAAGCCTTTCAGATACACGGATTCATTTTTCTTGCTATTTTTTTTTTACAATCCTTTAATATACTTGTTAGTATTATTTCCATTTTCATTACAAAATTTACATGTTTACCAATGTGCTAATAATAATAATAACTTTTTGAATACATGTGTTTCCAAATTTTATCTACTTCTATAAAGGAACTCTTCTCTTAAAGACATTCTACTTAAGACATTTAGAACATGAAATATATACATTATTGAAGAAAAATAAATACAAGACATAATTACGCTGTTCAGTGTTGTAAGCTGCCATTCAAACATTTGGTCTGAAATCATTTGACACACAACAGAAGTCACCTGATATCATCTTCAGTTTTTAGAATTAATGGAGGCTCTACAATTCATACTCAGGATGAAAACACATGGTAGCCATTTTATAGAACTTCCTTACTGTGGCACTCCCTTGTAATGTATCAGCAGTTTCAATTAGTTGGTGCATTAAAAATCAACATCCTGAAAAGAGGCTTTTCCCCCTTATGTTATTTACTTCATGTCGCAATCTTCCTTTCTTCAAAAGAGATGATATCAATCACTTCAAATGATACATTAGTTTCAAAAAATGGATTATCATGGACAACACAACATATATTGAGATAAGGAAAGT
>NC_051400.1:1206286-1207913 GCF_015228065.2 Penaeus monodon
GTATATATGGTCACTACACATCACAAAGTACATATCAAATACTAGTACTACAGCATTAGCATCTTTTACATGTCTAAAACACCAAATACAGACACTAATACTAATTTTTTTAATAGAGAGAATCCATCTGACATTAATACTTAAAAGAGGCCCCTAGCCTTAGCTTAGGCATTATCTGAGTACGAATTCTGGAGATACACAGGAAAAAGCAACCAAGTGTTTTATGAAATGGAGTCTCTTATTTTATAAAAATTTAATTTATGGACGATATTCTTTGTTACTTGATCCTGTGTATCAGCTCATTCAAATCTTCCAAAAGCAGGCATTCAGGAAGCTAATGATCAGTACACTTTTATAATACCACTGAAGCAATCCATACCCTTGAAAAAGTGAGTTTACAATGAGTTCTCTGTACATTTTTAAACAATGACCCAATGACATTTAAAATAGAGAGAAAGAAAAGTAGACAGAATTAAAAAAGTGAACTGCTGATACTGTGAATAGCATAGGCTGTGTTGTGCTAATTAAAGATGTGAAAAACTGTGTCATAGCATTCAGGTACTTTTAAAAATCTTACAGAAAAGTGCTTATTTGTCACACAAAAAGCTTGAAGAGGCAGACAATAGTACATCTACACACACAATTGATATTCATCAAGGAGATTCCATGATTCTGAGTATTTTCATGTAATGCTGTGACTGTCAACCATTTTTTTTTTTCCCTACAAGAAATTTTAGTCAGTCGCAGACTTCTTGGTGAAGGCAGTAAGGGATGACATTTCTGATGGTTCTGTGGCCAGGCGACTGAATTCGATCTCTTCCCCGGTGCTGCTCTGCGTATCTGCATGGGAGAGGTAATGGGTTAGCATCTGTATGGAATGCTTCTGCCCTGTATAAATGGAGTTATACTTTGTCACACATTTCAAGTGTCACAAAACCAGCTCATTATCATATTGGAGTAAATTCTAGAAAATTTCAAATTTCATGGATCCTTCCCTCTGAAAACCCAAGGACCATGTCCTTACGATATTGCAACAAAGTATTTTATAAACCAAACTGTTCACACACAATTCAGTGTTATCAGAGAAACTTTATATTATAATTCTAAACCTAAATTATTTATCAGAATGGAATATTATTCTTCTCTGTTCATCATTTATATCCTTATGTAAATACTTCAATGGCCATATTCAAACCAATGACTCTATGATGCAACTAATGGCTGGCTGTTAGAATTTTTTTTTATACAAGTGATGCCATTAGTCTGTAAAAGGAAGGTCAACCATGCATAGAATAGGGTTGATCTTACAATTTTAAAAATTAAGGTTTATAAGATTACAGTTCCAAATTAAATCAGAACTGCAAAGTCCTGTAGATTATAGTGTTACAACTGCAAGAAACACTGATTAAAGAAATTGATAAACAGCAAAATATTTAACAAGGTTAGCATATACTTGATTCAGAACATTAATGAACCTACAGCAAATCATAGTAATTTTTTTTAGCAATAAAATCAGCTGTAATATCTCAATGAAAAGAAAACACAAAAATCTTTGATGATACTGATGATGGAAAATATAGCCAAAGAGATAATGAAGTTTGTGTCTCTTCTCTACTGATTATTTTAT
>NC_051400.1:1208688-1209181 GCF_015228065.2 Penaeus monodon
TTACTGACACGTTTTTATTTCCTTCAGTGTTCCTTTTTTGCCGTTCAGACTTTAAACAAAATGTTACCGATAATAAAATGTGAGAGACAAAAGCTTTACCAATTATTATTACTATTTTTTTATATATATATAAACTTGATTTTTACAATTAATCATTACTTCAGTATTGTGAATGCTAATACAAAACAGACACACAAATGGAAAATGAAACAATATATTGAGACTCCAATCATGTCCATCAATTGTGACATCTATGTTGATTCCCAAAAATGATTGCCTCTCCTCTTATACAATAATATTGAGCATTTTCACTGAATCTTCACAATATTATTCATCTGCTTAAAATTTTTACTACTAAATAATTGGTTGCAGTAAGCTTTACTTCATAAACAACAGGTAGTTAATTGTGTTGAAATAGTTACACCTGAATGAAGATGCTTATGAATACAGGTAAACCACTGATTTTCCAGCAAAAGATGGTCTTGTACTTCTT
>NC_051400.1:1209482-1209914 GCF_015228065.2 Penaeus monodon
CTTGTACTACAGGCAAACAATTAAATTTCCCATGACAGCAAAAGCTCTCTACACTCCCCATGAAGAATATCCATAGAATGAGGAATGACTGTGGAATTTTGTAAGAAAGAAAATCTCTGGTTAATCTGCCATGGTCCTGGATAATTGGTGTACCTGTACCAATGTCTTCAAGGATAGTGGAACTGAAGAGCATACCTTGTTTTTACTTCTAAATTAAACATACAATATGTAATTACCAAAGAAATGTTCCACAAATACTTTTTCCTCTTGGATTTCTTTTTTTCTCAATTTCCATAATTACAACTGGTCTGGAGATTTAAACTACAGACTAAAGGTATTATATGCAAACAAAAGGTTCTTCTGAATACAAAGGTATTAATATGTTGGAATTATCAGATAAGGGACAAGTCCTTGTAGAGTATAAAAAAAAAA
>NC_051400.1:1210015-1210703 GCF_015228065.2 Penaeus monodon
ATGAACAATCCTGAACTAACTGGGGCTTACCTCGTGCCAAAAGTGCTCCGTGAATTGAGGCTAGACCTATAAGTGCCAGGAGTGCTGAGGTTAGTGGACAAAGCAAACTTACAGAGGAGTTATGGGGTTAGGTAAAGCAAGTGATGACATCAAGCAAATTCATATATGGCATGTGTTTGGTGTGTATCACTGCTTACGTGCGTGCCTGTACGTGTGTGGATTAATGTGCTGGGCACTTGTGAAAATGTGGCTGAGCTGCCCTTTATCATATACCATGCTTGGCAAAATCATGCCAATAATTGCTCACTGGGGTCATATGTTGTGATATCTGGTTTGGTGGCAACAGCATGCTTGATTATTCTTTACATTTCTGTCCTCTTACTACTCAGGTTCAAAGGCATGCTAAATCTTATATCTTACAAGTTATACAATGGTAAAAAAAAAAAAAATATTGTTCTCCTATATCTCCTAATAGACTGTGTAGTGTGTTACAAGAGCAATGTATGGAAACACATAGAAGAGTGCAAACCGAACCTACTTTCCCTCAATCCATTCTTTATAATTAAGTTATTAATTGCACTAAGGTGTAAATTTTTCTCTAAAGTTAACCAAATATCTTCAAACTTTAAACTAAGAGTCAAGGCAAATCCTTACAAGATTATGGCTTCTTAAATATTCATCACATATG
>NC_051400.1:1210728-1210796 GCF_015228065.2 Penaeus monodon
GTCCCTTATTGTGCGATGTGAACTCAATATCTGATGCATCACAGAAGAGTATTTGAAGTTCTGGTTAC
>NC_051400.1:1210821-1211831 GCF_015228065.2 Penaeus monodon
TCATACAATACTACAACTTTCTATAATAATACAATTGCAAAGCAACAAATAGGGCCTGAGAGAGCAAGAAGAGCCTTTAAATAATCATCACAAAGAAACGACAAAAACATCAATAAATTATATATCAGAGAGTGAGACAAGAAACTATTATCGAAAAAAACAAGAAAACAAATAGAACATGTAAAATATCACCTGGTTCTATTTCTCTCACACATAAGAGGAAGCGAAGCCTAGGCCAAACCTACCTACAAGACATGTCAACAAACAGTAAAATCTGACATCAAAAGCAGTATCACTTCCTTATTGTATATACTCCTATGATTCCTTAGCATTACAACTCATGCAGGTGATATCATTCTGAATGATATCACCTGCATATAATAGTTATTCAACAAGTAATTACTCCAGTAGCTATTATTCAACAAAGCAAAATTAACCAGTCTGGTATTTCTACTTCTTAAAATCGAAAGAATTACAAGTCACTCCATTCAAGTAACATGGGAATAATTTGTCCAAGATATATGCACATTTGGTTGGTTTAAAGTCTGGACTGGCATATACAAAAATTTCATTTTATTTACCTGTGGCATGCATATTTACCCTTATGAACCCACACCAAGGTAAATCTTTTTAAAAATCTTATATAAATATTTTCATATCAACTTGAAGAGAAACATTAAGGGTATCTTCTGATAGAAAAACAAATTGACACCAGCATTAAACCTCAACCAGAGCCGTGGCTTACACTCCAATACTCCCAGCTTAGTGCATTTCATCATAACAGAAAGCAAAACCAACCATATACATATAATGATGTGATACTGCAATAGCTTTGAATTCTAATGAAACTTTCTCCATAGCAAGAGGCAAAGAAGAGCTACTAGATTTTAAATAGACACTATTTGATAGCGGCAAGAAAGAGAAAAATAGGTTGTAAAGTTACTACATAATAAATACATTAAGAAAAATAAGGAAAGGAATGGAAATAAATACAAATAAACATAGGCATT
>NC_051400.1:1212055-1212300 GCF_015228065.2 Penaeus monodon
TATCTGCTGAGAAAAGTAATGGAAATCAAAATAGTAAGAGAAACAATAAAAATCAACCAAAAATAAAACAGCAATAACCACACAAATTACTATGACACAATACTTCCACACAATCTATAGTAAAAATTATGGAAAGTTACATTATTATACCTCAAAATATACTACAAGTAACAACTAAAATAGTGTTTAAAATATTGTTCAATATTCTCAAAAGCATAAGACGACTGCAGCAAAGCCTCTACAGA
>NC_051400.1:1212862-1213033 GCF_015228065.2 Penaeus monodon
CTCAGCATCATTAACCAACTTTTCATAAGGTCAAATCAAAAAAGAGCTTTCAAATATTGTTACTGAAGCATTGACTGACTGGAAACATACCACAGGAGTCTGATATGGGCCAGTCTGAAAAGAAATTTTTTTTTGTGAGATTAGAAGGGTTTCCTCGCCTTCCCCTGTTCT
>NC_051400.1:1213556-1213899 GCF_015228065.2 Penaeus monodon
ACATGATTCCTCATTTTCTTTACATCGAACCTCATAGATTTGCTCAAACCACAACAATAAGTATTCTGAAACTTTAATCAAAACATTCTAGACAAACTTTTTTCTTTTGTTTACGAAACTTTACGAATATCAAAACTTTGGGAGCATCTGTGCTGAAAGTACAATTATGAAATTTCTTCATAGAAAAAAAAAAAATCTTTTAAAATCTCCAAGGGATAACTAAATCTTGCTCATTTCCTTACATCAAATTGCCAAACAATAAAATCGTTGACTCAATTAGGAGACAGGAGGAGTTTTTTTCCCTATTTGAATCCACAATTTAATCAAAATGGTGTACTCAAAT
>NC_051400.1:1214017-1214921 GCF_015228065.2 Penaeus monodon
CTTTTCTCCTAATCGAGTACATCATTTTCTTGCTTGAAATATATTCAAATCTTGGTAACTAGCTTGGTGGTCTGAATATAAACCTAACTCACCTGTTAAAAAAAAAAACATACGTAAAAGTTTTCAGATTTGAGCTCGCACCTTACCAGTGCAAAACTCGTGTGTGCAAAACTGTAATTCACAGGCTTTCAACATTTACAGGGGAAATAAAAATCATTAGGGAGATTGCAAGACATCATAATGTTCATTAGTTCAAAAGGGAACTTACAAGTTACAGAGTGTCTAAACATGCACTTCCAGACCCAAATGCAAAGACTTCTACTTTCACGCAACCTTTGAATGTAAGATAGGAAAGGTATACCTCAAGGAGAATCTAACAATTGATAATCATTTAGAAAAGACTATGGAAATGACATTACCAAACTTACTAAGACCTACAGTAGAGAATACTCTATATCATTTATATGCATTAACCTGGATATATATATTTTTTTTGTATGAAAACCCTTAAAATATGAAACAGCCTAATTTAATCTTCGCAATATAATCCACTAATCTCTATGCATTCCAGGTTTGAGTTAGTGACATACATGATATTAAGTAAAGAAGTTTACAAAAGTAACAAGAACTTACTCTGATCCTTTGGCCAGCGCTTATGTGAAGGAGCATAGAGGCAAATGAGGGCAAAGGTGTAGATATTCCACATGCCATAAACCCCAGTGAAGAAACCGCTCGTGTATTCCAGCTTGATGTTATCGTCCAAGGTCCACTGTCCCTCTGAGACCTGATAAAGATAGTTGTTTACCCAATGTGCATCTTTTTTTTTTTTTCTCCTTCAAATTCTGTACTTATAGCACCATGGTGATATAGATAATGTTTTCTTTCAAGAAAAATAAGACTTTAT
>NC_051400.1:1214940-1216158 GCF_015228065.2 Penaeus monodon
TATCTTAAAAGATTCAGCAATTCTCACTGACATAAAGAAATCCTGGATAACAGAAACAGCAATCTTGTGTGTTCAATGGTGTAAAGACTGCATATAGACACCTAATATGAATGGACAAATTCACATACATATTCCAGAACTAACCTGTCCAAGGA
Organism: Penaeus monodon; assembly: GCF_015228065.2. Classification (NCBI taxonomy): domain Eukaryota; kingdom Metazoa; phylum Arthropoda; class Malacostraca; order Decapoda; family Penaeidae; genus Penaeus; species Penaeus monodon. The sequence goes on from NC_051400.1 coordinate 1,215,096, forward strand.
TAAAACCAATCACAGTCATTGCTGCACACAGGAGAGTTGCAAGCATCAGGACCTTAAAACGATATATAATGCCCTCATAGTGAAGCCGACGTGCTGAAGACATTGCTGGTAGTGACTGACGTTTGCTGCTAATATTCATGAACACCTGAAAGGACATAAGTTTTGGCCCAATGCATTTAATACAACTCAATAACCTGACAATATTTACACCTGGTTTGTTCTTACATTTCAAGAAGATAAGCTTAAGCCTGAACAAACACTTTTTTCAAATTCACACTCTACAAGGAGAATCAACTGCTTATGAAACAAACTTACATGATTATTCTTCCTTAAAACTTTCTCTCCTATTAACATGTATTTTTCTTTTACAGGACACCAACAGTCATATAAAATCTTCCTCCACAGACATCTATACAAAATACTCTCCCCATCTTTATACAGAAGAAGGGAGGACTAGCACAACTTACCTTCCATATCATGTATGAGAGGAAGCAGAAGTAGAGACCGGCACAAACGCCTGCCAAGATAATGAAGGCCAGAGCCAGGTTAGTTCCAATTTCTGTCGCCCAGATGGAATAGAAGGGGTTGCGCAGCTGCACTCCCCGTTCGCACATATCGAAGATGAAGAGACAAAGACACCCTCCAAGGACAGCGCTCAGGTGACGCCAGTAGACACGAATGCGGTTCCGCTCAATGTCATCCTGAGGAAACAACAGATGATCATGAATTATCTGAATTTTTCCATCAAGAGGGTAAGCAATCTCAAAATTTTTGTATCATTCTTTCATCATCATCAAATCAACAACTTGTAATTCTTTAATTATTGCAACAAAATCTTTTCAAATTTTCAAAATCTGCCACAAGAAAAAAATTAATAATAGAACACATTTACATTTCTCAGAAGTCTGTTGACTACACTGGAAGGAAGTGAAGTTTTAGTGCCATATCCAACCAATGGGTAAAATGCACAAGAGATTCCCAAGGAAAATCTTGAATCATGAAGTACACACATTAAAAAGAAAATTATGATTCAAATAAATGCAGAAGGTTTGATATGCAAGGC
>NC_051400.1:1216233-1216350 GCF_015228065.2 Penaeus monodon
TGACATAGAGAGGATACTGAAGGTCATAGATCCTATCAAAGCTGTTCTGAAGTTTATCTCACCATTTAGGTAATGCATTCTATTATGCAACAATTCAAGAATTTAGGTATAAGACTT
>NC_051400.1:1216367-1216443 GCF_015228065.2 Penaeus monodon
CCTGTAGATCAACCCTTTACAACATGAATGTGATAAATTTCCCAATGGCAGCATACCAATCAAGAAAACAAGCAAA
>NC_051400.1:1216774-1217600 GCF_015228065.2 Penaeus monodon
CATGACGCTAAAAAAAGGGAGGAAGGAAGATAGGAATAAAATTTGCCAAAAGCAAGGATCTTACCGCAATCTGCCAAGGTCGTCATCAGCCACCGAGAAAGAGAAAAGCAAAAACAAGAGGTGTTGAGTATTTTTGTCGTTAGTCTTCCAACAACCTTAACACTGCATGCTATTTTATGGTAAGGGAATCTGAAGTCAAACCATGCTTACAAACTGTATTCAGCAACCATTCAAAATCATTTACATAACACATGATGCCAATACTATTTTCAGATAATTTCAATATGCACAGTACAATTCAACATACTTTCGTAATTATTTTTATATTACATAATCTAGACATGACAGGCCTATTCTGTTCATTTTTGAACTTATCTACACACAAACACAGGCCAAACACATCATTAGCCATGTCAAAATTTGGGCTGTGCGTGTGTCTGTTCATATCTGTGTGAGAGTTTACATGTGTCTATCAGTATGTTGTTAACAAATATGTCTATATGGATGTGTTTGACGAGTATCTGTGTATAACCAGTATATGCATCTTTGCAAATATGTACCAATATGAGCATATGCTTGTTAATCTATATCCACACTGAAAGCCTAAACAAATATTTTTAATTATTGTTATTAACATCTTTTTTTTTCTGTGGAATTACTGTAATACCCACCATCAGATGTTCACCAGCAAAGATAAGCCAGAATGAGAGCAGCGAGGCATAGAAAAGTCCCTGCCTAATGTCACTGACCACAGTCATCCATGGGCAATCAAAAGCTAAGGTCAGGTATTCCAGTGGGCCTGAAAGTAATACATCCAGTTTCAGGG
>NC_051400.1:1218390-1218476 GCF_015228065.2 Penaeus monodon
AAATCCTATGGTGAGATGTCCCCATCACCACTGTCCTCTGCCAAATTCTTCATGATCAGATGACCTTGACACCCAGATCCAATAGG
>NC_051400.1:1218598-1221166 GCF_015228065.2 Penaeus monodon
TTTCCCAACCCCTACCTGCTCCTAACACTTAACAGCTTTCTCCTTAGCACAGATTAGAGACAGACTTACAATTCAGTAGCGTGAGAGCAGCACCGAGCACCATCAGCATGTACTCTAAGAGTGCTGGGGGACGGGACAGCTGCGAGATGCGACGCCAGAACCAGACCATGATGGCCACAATAATTGGGAAGAAGATCGTCTTGAGGGACACCCACACTTTGGTGAACCCTCCATTTTGGTGGATGAACTGAAAGAAACAAATAATGTCTAATTATCAAATTTCAAAAATACAGGAACCTCTTTAAAAGACAAATGTATATTTGTTTCTTGCTTTGTCAAACTATTACAATCTTTGCTTGTGGAATCCTCATCCAGTGTGCTTGGGACCATGTCCTAATTTTCCTTTTCATTCTGAAACTGATTATTTTTCATAATGTATGTGGCTGGAGAAGATAATCCACCTTGTTTTATTTGTTTCAACTCACAATATATGCTATTAAAAAATATTCCATAATAGTTATCCAATAGATGTATGCCTGCATCAAATGATATATATCATCTATCATATTCTTATAGTCTGTACCACTGTAACAACTACAGCTGAAGAATAAACATATTCCAAACTGTAAATATCTTTTTCTAAAAATCAAGGAATGCTTAAATGAATTTCACAGATATCCAATCTGAGATTTCATTCAACAAAGTATCAATATTAGTGAATGTATAACACAAAGCTATTGTTATCACAAGCCTGCACCACTACTGATGGGGGTTTGTCCTCTGAACTTACCGCAACCCACATGTCATGGATGTGGCCGAGTTTTGTGTTCATACCAGTTTCTTCGGATGTATCTGCCATGTTCACTGGCAGTCGGACATTCAAGAGATAGAAGTCATGGTGCAGAGATCCTAGTTCAAAGAGTGGCACATGAGAGCAATTATACATATAACCTGTCTTTTTCTGTTCAATAGAGCAGTCTAAATGCCGTTGCTCAACTGACGAGGCATATTCTGTCCATTTCCCCTCTGGATCACCTCGATTGCTATAGCCCAAGCGAGCATCTAGGGTCATCACGGCATCTGGTGCTGTCAAGGCAAAACGGAGATATTAATTTTTTTTTCCATTTCTGACCACAATATGACTTTCATTGAATCTTACCTACTGGATTTGGCAAGCAATAAATATGAAACACTTAACACACACTAAATAAACAATTGAAAAAATATTCCAAGTAAATTAGGAGCTGGAAACGAGGACAGCACTTACCCACTTCATCCTCATCGTCATAGAGTATATCCAGATGCAGCATTGCAATTAGGTTCTGTTGCCAACGTGAATAGTCCAGGGGGTAGCCATCCTTAGGAATAGGAATCTGCAAACACAGTACTTGTTATAGGACACAAGAGACCTCTTCAAACATTTCATTAACAATTCAGTACTACTTATTTCCATAATGCTACCCTCACTTCCTATCAGTCTGTAGTTAACTGAATATATCTTGATAAATTCCAGGAAGAATATATATTCTAAATCCCCAAAGCCATAGGGAGTCTTCTATTACATGTTCTCTTTCAATTACATTTGTTTTTAAAAGACAATTAGTCTATTAACTTTGTCTTCCTAACATTATATAGAGTATACATGTACATGTTTACTTTCAAATAAGATAAAACAGTGGAGGTGAAAGCCTTCTAATCACTCAAAAAACAAAAACAACAAAAAATTGGAGTTTATGTTTTGATATTATGGCTTGAATCGAAATGAGTATCACTGAAAGGTGTCAATTACATTTCCTGCATTGTGAAATATCTCTTTTTTTTTTTTACCCCTTTCAACATGGGCAATGCCTGTCCTTTTTTATTTTTCTCAAAAAGTGATAACCTTGTATGACAACAAGAATAATAGGTCAAATCAAAAGCAAATAAGCTCAGACTTTTGCAACGATTGGAAATCATGTATCTACAGAAGTCAAGAAACAGCCTTGGCTTACTAAGAATATTCCAAATTTGATTATACATGAACTATACTTTTGCTAACATAGACTACATCATAACAGCCACCAACAGACTAGCAAAACCAATCCATCATTCTTCCTAAAAGTTAAAAGGAGTATCAAAATTCCTAGCAGACAACTCGACCTCTCTTCTTCATATTGAATGAGAGTATATGGACTCCTTCAAAGCCTATAGTAGTCTTCTGTAGTCCTTAAGTATCCTACACTAACAAAGGCAATCGACCTACCTGGAAGCTGAAGACAATGTCATTGGCACTAATCTTCTGCTCCTCAACGATGGGGCTGTCGAAGTCACCGATGCTCCTGCACGGTTGCTTCCCCCGGCTCCAGTACCACTGACTGTTCTTGTAGTTCTTGTCAATGCATTTTGTGCCTAACATGGACATCACAGAGGATGGTGCAGGTGCTGAAGGGGAGGGAGAAGACAGTATTACATTACATACTAATCGTACACTTTACCAAATGTAAAAGTAGTTTAAAAAATCTGTATCTGATGTTATTATTCTTGTATTCATTCACACAATTAATAATCCTATAAGGATGATGGTGGAAG
>NC_051400.1:1221839-1222298 GCF_015228065.2 Penaeus monodon
ATAATAAGAATTTTGATGGAAGCAACAATAATTTCCATGAAAATGTTTGAATTACACACCTATACATCAATGCACAGAAGAACTACCTATTATTCTTACAAAAAATAGTGCAAACTGCCTTTTTCATATGTATCAGGTTTAGTGAAATGTCACTATTCAACAGTGCAAAAAGAAAGGCCTCAATAGAAATGAACAACAGAATAACAAAAACACAACCTCATACGAACATGAGTGACAATAAAAATTCTACTTAAGAGCCTACCTACAGCTGGCATCCGACGGTATTTAAAACCCAGCGAGAGTTAAAAAGGAAAATTAACTTCAGTACAAAGTTGATGATAAAACACTCATGAAGCAGCACAAAAAGGCACCTTAACCCTTTCCCTGTCACCCCTCCAGAGGCAAACATTTTTCTAGCTGTCACAGGTCTTTGATATTTTTTGTTTTTTTAACAGCAGA
>NC_051400.1:1224623-1224989 GCF_015228065.2 Penaeus monodon
GCATATATACCCATGAAACAGATTAGCGGCGAAAAAGTTTGACGGTATATATATACAATCGCGTCAGGTAAAGGGTTAAGGAGAAGCATTAGTCCACTGCCGTCTGTTGGAGCATATTACCACGCCAACTTTTCCCATGCCTCTATTTCAAGTTACTTTCATTCCCAAGCCAAATATTTTCTTATAAGGAATGTGCTTCCAATTTTTATTTCAATATGCCTTTTCCTTTAATTTCATATTTCTGGTTTCTTCCAGTTGTATTAACCTAAAATGTCATCTTTCTATTATTATACCCGATAATAATTCTAAACCATATTGTGATTATAAAGTTTGGTATCCCTTTTACCTTTCTTTGTAATATTCTGC
>NC_051400.1:1225649-1226003 GCF_015228065.2 Penaeus monodon
CTACAGCGTTACAAACGTCCTTCGCCTGGGTATCATGTTTTGTACCCTTGGCATCATCCCCTCCACCATAACGCTGGAGTCTGTACACGGCAACAGCCAATCATCACATTCATATGAAATTCTCTTTAAAACATTCCTTATGTTAACACCTTTGGCAACCGAAACATGATCATGATCAAATCATGATTCTAGCGCACCCATCTATACCTTCTTCATGAAAACTCACTCTAACAAAATCCGACCGAAGTAAAGATAAATTCCACAGTACAGTACAAAATAAGTCTCCATACAAACAAGTTACATTTTTAAAAATTCATACTTTAAAAGCACGTATCCACACATACAGGCTACATT
>NC_051400.1:1226102-1226590 GCF_015228065.2 Penaeus monodon
CGTTGGTTAATGGTACACCGAGGCCTTTGTTAGAGCCGCTGTTTACACGACGTAAACACAGGAAAGGAAAGGTTTCCTGCTTCATATCATGTTTTAGATTAGGAAAATAATTGTCCGGCGTATGTTCTATAACATGAAGACAGAATTGATTTACAGGATATGTGCACATTATTCTGTACAATGGAATAATAACAGCGCAATCGGATATTTAATCCTTCTGTATTTAAAAGGGTTGGCGTGGCGAGTCAAGCACACGCCTCCATCTCATGCATTCTTGCAAGATGGTGTATGTGATTTATCGTCTAGTAAGGAACGAGTTCAATCACTACCTTGCCATAATAAACGAGGAAAAAAAATGTTGGCTTTTGAGAAGAACGGACGTCGGCAATGTAAAAGAAATGCTCAATATCTTGGAAGAAATAGCAAGGCCCTTAAGGGAAAATACATAGGAAATGGAAGTACAAAACAAGGCGTAATCACCCCCCCCC
>NC_051400.1:1226624-1226901 GCF_015228065.2 Penaeus monodon
TCTTGGGACATTAAAAAGAGTATAGCGTGAGAAAAAACACATCGCGAAATAACATTGGGAGGAAAGTCCTAACGCGCACATTCCCGACGCAAGGAATCACGCTCCTAAAGTCTATACCAGTACTTATAAGAGACATTGTGTGCTCCCATAACACACAAGAAATCCCCCCAATTAGCCTGCAATGTGGAAATTTTGTGGACGGCCAGACCGACGGCCAGACACCCCCAACAATGATCAATAAGACAGCGACGGAGTGTCTGCCTCACAACACGCGGCC
>NC_051400.1:1226927-1227319 GCF_015228065.2 Penaeus monodon
CTCGTATGTTTGTGTACAATCATCATCTCTCATCACCTACCCGTTCAGTGTACACCACGTATTTCCTTCCCTCGATTTCCACGCCTCCCAGCACACCACACAATCCCATCTCGTTTCTGCACACCTATGTGAACCCCGCACCCTCATCAATGGTATCTAACCCCCCCCCCCTCCTTCCAACGATTAGCTTCCACACCGCAGTGAAAACTACACCGCCTGTCCTAACTATTTTCCTCTGTGCACTCTTGCTCTCTTCCGTACATAGCCTGTCCCCTGCGCCCCTGTACGTGACCTCTCCACATACTGTACATACTCGATCTCAGGCCCACACTCTCGCTGTTCTAACTTCTCTCCCGCCAGAGAACGTTGTCTCATTAATTCTACACGCAAAG
>NC_051400.1:1227814-1228003 GCF_015228065.2 Penaeus monodon
CAAATTTTCCTAAACAGGGTAAGGAAAAGGTATTTAGAATGAGAGCACCCATATCACGCGTGTTCCCTCACCTCCTTAGGACATACACTGTTCTCCTCACGCAATATTATCGCGCACGATTATATCTGATAAATTGTCAGCGCTTTATCTCTCGTAAAATCACAAGAAGGTATCAAAAGGTCGCGAAAA
>NC_051400.1:1228817-1229140 GCF_015228065.2 Penaeus monodon
CCCTAATTCTCATTAACACACGAGATCACGATGTTTAGAAAACTTACACTCCTCATTCTTCCCCGAATCAATAGCACGTTTCCCCCCCCACCCGTGGATTACCTCCCCTGTTACGTCAGGCAGAGGGGGACCGAAAGAGTGCACGTTGTAACGAGAGGAACGTTGGTACCTCGCCACACACAGCGCCAATCGCCCGGGGCACGGCAAGTGGGCGGATCTTCACACATACCTGGGAAATCGCTCCGTGAATTTTGACTGGGCGTAAATTTGGCATTGAGCGCTTTCCAGTGGGGGTATTTAAGAGCAGAATCTGGAGGGTTGTG
>NC_051400.1:1229544-1229700 GCF_015228065.2 Penaeus monodon
CAATAATAATGTCCAATTTTTACGAGCACCATCGGCGTGTTATTTGGGGGGGCAAGAGTTCCTTACAATGACCCACCATTTCCAATTTTATTAGTAAAAGACCCGCCAACCATTGCGGCCACCAACATTCGCGGAAATGGAAAGATCCAATCTACA
>NC_051400.1:1229945-1230641 GCF_015228065.2 Penaeus monodon
AGAAAAACTATATAATCACACGAATACGAACTGGAATTATGAACACGTGTCATGCATGAGGGTATAAAAAAAAATCACAGCTCTGATATATTTGAATAATCAGCAGTCATGCAAAACCCGGGCCATGACAGTGTACAAACATGCACGCTGGCAAACCTGGGCGGGTCTTGTCAAGTATGTGAGATTGACAGTGCCAGATTTTGACGTATATTCGAGGTAAAAAAAAGGTCCTTTTTAGGGGTTTCATGATTATTGAAGTTGGTGTTCACTGATTTTTTTTTTATCTAGAGGAATAAACTGTTAAATACGATATATAATACGAGGTTTTGGTGGAATATCTCAGCGCCGGAAATTTGTTCTGGAACAATAAAATAACTGAACGAGATTCTGGAACTACGAGGCCAGTAACAGGCGGTTATCTGGAACGATCAACGAGATTCTGTAATTGCCATCTCTCGAATTATGATGATGGTAATTAATGTGTTCTAGAACAATAATGGATACCAGGGAGGACTCGCTTGCACATTTTTTTTTAATATGCGTCCCTGGGCAATACATATGAAACAGTATCATGTAATTGATTACATTAACACACTGTAAAAAAAATATAACAATTATTACACTGTCCTCTCCGAAATTATCATATTAGCAAGCGCATGTCTACCAATATACATGCATGTTGTGTGGTTCTCATGT
>NC_051400.1:1230729-1231823 GCF_015228065.2 Penaeus monodon
ATCTCGAGCCCCAAGACGCGATGCTCCCCCACCGCCTGCAGCATCCGTCCTCCACAAGCAAGCTACTCGGAAACCTCAAACACACTCCCCTTCCCTCCCCGCACACCACCTTCAGAGCTCAAGCAAACACGCAGGAACCACGGGGTAAGGCGTGAGAGCGTGACACGCAGCCCATTTTTCCTGAACAGGGAGCGAAATCTTGGCTGGTTCCTGCGGGTCCCTTTGTTGCGTCTCGTCCGGGGCCTCGACTTACCAATCAATCCTCCCACAAGGAAGCAGGCGATTTGGCATATCATCAGGAAACCGATCAAGATGCCTAATTTCCGGCCACTCAGGTTTTCTATTATAGCCCCCGCCATCGTCGGGCGATGTCCAGACCCCGATATTCCTGCAGGATAAGTAGCAAAGGGCTTCCCTCTCGCTATCGACTCTCCGACCTCCTTCGCTTCCAAATGTGAACTGACATGCGTGAACTCGGAAAACGTGTCCTTCCCTTCCCACTGTGGACTTACGAAATGCATATCCACATTAGAAAATGAGGTGTGATTTGAAGCTTTATATGTGGGTTGAAATGTTGGATGGGGGAGATAGGATGATGGAGTGAATTGATTTAGGATTATGGGGAAAAGAGACGTTTGACGTGCGTCTGGCAGCGGTTGTAACGCAGACTTGCCAAAATTATTTTAGGGAACTGTCTACATTATTTATGTATTTCATATAAAAAGGGGGTTTTTACGTAACGGTATCTTACTCTCTTAAAGAGTACTGTGCATAAGATTACAAAACAATCGAAAGTTTGCTATTCGCGTCGCAGTACATTATGAAACATTAAATATTTCTTCCTTGTTTTTGATGACAAGAGGCTCCGTGGAAATGAACTGACTGTTTGTAAAAACGCCCGTAAATAAATGGAATACAGCCCTGCTTCACCTGCTTTACGTCCGCATGTAAAGTATGGTTCCATGTAATTAGAAGTTAATGTAGTATTACCATAATGTAAATAAATCAGACGCTGTCGCATGGGACAGTTACCAACATGGGAATTTCCTGAGGAAACGAGTCGGTAAACATGCATTACGGCGACACACCTCTTC
>NC_051400.1:1234209-1234388 GCF_015228065.2 Penaeus monodon
CTCGAATAAAAATCTCACCAGAGACTGTACCGCAGGTTGCAGGAGGGAAGGTGTCGTTCGTGATGTTTCTTCTCCTGCCTTTGCTGCTCTGTGCGCGCGAGAACAGAGCAGGTAAGTGACTGAAGCCTTTCCCTGCAACATATGCCTATAAGGAGCAGTGAATGACAGTGAATTCGAAA
>NC_051400.1:1235040-1235393 GCF_015228065.2 Penaeus monodon
TGAATAGAAAGAGAAAAAAGAATAAATTAAGGCAAAGATTGAAAGGATGAACGGTTAATCTACTAATCCACTGGCCTTCCTCTCTCCCAGAATTCTCCAGTGGACTCGTGAGTGACGTGGCACAGACTTTGGGAATGGATCAGATAATTCTCTTTACTAACGATGCTTCGTCTACGTCTACAGGTATGTTTTTTTTCCCTCAGAACTCTTTATTCTCGATTTGTTTAACTGCATTTTGGGAGGGGGTAATATATTCAAAATTGGGCGCGAAAACGTCTGTGTAAATTTCGATAATAATGGGTTTTGACGTTATGGTTACGTTCATTACCATTATCGTAACTCTCCCCATGATC
>NC_051400.1:1235572-1235836 GCF_015228065.2 Penaeus monodon
TCTTAAAAAATACACATAATTTTCATCTCACCCTTAAGGTTTAGTACTCGACGCTCTCTGGGACCGCAGTGTGCAAGTGAGTCTGATACAAAATCTTCAAATACAGGAAGATCCTTTTCCCCGTCGATCTCCTTCCCAAATGACCCCTGCTTCGACCTATGACCCCAGCTTGGGCCTGAGAGATGGTGCATTCAATGGCTCCACTGCAGGTAGTGTTTCTTATGTGTTTTGGAATTAATATTTATATTAGTGTTATTAGTGGTA
>NC_051400.1:1239364-1239637 GCF_015228065.2 Penaeus monodon
CGTGCAGACACTTCCAACGACGGCGATCAAGACAGCGAGAGGAAACATGACCGAGACATGTCAGCGGAGACCACCCGCCTCTTCAACCAGGTGCTGGGGGAGGGGGATGGCCACGTGGGTGTGCTGTTACTCGGGAGTGCAGACTGGGTTACACGAACGGCTGTTCAGGTATTTTTGTGTTTTCGTTTTTAAGTTTCATGAATTTACTTGATCTTATTTATATGTTCCTTTCTCCCTATTGCTGTTTCTCATTCTTTTAGCCTCTCATTCTTC
>NC_051400.1:1239814-1239886 GCF_015228065.2 Penaeus monodon
TTATTACGATTAAGAACTTTGTTGATAATACTCTCACTTTCTTTTCTTTGCAGATTAATAAAGATATGCTGT
>NC_051400.1:1240843-1241557 GCF_015228065.2 Penaeus monodon
ACTGTTATGTATGTGAAACATGGGTTTTTAGCCTTAGGGTTATGAAGCTTCTCATGCGCACTCGGCTAACAAATTTGACAAAAGCATAGCAATTTCAAGCATATTTCATACACATTCATACATATCTATATTTTTCTTTGTTATTATGCCTAAGTACACCTGTTCTTACATCTATGACACTGATTTTTAAAAGATAATTATACTTGAGAACTTACAATGCCTAAGTCATATTTAGCTATATTTTCTCCTCTTTATCTTCCTAAGGGTAACATTCTTCTCCTGCATCCTACGTCTGGCAGCGTAGCAGGGCATTCCATGACCCCGCATCTAAGGCTCGCTGCCAAAGTTGTCGTACTGGAATGGTCACGCTGGGATGTTAAAGGATGTGAAGGCATCGTCAGACAGGCAGAACTAGCAGCGAACGGGGTCTACATGTTAAGGGTGAGAGGCATTTTCTCTCATTCAATTTATGTCGATTTTATTTTAAGTACAAGCATATCAATGGTTCTGAAAACGGAGGTAATTACGCTCGCAGGGAAAATAAATAGTTTTTTTAGGGGAAGGGAGAGTGAGAGACAACATTTAACTAACGTATATCAGAATTAATATATATTTTTTTTTCAAAGAAAAAAATAATTTTGTTTTCTTCAACTTTAAAAATGAGGCAGGGGTAGCTGTTATCTACTGCAGGGGGTAACAATGCCAAAAAGATTA
>NC_051400.1:1242654-1242896 GCF_015228065.2 Penaeus monodon
CTCGCTCAACAGCTTGTAACACCCAATCGAAAATGGCTTTGTTCGCTAGGCTAGCAATTGATTCCTTAATAACCCAAATCAGAGCGTGGGCTGCTGGGACAAAAGTGGGCGTGGCCTAAGGCTGAGGAAGCCCCTCCTACCTGCCGTGACAGACCTGAAAGGAGCTGAAGTGACGGTTGTCATTGTCAAGGTCAGTGCTGTTTTTATTTTTATTTTTTCTTATATGTTTCAGAGCTAACGAG
>NC_051400.1:1243078-1243657 GCF_015228065.2 Penaeus monodon
TCTTTCCACTGTCTACATACGTATAGTTGTGTGTGTTTTTTCCCCCATTATGTGAACAGAGATATAAAGATAATTCCACGGTGATTTGATAAGCACGTTTCTTTTCTTTCTCTTCCCCCCTTCTCCTCTTTCCCCTTTCCATCCCCTTCCCCTCATCTCCCTATCCCAACCCTTCCCCTCATCCCCCCTTCCTACCTCAACCCTTCCCCTCATCCCCCCTTCTTACCCCAACCCTTCCCCTCACCCCCCTTACCCCAACCCTCTCCCCTCACCCCTTACCCCAACCCTTTCCCCTCACCCCCCTTACCCCAACCCTTCCCCTCACCCCCCTTCCTACCCCAACCCTTCCCCTCACCCCCCTCCTACCCCCTACCTCCCACCCCAACCCCTCAGGATTTCATCGAGGCCATCCGCGTGGGTCCGACGCGCTCCTACCTGGTCGGTTTTCTGGGACATGTCGTGAACACGCTCGCTGCCTCGGCCAACTTCCGCTACGCCATCATGGAAGGGTCAGGATTCGGGAATGTGGTGGCGAACGGGTCTTACGACGGCGTGGTGGGCCACATCGAGAGAAAAGTA
>NC_051400.1:1243748-1243812 GCF_015228065.2 Penaeus monodon
AACGGGGACACGGAAGGAGGCGGACGCGGAGACACAGGTTTACGGCGGACGCAGATGCACGCGG
>NC_051400.1:1243893-1244009 GCF_015228065.2 Penaeus monodon
TTCGTTGCTTTATTTACAACACCTACACACTAACATTATTTACAACACACACTCACATGTTTAAAAACACACTCGCATAGAGAAATGAAGTCATACACAAATTTTAGAATATTCTT
>NC_051400.1:1244217-1244907 GCF_015228065.2 Penaeus monodon
TCCCTTATCTTTAGGAAGGTGACCTCGGACTGGCTTCCCTGAGCATCACCTACCATCGCCTGCTGAGCATCGACTACACAACATGGACTATGTTTGACCCCATGATCTTTCTCACGAGAGCACCCAGTATTATCAACGACCCTCTCATCCTGTTTAAGCTCTACACGTGGCAGGTAAAACGACCTTTTTCTTTCTGTTTCGCGCAGAGAAATCGGGCAGCGAAGGATTGTTGAAGGGAAGTGAAAGTGGAAAGATGAATAGGCTCTCTGCAACAGAATAAAAAGGCAGAGAAATATAGTGGAATGAAATGAAAGGGGGAAAGATATAAGCTCGCGGCAAAGAACGAGGCGCAACGACTGTCATATTCTTTTTCAGCTCTGTAAGATAAAACAACTTTTCCTTCTGCTTTACAATGGTTTCGTATCACCTCGAGCAAAATGTGGAACTGCAGCGAAGGAATTAAAAGGGAGGGTTGACCTACACTACACATTTTCGTGGTAAATGGCGTTTTCTCTCGTACTTTAACTATGCAGGTTCTGGTTAAAAAAAAAAAAAATCATTCAGAGATGTTTAATACCGATAAACTTCTTTAAAATTCTTCTTTTACAACCAACTTTCGCCGTCCTTGTTGTCTTGCTTCCCTTCTCATCTGCCAATGGGAGGATTAACTTCCTGTGCGACATTCTGCGT
>NC_051400.1:1245056-1245173 GCF_015228065.2 Penaeus monodon
GCCTTACTTTTCTTACCAGAAATTGGACACAGCCTACTTGCAGAATGTACCATTGCATCTCCATGCCGACAGATATATTACACAAAGCTATCACTAATCAGTAATGGTACATCACAT
>NC_051400.1:1245257-1245336 GCF_015228065.2 Penaeus monodon
ATTTTCCCCCACCGGATCTCCCTCGTTAAAGAACATAAGAGGATATCTTTAAACCAATGAAGGAGCACTAGAATCTTTA
>NC_051400.1:1245367-1245853 GCF_015228065.2 Penaeus monodon
TGTGAAGTCTTAAGAAACTGAGTTGAAAAATACTACATTATATATTTATTTAAGTATTAAGTGTCAGCTGATAAAAATAGATAAAAGACTTTTTTATCAGGCTTTACTTCTTTATCTTTTCATCGGACTTATTTTCTAAATTTTCATTTAAAATTCATCACGGCCTAATTTGATTTATTTTATCAACATTTATCAGTTATTCGTTTTAATTTCCGAGAATTTAAAAAAAGGAAAAAAACCACAAACTTATTTGCTTACAGAGTTGGGTCGTCATAACAGCGTTCTTGGTTGCCTCATCACTATGGCTCTGGATGTTTTGGTTTTCCATGAATCACGACGCACCGCTGTGTCTTCAGTCCATCCGGATAAGTAATAAGGGTGAAGGAGGATTGTTGGCCGATTACGCCTCAGTTTTATTCCTTGTGTTGCGTACTGCCGTGTATCAAGGTGAGTGTACTTGATGTAATATATAGTGTATGCTCTAAG
>NC_051400.1:1245919-1246070 GCF_015228065.2 Penaeus monodon
ACTTCTGCGTTGAGAAGTGCATGTGCTTGGGATCCTAAGCGAACACGAACCAAACTAAAGATTTTAGTTGAAATTTGGCGATGATTGGTGACAGAGATGGTGATAATTACCCGAAACACATTTTTTCGGACTATTAAATGATTCATTGCGA
>NC_051400.1:1246170-1246505 GCF_015228065.2 Penaeus monodon
TCCTTCTCATCTCTAGGATCACGCCAGTCCCCGACCAGCTCTCCCGGACGAGTGGTGTATGTGTGTATCTGGGCGGTGGTGATCATTCTGTTTGCAATCTACAGCGGGAATCTTACGGCCTTTCTCTCCAAGCCGAGGGTTACTAAGCCCCCTGCTACGATAAGGGAGCTGGTTCTTCGCGACTGGACCATCTCTCTCGACAAGGCTTATGGCGCGCACGACATTGTCAAGGTCTGTCTATTTTCTCTCTCTCTCACTCTCTTGGCTTTCCATGGCTGTCTCTCTTAGGCTCTGGCTGTGTCTCCATTATCTTCTCGCTTTTCTCGCTTCCTCTT
>NC_051400.1:1246567-1246708 GCF_015228065.2 Penaeus monodon
CCTTCTCTCTCTGTAATGATGTGCAGGAAGTGTAGAGTTAAAGTCGCAGGTTCTAAATTAACACGGGAGTACGGTAGCTAGAGAACAGAGGACAAGCCTGGCAGAGACTTCCACGCAGGAGCATCGTGCCATGCCCGCGAG
>NC_051400.1:1247169-1247606 GCF_015228065.2 Penaeus monodon
GCTGGGTACCGTAGGAAGTCGAGGGTGAGTAGAGAGGAGAGGTCATTAAACTCTCTCTCTTTCTCTCCCTTCCTATATCTTATCAACCCTTATCGACATATATAAATAATTACGCCCATACTTACATTTTTTCACCTGTATCCCTCACGCCCTTTCCAACATTTATAAACCTGTTTCCCCTCACACCTTTACCGACATTTTTAAACGTATATCCCCTCGAAACGCTATTTATAGATCTGTATCCCCTGCTAATAAACAATTATTATCTGCCTACCTTGCTTGCAGGCGACGAAGACGGAAGACTATCAGATTCTGTACCAAAGGGCCAACGAGCGCGGCGCCATCAGGGAGAATCAGGGAGCTCAAGGAGAGAGTCGCACAGACGTCTCCGAGTTGGAAAACGAAGACATTGCGATCGTCAGTACGTCGACGTTTCG
>NC_051400.1:1247765-1247876 GCF_015228065.2 Penaeus monodon
GTTTTTTGTCTTATTTTTTCTTTTTTTTCTACCTTTCCGCCTTTTTCTCTTTTTTTTTCTACTTTATTTCTGTGATTGTATATTTATATATTATTTCTGTTGGTCGGTCGG
>NC_051400.1:1248237-1248452 GCF_015228065.2 Penaeus monodon
CCAACCCTAACATCCCTTTCCATTGACAGTGGGAGCTACGGGCGCCTACTACATGATGAACAAGAACAAGGCTGCGGACCGTCGCTGCAGACTCACGTACGGCACGGAAGCCATCGCCAAGAAATTCTCGGCTCTGGCCCTCCCCAAGATGTCGCTGCTAAAGCCTATATTTGACCGGAAGTAAATGCTGTTAACTGTTTTGATTATATGCTGTG
>NC_051400.1:1248861-1249023 GCF_015228065.2 Penaeus monodon
AGTCAACCGCAGCCCATAACTACCCAACACGTTCCTCACCCAGGATAATGTGGATGCGTCAGATGGGGGTCGTCGGAAAGCTCTATGACAATTCCTTTGGCGTAAAATGTTTTCGCGAGGATCTGAATTCTGGCAAACTCAAGCCCATGGCTCTCGGACAGG
>NC_051400.1:1249268-1249667 GCF_015228065.2 Penaeus monodon
GCTTGTTGGTACTTATGTCGTTTGTCGGTAAATTTGTCCTTTTTATATTTATGTTTATCGTTAATTCAGGCTTCTGTCGGTATTTTTCTGTTTTGACGGTATTTATTGTCATTTCTCGGTAATTCTATTGTTTGTTGACAATGATGTTTGTCATTAATTCTGTTTATTGTATTCTGTCGGTAATTCTGTATATTCCTTCGTCATGTTATGTCACTGAATTTCTAGCTATATTTAAATCAACTGCTGACTTTCTTTCATGTCCTATACTTCTATATACACTATGTTGTTGATTAAATCTTTCTTTAGAAATATGTATATTAGTTTCTATAACGATCAGGTTAAGATGTTCTTCACAAAGTATATTTCGCTTTATCTAATCCAGGATTTCTTTTCGAAGCA
>NC_051400.1:1249764-1250003 GCF_015228065.2 Penaeus monodon
CATCTTCCAACACTCCCGTCGCAACCGCGTGTCCGAAGGTGAGATTCGCTTAACAACCACCAACGGTTGAATTCCGACATCACATCGTGCCATTATCACTTTCGAAGTCAACAACGCGAACACAAGTAGTGGTCGTGTCTACATGTGGTTGGTGAATGAATCGTGCTTTTGAGTGTTTGTGTCGAGTTAAGGCACGCGTGAGGGGTGTCGAATGCGGTGTGAGGGCTTGAGAGAGAGGA
>NC_051400.1:1250587-1250962 GCF_015228065.2 Penaeus monodon
TAGCTTTACGGGACCACCACCATATAACTTCCACACAACGTAATAATCAGAATTTGCAGCACATTTACCATTCTATTTTGCAACGCTTACTCATATGCTGTAGAAATGGGGGCCGGCATTGGTGTCAAACTATGCGTCTGTATTAACCTTTGTATTTTGTATTAAGTTTTAATAACACTCGATAGTATAAACGCAAAAGAAAATGGTAATTTTATTATTATATATTTTTTTTAACGTTTGAAGAAGAATTCTTGACGTCTGAAACTTTTTATTGCGTTTATATCATGGGATGTTTTCATTATACAAGTGTAATCTTAATAAATAAAGGAAAATATTATTGTTCGCGAACTTATGTGTAATTGACTTCAAAGAGGA
>NC_051400.1:1251031-1251121 GCF_015228065.2 Penaeus monodon
ATGGTAGTGATGAGCACCTGCATTAAAATCTGAGTCATCATTGAAATGTTTTCTTTATCCATCTACGTAATTACTTACTAGTTTTATATG
>NC_051400.1:1251238-1251315 GCF_015228065.2 Penaeus monodon
GTTTCACTTACGCACACGCAGTTATACGTAATGTATCTGTGTGCACGCACGCACGTACGCGTCTTTTGATATCAGTC
>NC_051400.1:1251432-1251600 GCF_015228065.2 Penaeus monodon
ATTGCAACCTCTTTTGTTTCCTGGTGATAAAATGCTAGAAAAACAACAACAATGGAAATCATGTTTTGATTTTGATAAGAAAGAAATGAAAATGTATATGAAACAATATAGCAGATGAATAATCTCTTGTCTGAACTAAAACAAAATTATGTTTTAAAGCTGTTGTAG
>NC_051400.1:1251917-1252022 GCF_015228065.2 Penaeus monodon
TAACTCTCCGTAATTCATCTAAATCCTCAGGAGATGTTCGAATACGTGGAAAAGTTTTCCAAATATAATGAGGCAGATTTGTACAGAGCCGCGTACTGATCCTGG
>NC_051400.1:1252273-1252559 GCF_015228065.2 Penaeus monodon
TAATCGCACTAAGATTACCACAGAGGTGATGAACTGGGGGCGACATCTCAACAACATGACGGAGGTCCGGTAGATGTCAACACTCTGGTGGTTCACAGCTCGTTCCAAGACCAACGTGACGGCTGCCACCAGTCCGCAGGCCGTGACGCCATCGCTGGAAGAAGGAGGTTGGCAGACTATTATTGGAGTCATTTTTGACGTGGCTGAAAAAAAAGGTTTACCAGAGTAATCTTACGTGTCTCTGGAAGGTTTCCAAATTACTTGATAGTACTTCCAGAGCAAATCA
>NC_051400.1:1254551-1254777 GCF_015228065.2 Penaeus monodon
TAAAATTCCCTTTTTAACTAATAAATTTTTTTTTTAAATATTTAATTTTAAAAAAATTTCTTTTACCCGTTTACTGAATGTTACCCCCAAACCCACTGGGCCCAATTTGGGAACGAGAAAAACCCCGTTTTTTCGTTTTTTTTTCCCACACTAAAAAAACCCCAATTTTTTTTTCCCTTCCCACCCTTTTGTTTTTAAAAAAATTTAAGCCATTTCCAAACCCTTT
>NC_051400.1:1255671-1256232 GCF_015228065.2 Penaeus monodon
GCAGCAGAGGAGCGGAGGCCCCGAGTAGGGCCCACGCGGCACCTGGAAGAGCAGGTCGGCGAGGGTGATGGGGACGTCCTCGGAGGGAGGAAGCTCCTGGCCATACTTCCAGCCCGTCACCTGGTAGACGACGGCGCTGTAGGTCTCATTCTGGAGGGCGAAGAGAGGTCGCGTTGGGTCAGGGAGCTCGAATGGCACGGGGTCGGTGGTTGTGGGATGTTAGAACGGAAGATGGAATTGAGATTTACACCGTAATGATCGGTAATTAGACTGCTAAGAAGATATTATCGCTGTGTTTGGTTTATGAATGGAAGAAATAATTCGTAGGATAAATTAATAAAAAAATAATAATGAAAATCAAATCAAATCTATAACCACTTTTAAAATATGGTAGTGACGAATACTCATAAACTGTTTCTAATGAACTTCCTGTATTTTTTTTTATCTAAGATTTTGTCAGAAGCATAACTCATGTGGCAAAACTTTGTCTGCTATGAATCGTATCGAAAAAGAATTTGCATATAGGCTGCAAGGAAGATGCCAACATATCTGCATATCACG
>NC_051400.1:1256255-1256491 GCF_015228065.2 Penaeus monodon
CCACTACATATGAAGCGATGATTAATGTTGGCATTCTTAACTACCGCAAGACCGTACCTGTGGGTTGGTAACAGTGACGCGGGCTTGTAAGAGAGACTGGGAATAAGGTTGGATAGAGAGGGTACGAACGCGATGACGCCCAAAGGTCCACTCCTCCTCTTGGTCTGGCAACACTGCTGGGAACTCGTCCTGGTGAGAGCCGAATAGGCTTTTACTTACAAGATTCATGGG
Organism: Penaeus monodon; assembly: GCF_015228065.2. Classification (NCBI taxonomy): domain Eukaryota; kingdom Metazoa; phylum Arthropoda; class Malacostraca; order Decapoda; family Penaeidae; genus Penaeus; species Penaeus monodon. The sequence goes on from NC_051400.1 coordinate 1,256,487, forward strand.
GCTGC
>NC_051400.1:1256521-1256731 GCF_015228065.2 Penaeus monodon
TCCTTAAAAGATTCATGGTACTGTCATCTCTTTAATTTTTTTTTTCATTTTTTTCTAAGAGTCTAAATACATAAATAATTTTTGTGATAACAGAAGGTACTTCGTTGCCAGAAAAAAAAAATAAACATAAGCATTTATTTTATTCTCTCTCCATGATTAGTAACTGTCTTGATGGTAACCGTAATGACAAGTTCCTGAGTAGAAATGCAT
>NC_051400.1:1256801-1258042 GCF_015228065.2 Penaeus monodon
GCTGACTTACCTTGTCCGAGAACTCATTGAGGAACACCACCACGGGACAGGATCTCTCGAACACCAGGCGCCAGAACCTCTCCGATGTCGATGCTAACGGGTGTTCAGTGACCATGAAGGCCTCCTTGTTGGTAAGCCCGGTCACTCTGATGGCGTTGATGTACTGAGATTCGTGGACACCTTCTTGGGCAGCGAGACAGACCCTCCAGGTGTCCGAGGGGAAAGCTGCGTGGTTCCGTGTGAGGGCAGAGACATCCTGTTGTTCAGCTACCCTGTACGTGAGCGCCGAAGGAAGGGCCTTGAGCTTCCTGTACTGGTTAGGACACTCGAGAAGAAGGCGTGGCACCTCTTCGAGGAGGCTGGCCAACTGCACGTTCGTACTGGTGCCGAACAAAATTTCGTCGAGTATCTGTAGCGCGAGACTGTACTGCGCGAACGACTCGACGAGACGCGCCCTGCTGTCCCTGAGGCGGGCCAGGGCCTCAACGGGGTCCATGGAGTCTTCCAGGTCTAGGCTGTCGAGTAGGAGCAGCACCAGCAGCACCGTCCCCGTTCGCCCAATGCCGGCCGAACAGTGCACGACCGTCACGCCTGAGCAATCACCGTGAATTCATTTTAACTCCCGAGAATGCCTCAGTCACAGGGAAAACAATCAATAAATAAACAAGAAATACCTGTAAAAATAATCACATGGCCTGCTTTCCACGTTTCCCCGACTCCGAAACCCACAGCAGAGTCATACCTGTGTTACGAAACACTAAGAAGCATCATAACAAAATAATGACAGCGTAACGAAAGACTCACCATGTGGATGCCTGACTCTGAAGTGTCTCATCATTGAAGCTAGAGACAGTGCCTCCCCTGGAACGCCATGGTCAGGCCAGCTAATGAACTGATAATGCCAAAGTTCTCGCCGCTGACCGTTACGAGTCGTCTGGAAGAGGCGATACATCACACCATTTTTTTTTCTCTCTCACGCTTATAAGCAGTCGTTACTCTTATCTAAACACGCATTGTGAGTCCTTTCAAATGTAGATCATATAGGCAAAGACTAACACTAACTTACCAGGCAAACTCTTGTCAACATGAAATGGGGCAAATTTTCCCTGCTCACAACACTGACTATCATTTCTTCTGTTTCCACGCTCGAGCCAAAGCGTAGATACTCTGCCACTTTCGGCTGTGAACAGTTTAATAGCAATTAATTACACAAGATTAGCACACAAACAAGCTACATAGCA
>NC_051400.1:1258223-1258520 GCF_015228065.2 Penaeus monodon
TCTGTTTATTCAACTTCTATTTCATCTCACCTTCCCGTTTTCTATGAAGTTAGCAACCATGATTATGGCAGACACGTTTTGCTCCCACACCATCCTCCAGAAGTCCCCTATTGTGTCGAGTTTTTCTGCCTTGGGGCCCTGGGTAGCGATGTAATGCATTTTCTGTCCGTAACCCTATGAGGAAAGAAAAAATATTTATTTTTAAGAAATAAGAATAATAAGAAGGGCAATAGAAAACGGACATTTCCGACCGGCATGACTTCGAAAGAAAACGGACTACATTATACGTTTTTTTCC
>NC_051400.1:1258656-1258767 GCF_015228065.2 Penaeus monodon
TTTATGAGAGGGTTGGCCTAGGAAGAATGAAATTCCAAATGTGAATAAGTTTGTTTTGAAGGAAACCAAGAGAAATGTGTGAGTTTATATTTTCTTACATTGAAAACAACA
>NC_051400.1:1258792-1258919 GCF_015228065.2 Penaeus monodon
AGAAAAAGTTAAAACACTGTAATACAGACCCTGAGACACTATGCAAATCACAACTTTCTCATACTGTAACAGACTAATTTCTTCGTTTATTTTGTTCAATATGTTCCTAATACTATATCCATTTATG
>NC_051400.1:1258965-1259707 GCF_015228065.2 Penaeus monodon
ATAGTTTCCAGTCGCTTACCCTAATATGATTGGCGTTGATGTAATCTGAATGCGCCACGTCATTCTTCAGGGTCAGTATCACCCTTGTGTCGTCATCTGTAAGGTCGAATTTCGCTTAAATCTCGCCCAAACTATCGCTTACTGCAGTTAATCGTACACATATATAAAACGAACTTTAAATATTTTTAATTGTTATTTCTTTTTAAGCAGTTTATAACGCGCGCCATTGCAATCATTCGTATCAATCATTAAAACATATGATTTACTAGTCACACTATTGCAATAATTCATAATATAACTTTTTTTTTTTTCACTTACCAAGCCCGTCATGGTAATAATTCATATAAATCCACAAGATTCACATAAATTACTATAAACTTAATAATTCACAGTTCACATAAACCATAAAAGATTTTACAAATCACTCGTAAAGCCCGTCGTTGCAAAAACTCATATAAAAATAACAATGAACATCTTTAAAAATCACTTACAACCCCCTTATTGCAACAATCCACGTGGATTATTAACATTTTTTAAATATTACGTGCAATCCTCTATTGCAACAATTCACGTGAATATCAACATCTTTGAAAATCACTTACAAACCCGGCCATTGCAATAATTAATACAAAATTATTAACATTATTTTATCACTTACGAGTCACACACCCTTGCAATAATTTTAATAAAATCATGACCAGCTTTTGAATAACATATAAGGCTCGCCATTACAATATTTCAC
>NC_051400.1:1259885-1260017 GCF_015228065.2 Penaeus monodon
AAAAAATTAAGAATTACTTACAAGGCAAGTTGTTTCGGTAACGGTTTTTCTTCTTATTTTCAGGTAGGTTGCCAACGTCCATTTTCCTGCCGGTGTTTTCGGGTATGGTCTTGTGGGAAAGAAAATGGGATA
>NC_051400.1:1260267-1260402 GCF_015228065.2 Penaeus monodon
CTTTGAACTCGTCAGCCGCCTCACTCGACCCAATGACTCGGTTGAGGTACGACTCGACCCCCACGCGAGGAACACGACGGTAATCGTTGTCGTAAATTTCTTGCAGGTCGATGTTTTCATATACAGGGTCCTGCT
>NC_051400.1:1260804-1260958 GCF_015228065.2 Penaeus monodon
TGGACACCGACCTCTCGAGATAACGAAGCTGTGTCTGGAAGTGACGAAACATTTTGGAAAGAGATTTTTCTGTCTTTCGGAACCAAATTGCTTTCCTGCTGATCTGAAAATTAGAATTTCTTGTGGGGATAAAGTGCGCCCGGTAGGTCTTCAG
>NC_051400.1:1261016-1261131 GCF_015228065.2 Penaeus monodon
CCTGAGGAAACTGACTAGCTAATTATTATAGATTAAATGGGTAAAAACGTTTAAGGAAACACGTAATGCAGTTAGAAAAATAAATGAATTCAAGAGCATATAAAACAAATACCTC
>NC_051400.1:1261280-1261404 GCF_015228065.2 Penaeus monodon
CAAATCTTACATGAAAGAGAAAATCATTTACAATCAAATACAATAATAGAAAAAAAGATAATAAAGTAAAAAGAAAAAGACAAAATCACGTAGTAAAGAAAAAAATATGAAAATGTGGACCCTC
>NC_051400.1:1261996-1262209 GCF_015228065.2 Penaeus monodon
ACCAGGTCTGGGTTCCGGTACCTGAAAGAATGATCATAAATACATACATATCTGCGCCATACACTCACATATGTTAGATTAAAAACACCTCTGGTATTATCGTCTTACTATAACTATAACTATAATCACGAGATTCAAAATTAGAAAATCAAATCGTCACGTAGTCTGTTTCCACGTAGAAATCTTGCTTAAATATATTTCCAAGTAACAGAG
>NC_051400.1:1262515-1262586 GCF_015228065.2 Penaeus monodon
CCCTTTTTTTTTTTTATATAAAGTCAATCACATGCAATTAAAAATCTCTCTTAATGATATTTCCAAGTGAC
>NC_051400.1:1262656-1263140 GCF_015228065.2 Penaeus monodon
GCCATCATACAAACAAAAAATACCTTTTTTTTCTTATGAACAGAGAAACACTCACATAACGAAAGCCATCACACAAACACCTTTTTTTCCTATGAACAGAAACACTCACATAACGAAAGCCATCATACAAACACCCTTATTTTCTTATCAACAGAGAAACACTCACATAACGAAAGCCATCACACAAACACCTTTTTTTATCAACAGAGAAACACTCACATAACGAAAGCCATCACACAAACACCTTTTTTTTTTCCTATGAACAGAGAAACACTCACATAACGAAAGCCATCACACAAACACTTTTTTTTTCCTATGAACAGAGAAACACTCACATAACGAAAGCCACCAAGGCGACAAGCAACACGAGGACCACGAGGATAGGGATCAGAACGGCCAAGAGAGAGTTAGGTGGTTTCCACTCCCTCGCCTGCACCGCCCCCGGTATCTCTCGCCAGTCGTACTGTATCTCACCTAGTTTGGG
>NC_051400.1:1263430-1264395 GCF_015228065.2 Penaeus monodon
TTGTTTCATGAACTTCAAGCTAATATATTCCTTACTTCTGTTCATTAGTTTTGTCACCTTTTTTTTGTATTTTTTATTTTATACATATTTGAGAGTGAATGCATTTACTTGAGAGTATTAGCATGTGACTTTCAGCACGGATTCGCTTCGTGATCGAAAATATTCAATCCTGTATCATTTAACAGATTCTAACCTTATTACATTTTTGTTATCAGCCATAATCGAACATTATGAAACAGAATCAAACGTGTAGCCTCGTTTTACTGTCAGGAAAAAAATAAACATTGATTCGGACATAATTCAACATATTTCAGCCTCTATTTCGTTATGAGGATTAAAGAAAGACTAAATAGATAAGCATATTTAAAAACAATTCAGAAAGACACTAGAGTAAAATATATGAACATGTATAAAAATAGGTGAACATATATGATGGCTAAAAATAGGTGAACTTATATGGACATGTCTAAAATATGTGAACATATATGAACATATCTAAAAATAGGTGAACTAATATGATGTCTAAAAACAGGTGAACATATATGATGTCTAGAAATAGGTGAACATATATGAACATGTCTAAAATCAATTCACAAAGCCACTTGAATAAATAAAAGAAAATGTCTACATATATGATGTCTAAAACTATGTGAGCATATATAAACAATATCTTAAAAAAAAAATCGTGAACATATATGAACATGTCTAAAATCAATTCACAAAGCCACTCGACACATACCCAGAAGCCCGTTTCTTGCAAGGACGCCAATTCTAAAAGATTTCTCAGATTCCAAAGGGCAATTTAGGAATCCGTTGTAACGCTGGCCATCCCCAATAACGAAAACGGAGTCATCCTGTAATAAAGGGAAAAAAAAAGAAAGCTGTAACAAGGGGTGACTATCATAACTGTAAAAAGTCATCCAGCCAAGAAATAACTCATAACTGTAACAGAGTCGACCATCCTG
>NC_051400.1:1264894-1265217 GCF_015228065.2 Penaeus monodon
CTCATCCCAATGACCCCAAACATTACCTTCGACAACCAAAACTCATTCACAAAACAGCTCGAGTTGCATTGTTTACCTCCGTCAGTACAGCGGCAATGCGCAGGGGTTCCCGGCACTCCTCCCACGTGTCCGAGTAATACATGACATCACTACGTCTTCTCCTGTTATTACTGGCTTCATTTTGGGTGATGATGTGCCTGTGCAGTGCCTTCTCCAACAGAGAGATAGCGGATGCCTTCAGGTTTTCTCCCTCTTCGCCTCCGGTCTCGCCACCGTCATCTTGCGTGCGCTGAACCACCACGGCCATTGAACTAAAGACAGGA
>NC_051400.1:1265381-1265963 GCF_015228065.2 Penaeus monodon
GTATATACATCGATAAATATAGTTTGTGCATTGTGTTTTTGTTCTGCCGGTGTAGCAACCCAGAATATACCCAAGTATAGTTTAGGATAGCCCAGAATAACCCCCGGGGTATAATCAGACCTAGGCTACTCCATGCCTCCAGGTATGAAATACGCTAATCTACACTATACCCCCTAGGCCAGAATATACCCTTGTTAAGATCAATAGTAATACATTTTTTCTGAACCATAATTAGTATGTAATGTCTCCAGTCAACTTTTGGGGTCAACAAACCATTAAATGTTCCTCCGACTTAAAACAGGAATGTAGAATGATGAATGATAGAATCATCAAAAATTATTTCTGAAAATAAAGGCCGAGCAGGTGAAATAAATTGTTTGGTAAAAGTATTATAAAGGTGTTATAAAGAATTAATTGGATGATAATAACAGCTTAAAGTTCTTGATTTATAAATTTCTAGCTTTCGTATTTCAAAGTGGTAATACTGCAATTAAAATGCTGAAAAACGCCCGAAATATCCCTATTTCAAGTCTTCTTCAAAAAGTCTAACGGCTTAGCCTTAGGGTGCTGATTTTTCTTACA
>NC_051400.1:1266055-1266311 GCF_015228065.2 Penaeus monodon
GTTTTAAAAGATTGAAACACTAAGGACTTCATATCCCATGTCAACAATATTGATTTACAGCAATGGTATGTGAATGAAGACATCAAAAAATTATGTCTTCATAGCATTCCAGTTTATATAAAAAAAAGTATCTCGAGGGAACGATGGCTTAAAGGTACAGTCGTAAATCGATAATTATCAATTCGGAAACACCGCAGTGCTTCGTGGCTAATACCATTTTTGAAGGAGGGGGGGGGCGGCTTGAAAGGAAGAGGTG
>NC_051400.1:1266367-1266433 GCF_015228065.2 Penaeus monodon
TTAAAGAAAGTCTCGCGTGGGACTCTACCCGTCAGAGAGATGACGTCACGGTTCTGACCTTAGTAT
>NC_051400.1:1266454-1266551 GCF_015228065.2 Penaeus monodon
GTTTAATGAAATCGTTCATTCTTCCAAGATGATAGAAATACAAGAAAAGTCGTGTAAGATGATGCTTTACTGAATTCTTATATTTGATGTTCACTTG
>NC_051400.1:1267260-1268657 GCF_015228065.2 Penaeus monodon
TGACCACCATCAACTGAACACTTGTCCAGACTCAATATGCAGAACTATTATAATTCACTGGACAATGCACAAGGCCTAGGGGGGTGGGATATTCGTACCTAGATCATTTTATACCCGTGGCTATAAACTGGCCTAGCCTAACTTATGCCGGGTATAAAAACAGCCCAGCCTAAAATAACCCCGGTATATTCTAGGCGTGGGGTATAGTATGGGCTGTTACGCCGGGGAGAGAGGGTGTGTAACCAGGTCTAGGTTAAGTTGTCATTAACCGTGGTTTTATGACTCTTGCTTTTCTGGAGTTTTTAGTCTGTTGACTTAATATTCTAATGCCTTCTGCCTTTGAACGTTATCCAGAAACTAAGGACTAGGACTCTGTGTTAAAGGAGTGCGAGTATTTGTGAAACGCTGTAACGTTACACGAACGAGTGAACAGCCAGCAAATTGAAATTAATAGCACCAGACAAGCTTACAATAACTGGACACATTAATTCTATGTGAAAATTGGACATTGTAATAATGATGAAAACAATATGGATGAAGAGTAACCCTCTACAAATTACGATGACCCCGATTACGCAAATCAAGTACCGCTATTCATAATTACAACTTTGAACGTCGTCATTGCGATACATCTCGGAATGTGCTGCCGTTCCAGCATCCTTTTCCCTCCCTCCTCTCACCTGTTTCCATCTCCGCGACGTGTCAGGGTAGGGAGAGCGAGGGTGATGGTCGTATTACTCGACTCCATGACAGTAGGCGCTGCAGACAATGTGGGTGGCGAAGGGGTGGTGGCTACCTGACTGAGGGTCCTTGCGCCACAGTACTTGGAATTACAGCACCAGGTCTCCACCATGTACAGCTTGCCCTCCGTTAGTCCCGTGAACTGACAGCAGACAAAGAGAGAAATACTTTCGTCACTCACGCAAACTTAGTTTTCGAGATGTAAAACTTAATCGCGTGTACTACTAAATATTCATAACAATTGTGTTCTTAACCGTTAGTTCTCGTGAATTGAGAACAGATAGAGAGAGAGATTTCTTCACTCACCCAGACAGAATCACATATACTCTAAAATAATCATCAAAGAATGTGGTCTCAAAAAGGATAATATATTACAATATATCCCCAAGAAACAGGAAGCACCAACAGACCTGCCTACCTTCGGACAGATTGTAGAGTTCCGGTTGATGGGAGGTGGACAGGCGTCAGCAGAAAGCTCTCTATTGAAATCTTTAGTGCACTTGTGATCGGTACCTTGCACAGACAGCGAACAGTTGAGCAAGACACCGCCGGCCTGGGTTGGTATTTCAACAGCGAGCGTCAGGTCCCGTGGATTCCTTGACTCGGTAACAGCGTGGGACGGTCCGGGTTCTGATGCATTATGTAAAGCATGATAT
>NC_051400.1:1269055-1269198 GCF_015228065.2 Penaeus monodon
CCATAGCGTTTAAACAATTATTACACATCATCCGCTCGGAAAGATATATTATCAATACATGATTTTTATTTTGCTCTTTCTCCTGCTTTCGTCTATGACACAGTAATCTAGCATCATCTTAAAAGCAAAAACTGACTTAGACG
>NC_051400.1:1269219-1269344 GCF_015228065.2 Penaeus monodon
CACTCACGAGTCTCCACTGTAGAAGCGCTAACAGACGCAGAGATCCTCCCTATATTGTTATATACGTACACCTAAAATTACATTAATGGATCAGTGGATATGATTGGGTAAATAATTAAGCAACG
>NC_051400.1:1271023-1271401 GCF_015228065.2 Penaeus monodon
TGTTAATTCTCCAAGTAAAAAGACAATTAGGAAACAAGCAACGAAAAAAAATACAAACGTCAAGTGATTATAAGTACAATCCCACCCCATCGCAAGGGGATCCAACCCACACAAGAGAATCTCCGACCATAAACACACAACCGCCATACCTCGAATTGAAAGGACTTATTCAGTTCCAAGCCTTTTACTGTGTGGCACCGCTGGTAGGCTGAAGAGGACGGGCAATCATTAACAAACACTGATTCATGCGACGGCAAGATGTAGAAATACTGGATCTGGCCGTTGATGGGACAAGGGTCATTCCAGAACAGCTGGACTTGCTTGGGACACACCAGGCCGGCGGTCAGGTCTCGCACGGGCGTCGGATCTGAGGATGGT
>NC_051400.1:1272305-1272953 GCF_015228065.2 Penaeus monodon
TGTTGAGATTACTCTAGCCATCAATCGATCTGTCTACACCTGTCTATCAATATACCCCAGTACATACCTATCAGGAGGAACACGTGGAATACGCAGGGAAGACTTACTACCAGGACGTGTTACAAAGGCACTACGTTCCTCAGCCACAATCTGGTTGGCTGCAGTGGTGATGACGATAGATGCATTGTACATTTGACCTGGCATGACGTTCAGGGATACCTCCTTTCTTGCTCCTGATCTGTTTGGAAAGACGGCGCGGTGGGCGATCGTTGATTGGTTACACGACAGGTAAGTTTCCAGAGTGACGGTGATATTGAAGTCTGTGCCCGAAGTTTGCGCGCAGGTTCCAGCCAGGGTGACATAACAAGTGGCTGTGTCGGTGTAGCCGGTGCACGTGAAATGGGACACACGAGGAGCTGTTCGGAGGGAGAAAAAGTGACAGGAAAAGTGGCGTTTTCATTTTGTTTTTCTTTGATAGATGTAAAGAGTGTGTACATACAAATGAACTTCTTGTGGGGTGCAATATCCCTTAAAGGCACATGGCATCAGTTATTCCATTGGGGGACGTTTTCAGGGAGTGAATTAGTGAGTTCTATTTTTAAGATATTTGGTGGTTAGGCCTCCAAACTGCCAACAAAGTAGATTAAA
>NC_051400.1:1273035-1273288 GCF_015228065.2 Penaeus monodon
CTGTGAAAGGCTGGATGCAGGCAGGCTGGCTGTGCCCCCCGTGCGGCCCGACGCTGGCCACCACGCACACGTTATAACGAGTGAAAGATTTTAGGTCTTTCAGGTCCACTCTGGCCGTCGACGAAACCTCATGCTTCTCTGCCTCTTGCTTGTTGAGTACTGCGCAACTCACCGCCTGCGCAGAAGATTGAATTTCATGGCTTTATGTGAGGCGCTTTGAGCCATGCATATGCATTTCATGGCTCTGTGTCGT
>NC_051400.1:1276390-1276519 GCF_015228065.2 Penaeus monodon
TCCCACTTTGAACCTTCGGAATTCTAGTCAATTCTTCCAAGGGCGAGCGGGGATTATAATACATATATTCATCTAATTACTTATCAACTAGATTATTCCCTAATTCATATGCTAATCCATCCACACGAG
>NC_051400.1:1276557-1278138 GCF_015228065.2 Penaeus monodon
CACTCAAGCCCAGGAGAGTATTGGCGAGGGTCTGAGGGTCCATACATGGTAGGTGACGAAGTAGACAGCATCGTGGTCGCCAATCTCTCGCCAGGTGACGTTCAGGCTGTTGCCACCGACCACAACTCTGAGGTCCGAAGGTGCAGGTGGTCCTAAGGTGGTGGGGGGAAAAAGGGGTGAGGGGGGATGGGAGGGAAGATGGGGTGAAGGGGGGTTGGGAGATTGACGCTTAGCACATGGTATCTTGTGGGGTAGATTTCGACAGTGCTAGATGGGACTATGGTAATGATGCGTATGGTCTTAACAGTGTTTGTGCGAATTGGTGATATAGGGTAAGTTACGTAGTGTTAGATGATGCCCCATGGTGTTCGTTGGATGACGTAACATAGTGTTATAAGCCAGAAGACAAAATATAATAGTAATCTATTCTTAATCCTCATTTAGTACAACCAAACTTCCCTTTTGATGTTTGAACCAAGAGGGACATTGAGGGTCACCAGAAGCGACTCATATAGCAACTGACGGAGCACGGAACACAAGATGTAAAGTATTGCTATATGAAGCTCATGTCAGTACTCACGGGCGATGCATGATGACCCTGACGCACATCTGCTGCATGTGCCAGTGACAGGATGGCAACCGGCGGCACAGCCATCGCAGCGCCATTGGCAGTTGACTCCGTAAGTCCCGGCGCCGCATTCTTGTGTTTTATAAGATCAATACTTTTAGATATCGTTAGTCTAGTCGACTCAAAGCCTTGTCAATGGCATGTGCTTTCGGATATATTTACATGTGTATATGCATAAACATGCTGTCTTTATGTGAAGGTATGCGAGGGTATATGTGTGTTATTTGTGCACATGCTTTGAGAAGTCTAACTATAGGCAACAAATTTATGGGTTGATGAAATAGCAGAAAAAACACAGCCAATATATGAATCAGTAATTACACACTGCAGTGTGTAGAATTTCGGCAAAAAGACCCGATTTTATTTTAGCTTAAGTAAACAGCATTTACCCAAATGCACACAGACACAACGTTATGCAGACGTCCACAAAAAGACATTAATGTTTCAGATTTCACAACGTGGCACGGGAGAGGTCACCACCTTCAGTACAGAACGGCCCGCTGTAACCAGGGGCGCAGGAACAGCCGTAAGGAGCGGGCACGCAGAAGGTCAGTCCTGAGCATTTCTCTCTCTCACGAACTTCGAAACCAATCACATCGGTGCGACATGTCAGCTGGCAAAATGCTCCAAACCGTCCAGGTAGACATGCTGGAATAAAGAATAAAGAGGAGAAAATGATGAATCGCACGTCACTGTATATAAGATGGTTGGACTTTTTTTTCTCTCTCTCTTTCAGTTATGCTGTGTTGCCGGGTGTCAGGGTTATACATTTATACGTAACTATGCTTACCATGCTGGCAGGTGGTTCCATGGTAGCCTGGAGGACAGACACAAGTACCAGTGTGCGAGTGACAGAGACCGCCATTGTGGCAAACGGGACAGTCCTTTGAACAGTCTGAACCGTACTTCTGGGCGGGGCAGTCTGGGTTATATCCGAAATATCCACGAACGAG
>NC_051400.1:1278406-1278787 GCF_015228065.2 Penaeus monodon
CACGTTATCGACATATTCATCTTTCTTTTAAATACAGTTCATCTTAAACACACGATACCCACCTCTGACCATAATTTCGAAATATGCTCCTTGGGAGTGAATCTTGTCAATTTTCCCCTCCTGCGAATTACCAGCATTGTAAATGGCCTTGTGGTGAGGCTGCACGGAGCGGAAGGTCAAGGGGAGGGTCCAGTTGGGGGTGTCGGTTCCCCAGCTCTTGGGGAATTTCTTCAAGAACACATGAGAGGGCATCCCGTCCGTCTTACTGAGGGAGATTTTCAGCGTCTCTCCTCGGCTCGCGCGGAAGGTAGCGGCTGGAGCTTGATATGTGGGATTGTGGTATCCATTCGTGTCTGCATTAAGCGGAGACTGTTACAGGCA
>NC_051400.1:1279064-1279314 GCF_015228065.2 Penaeus monodon
TTTTTAAAAAATTTTTTTTTGGGGGTTTGGGGAAAAACCCCAAACCCCAAAAATTTGGGGGAAAAAAAAAGGGGGGGGCCCCCCCCCAAAAAAAAATTTCCCCTTTTTTTTAAAAAAATTTTTGGGGGGTGGGGTTTTTTTGGTTTTGGGGTTTTGGGGGGGGTTTTTGGGGTTGGGGGGGGGTTTTTTTTTTTAAAAATTTTTTTTTGGGGGGGGTTTTTTTGGGGTTGGGTTTTGGGGGGGGGTTGGG
>NC_051400.1:1279667-1279885 GCF_015228065.2 Penaeus monodon
AAACCGGGGGTTTTTTTAAAAATTTCAAGGCCCCCCCGGGGGGGTTTTGGGGGGGCCCCCCCCCAAAAGGGGGTTTGTTTTTTTTCCCTTTGGCCAAAAGGGGAAAAGGAAGGGAAGAAGAAAAAAAAGGGGGGAACCCCCCCCAAAAAAACCCCCAAAAAAAACCCCCAAAAAAAAAAAAATTTTTTTTTTTTTGGGGGGGGGTTTTTTTTTTTTTT
>NC_051400.1:1280023-1280300 GCF_015228065.2 Penaeus monodon
AAAAAAGGGGGAGAGGGGGAAAGAGAGAAAAACGGGGAAAAGGGGAAGGGGAGGGGGAAAGGGGAGAGAAAAAAAAAAAAAGGGAGGGGGGGGGAAAAAAAGAGGAGAAAAAAAAGGGGGGGGGAAGGGGGGGGAAAAGAAAAAGAGAAAAGGGGAAGAAAGAGAAAAAAAAGGGGGGGAAAGAGGGGAAAAAAAAACCCCGAAAGGGAAGAAAAAGAGAAAAAACCGAAAAGGGGGGAAAAAAAAGGGGGGAAAAAAAAAAAAAAATTTTTAAAAA
>NC_051400.1:1280538-1280848 GCF_015228065.2 Penaeus monodon
CCCCCCCCCCCCCCCCAAAAAAAAAAGGGGAGGGGCCCCGGGAAAAAAAAGGGGGGGGGGGGGGGGAAAAAGGGGGCCCCCCCCCGGGGGGGGGAGGGGGGGGGAGGGGGGAAAAGAGGGGGGGGGGGGGGGGGGGAAAAGGGGGGGGGGGGGCCCCCAAAGAGAAAAAAAGGGGGGGGAAAGGAGGGGGGGGGGAAAAAGGGGGAGAGGAGGGGGGGGGGGGGGGGGGGCCCCCCCCCCAAGAGGGGGGGGGGGGGGGGGGGGACCCCCCCCCGGGGGGGGGGGGGGGGAAAAGGCCCCCCCCCCCCCC
>NC_051400.1:1281300-1281380 GCF_015228065.2 Penaeus monodon
GGGGGGAAAAGGGGGAAGAAAAAGGGGGAAAAAGGGGGGGAAAAAAAGGGGGGGAAAAAGGGGGGGGGAAAAAAAAAAAA
>NC_051400.1:1281519-1281583 GCF_015228065.2 Penaeus monodon
AAAAAAAAAAAAAGGGGGGGGGCAAAAAAGGGGAAAAAAAAAGGGAAAAAAAAGGGGGGGGGGG
>NC_051400.1:1282194-1282412 GCF_015228065.2 Penaeus monodon
GGGGGGAGAAAAAGGGGGGGGGGGGAAAAATTTTAAGAGAGGGGGGGGGAAAAAAAAAGGCGGGAGAGAAAAAAGAAAAAAAAAAAGGGGAGAGAGAGGGGAAAAGGGAGGGGGGAAAAAAAGGGGGGAAAAAAAAAGGGGGGGGGAAAGAAAGAGAAAAAAAAGGGGGGAAAAAAAAAGGGGGGGGAAAAAAAAGGGAAAAAAAGGGGGGGGGGGAG
>NC_051400.1:1282591-1282845 GCF_015228065.2 Penaeus monodon
CCCGGGAGGGGACAGGACAGCGGGCGAGAGAGGACTCACTCTGGCGGAACTGGACAACAGCCAAGACGTCTGTAGGTGGGCGTTTCCCCTGGCAGATGAAGGCGTGGTAATTTGGGCCGTCGTCGTAGGTAAAGGCAACTCTTTTCGGCTGCGTGTTCGCTGGGGGGGGGGGACAGTGAGTAAAAAAAAAATAGTTTTGAATACGCAATTTATCAGTATAAGAAATACTCTGGGTTTTTAAAACACCCTACTTT
>NC_051400.1:1283761-1284283 GCF_015228065.2 Penaeus monodon
GTGTTTTAATGTGACCCCCCAAACACGCACACACCTTGCCCACAAGAATTCCCTTGTTCTGTTGAAACATATACAGCTGCTGAATGACCAAGTACACATGTATGAATTCTCACAGCACGGACATCGACCCTTTATTCCCGAAATTACCAACGGCCGTCGTGAAACCATCGCCAAAGCAGATTGACTATAGTTTACAGGTCTCCAACAGCGTGTTCGCTCGGCAAGCGTTTACCGAACCTTCTGAAAGGCCTAGGCAAAGTTAACGTAATGTTTTCAAGGCCTCTTCATTTCCGAAAGAGATACGGGCCTTTCTTTTAAAAAAGAGGAAAACCCCACACACCTCGCTCCTTCCCGGAAAGCGCCCCGAGAGGAAAACTGTTCCCCGAGTTACCTGCCATATGGGATTTATGTAAATCATTTTTCCAAATGTACAAGTTTTATCATTTGGGGGGTTTAGGGTAAACTCTGTATTTGGGCCACGACGATATCCTCGCCCTGGGAAATAGTTTTATCTCAAAGGGA
>NC_051400.1:1284669-1284840 GCF_015228065.2 Penaeus monodon
ATCAATCCGTTAAGGAGAAGCTCGGACAATTAACCTCTCAGACGGGGTACATTCCCATCAAAGAGGTTATACGTCTGCGAGCCAAGATATAGCCCCTGCTCCTGAGCGGCGATCAGGCATCTTCAGACACAAAGGGAATTCGTAGATCAGAAAAGAGAAGGCTCAAATGCA
>NC_051400.1:1285679-1285857 GCF_015228065.2 Penaeus monodon
TGTGTGGTGTGTGTGTGGGGGGGGGGTTGAGACGAACATTAGGTGAAGAAAAAGACGGGAGACGGAGTCGGGCGTGGGTTGTTCTCATCCAAAAAGTTGCCCAGAAGATACCTGTAGTTCGTGTTAATAAGTCAGAAATTTCATCTTCTGCCGGAACCTTACTTCAGCAATAGACAGC
>NC_051400.1:1286006-1286217 GCF_015228065.2 Penaeus monodon
TACCTCAGGTCGGTGCCTGCAAGATAAGAGGGTGAAAAAAGTGACAGAATTCGGAAGATTTCAAAGAAAATTTTTTTCCTTTTATCTATTATCTGTAATTTGATTGACATTCTTCTTAATAAAACGAAGTTGCGCATCCCCGCTTTGATTACCCTCTGTACTTTTCTTATAAAACTGAGAGCTATGCAAAGGAGCTGTCACTCTCAAGCTT
>NC_051400.1:1286353-1287669 GCF_015228065.2 Penaeus monodon
CATGGAGTGGTGCTGGCCAGGTTTTTTGCACACTCCCAAAAATGATTTCAGCATCATAACACGTGATTTTGACTTTGCTCTACAACCCGTCTAAGACGTGACGTATTTTAGATACGATCCGAAATTTAGTATTCTAAGACAGGACCGAAAGCGTTGCTACTTTTTTTTTTTTTTGGGGGGGGGCTACTATAGAGAATAGTGAAATAGCCTTACTATATTACCTTATAATATTTATTTCATATAAGTATGGGAATAACTCACTGCTGTATTTAAATAGTCTTTCTGAATGGATTCATATGATATACAGTTATGGGATAAAGATTAAGTAAAGTGACAAAACTAATGGTATTGTCTAGCCCAACAGAAGCGATACTCGGTAAGGAAGCAGTAAGGAATATATTAAATGGAAGACAGCTTAATCCTGTGACTGCATCAACGGTCAAGCAGTTTCATGATTACGCGGAGTTTAGGCAGCCTGAACTGATCTATAGACCTGTTTAGAGCAGTGTCAGAGGGGGAGGCGGAGTGCTATGGCCGTTTCCCGAGCCGGGGTGAGGGTCATCCTGTCCACGAGGCTGAAGGCCGTTCGGGGGCGGAGGTCACCCGACCAGCGGGATCGAAGCAACGGTCTGCTGTCCCCGCTCGCCCGCAAATCGCTCGCCAAGGCACTTTACCGAACCGCGAGTTTCGCCGGAGGTCGTGCGAAGCTTTTCTTCCTCTGTTCGTCCTGCAACGTGTTACCCCAAACGAAGCGCAGGGAGCATCTTCACCGTTAGCGAGCCTCACAACTAACACGTCTAGCGTTGCGACAAAGTGACTCTCGCATAATAACCATAAAGACGAGGAGGCCAAGGGATAGAATATAGTAAATATATGATCGAGTTCTATAAACCTTTGATTGAGATGTTTGCTATACAGGTGATGACGCGCAACTGCTATTTTCAGTATATGCATTTGCCTGGTGCGCAGGTAAGTTCATTACACAGATGCGTTATGAGCAATTGCCAAGTTTATATTCTAATTATCATATTAGCACAAACGAGAAGAAAAGACTTCTCATAATCAATCGGCAGTTTAGTTGATATTTTGAAGAGAATTTCCGCCAGCAGCGCCATGCACGGCAAGGCAAGCTGACTAATTATCCTCACCCACAATGATCACTTATCACAACCATATACTCCCTTATCAGAGAGTGAGAAGATGAATTCCCATCATCATTATCGGATTAATATCACCGTTTACCGTTCTATCTGGCCTATCACATCACAGAATTTACTTATTAAAAAGTGAGGAGGTGTTTTCCCCACTAAGCGGGC
>NC_051400.1:1287868-1288052 GCF_015228065.2 Penaeus monodon
AATAACACTAAACGTACCTCTGCTGTGATCCATGTTCTTGCTGTAATCCCAGCGCACGAGGCTGGTCTCCAGATCATACCCGGGGTCCTGGGAGAAGCAGGTGACGTGGAGGTTCGTGTCTGCGTAGGAATCGTGAACGAGAAGGACGTCGGGAAGGATATCTGAGGCACGAAGAGAGGAATCT
>NC_051400.1:1288923-1289071 GCF_015228065.2 Penaeus monodon
CATGCTCGAGTGTTCCCACCTTCTTCTGTGACGCCGCCCGGTCCTCGAACAGTATACGGCCGTGAATTGGCGCCCATCCTGTGAATAATAAAGGTGACTCAGTACGTGTTATAAAAGCTATGCTTATTTGGGCCTACGTGGAGCATTC
>NC_051400.1:1289837-1290021 GCF_015228065.2 Penaeus monodon
CGGCGTTTGTTCCTCTCACCTTTTCTCAGACACAATCCTATTCCTGACAGTGCCGTGGAAATCTCGGATGACCTGCTCTGACCTCTTGACACTGACCGAGCCTCCCTTATCGCTGATGGCCCAAGCGTGGAGAGCCGCCAGGCACACGTGGGAATCCTGGGCAGATATGTTTTAACGAGTGAGA
>NC_051400.1:1290558-1290991 GCF_015228065.2 Penaeus monodon
GGGGGGTTACACTCCTGTATCTCATATAGGTCACGCCCTAGTAAGGCTAAGGTACCAATTCACTTCGTTATCATATGAAAGCCACCTAACTCACAGTATGCCAAGGATTACACGAATCGCACTTACCTCATGATAGTCAAGGGTACCATACACTTTGCCTTTGGAAGGGTCCAGGCAATTTGACTCGCACCTGGAACAAAAGCAGTACAAGAACCCTGAAACGCCGGGAGTCAGAAGAGAGAAAATAACACTGGAAAAGCGTCTATTAAACGTCGCTTCCAGCCCAGTTAAGGACATCAAAGCCTTGTTTTGGGTTCGTTCACTTGCAGAGGTCGAGAGGAAAATTAAATAACAGGGAATGAGTGAATGGTTCAGCTCCCTTAAGGGCTTAGTATTCTCACAGGATTTTTTTCCGCAGTATAGAAAACAAAAA
>NC_051400.1:1291475-1291611 GCF_015228065.2 Penaeus monodon
ATACAAGACAAAAACACTCACATTAAGTTATCTGCATGGAGGTTCCTAAATGTGGGACACACTGACGAAGAGACCCTGGTGATTGACAGTGCTGGAGCGAGGAATAGGGTGTGAATGTATAGGAGTCTAGGCTATT
>NC_051400.1:1291900-1292885 GCF_015228065.2 Penaeus monodon
CGCGCGCGCGTTTATTGTCATAGTAACCTTTGTGATAACTTCAGTTACGTTAAGAATAACACTTCAGAAAAAAAAACTTTAGCATAATATCACACACTTTCATTTATTCTTTCTTTCTTAACTTACCCATGAATGCCATTCATAATTTGTAATAATTTCATATATTAGACAATTAAAGTTTGCAAAAAAAGTTACTTCAGAACTTAATCTTGTAGTAGAAAACGTCACGGAAATTTGGCAATTACAAAGATTAAATCTAACGATTTAATAAGAAAATTAGTAATTAGGAAAACACCAATATATATTTACATGTGGATTTTTTTGAGGAAGACAGCGAAACAATATGACAGCAAGTCTAATGTTTTAACTCATTCACAACCATAATAATACCTTACCACATGGCTACGACATACACAATATAAAATCTATAAATGTAAGATCACCTTGAGCACAGACACACCATCCAAACCATATGAAATTAGCCAATAACAGGGTAAATAAGCGGACCTTTACCCCAAAACAGACGCTTTCCTTCCGCCAACCATCAACACCCTGCCGTCTGGCCATCGTCACTTTTTCTCGACAGGAATGAATAATTCCTTGGGAAAAGCTAAATACTGATGAATGATTTTTCGTAATCTTAAAGAATCGTATGCTTAATGAAGGCACAACACTTACAAAACAAATATATCAAGAAGATAAACGCTTGTTCCAATAATATCCCAAGGTTTTCTCAGACTGTCATAACAAGCCCTGTGTGCATCGCAAAAGTCATCTAAATTCAACTTACATTATATATTCAAAATATAATTTACTCAAGTATCTCTGGTTATAATTTTTGCTGTCTATGTGACTAATAAATCAAGAGAAATAGAATTATAGTTTATATGTAAGCAGATAGCCTAAAGTCTCCATAATTAGCAAAGTTACTGGCAATTAACCCATGAACTCCACCCATTGCCTGAATATTAATACAAATATTCAT
>NC_051400.1:1293790-1294023 GCF_015228065.2 Penaeus monodon
ACTCAACCCGTAAAGGACAGCGAAGGAGGCTCAGCATTTACCGAGGACAACGGAGCAGATTCCCAACCCCATCTCGGCGTGTTCGGAAGCCCCTTTGTCGTCGTCCTCCTGAAAATGCGAGGGCATGTGAGTCGCACGTTAAATTATGTGGTATCTATACAGCTCCGTACATGTGATATGTTAGTATATACGCAGACACAACTGTATGTGAGTCGTTACGTTAAATTATGTGC
>NC_051400.1:1294443-1294549 GCF_015228065.2 Penaeus monodon
CTCCGAAAAAAACAGATCATCATTAATTAACTATCTTTATTGAGCCTAAAATCTCCGATTTAATTGACTGGTTAACTGAGTGATTGACGTAAAATTCCCCGGTTAT
>NC_051400.1:1296381-1296460 GCF_015228065.2 Penaeus monodon
CACACATATATATAAAATGACGAGGCCAAAGGAGTGCAGTGTTATGTTAAATGCCAGCCGGATGCAAACCTTACGAGAG
>NC_051400.1:1296686-1296853 GCF_015228065.2 Penaeus monodon
TCTACTCTAAAAATCGACCTTAAGCAACGGGTAACATAGGATGAGGTATGACACTCATCGGGTGTAGATAATGCGACACTCTCTTCCTATGATGCTCTGTTAACGTTAGTGGAAAATACCGTTGCTTTTTTACTAGGATCAGCAAAACTACTCAATATTGTGAATAT
>NC_051400.1:1297251-1297419 GCF_015228065.2 Penaeus monodon
TGCAAAGCAGGCGCACGATAACCTAAAATAAAAACGGGTATACTTACTGCAGGAAAGGATCTCTGTCAACTAGGCTAAGGACCAAGAGGCTACTACCACTTGTAAGACCGACAGAAAATGAACTCTCTATGTTTCCGGTGCTTTATCTTTAAGCAACGGATACTACAC
>NC_051400.1:1297577-1297958 GCF_015228065.2 Penaeus monodon
ATAATAGAGATAGAGTTGCCGTCTCAAGGAAATAGCATTCTCAACACTAATATTTCAGGGCAGTTGGCAATTATTCTATTGAATTCTATTGTTTTCCTGAAGAAATCTGAGGGATTTTTGCTTTATTCTGATAGACGGACAAATAGTTAGATTGACTTCTGACTGATAAAAAAAAAAGAAAAAACATCTCAACATAAATATCAGGCAGTTGGAATTATCAAGGACCTTCTGAGTTTTTCCTTATAAATCTAGTGTCATTTTTTTGCTTGACTCTTTGATAAACGACAAATAGTTATTCGATCTGTTTCTGACTGATAAAAAATAATATTTTCTACAACAAACACAAATCAAACCTTTAACTTGTTTTTTCTTTTATCTACT
>NC_051400.1:1297989-1298090 GCF_015228065.2 Penaeus monodon
TTTAATATAAAGAAATATTTCATTTCTATCCTATTTACTATGGAACATATATATAGTTTCTACAAAAACAAACCTTTGCTTTCTTCGTTTACTTTCTGTTT
>NC_051400.1:1298178-1298469 GCF_015228065.2 Penaeus monodon
ATAAAACATTGCGTTACTCGTATCTTCGTTTTTCGGGACGTTCGCCGCAAATCTTTTCAGAAATATTTATAACGCACTCACAAAAAATCAAAAAAAGAGTACGATGAACAAAAACGTGCACTTATTTCGATCATCGAAAATAAGAATAAGAGTATCTGAGTTCATATCATACAACGTTCACTCCTATTTCGCTATGATGATGAAGTGGCTAGTTCACGACGCATAAATGAGTCACGAACCATAAATATAATTACAGCAATATCGAGGCCGGCCTATCGACCACAAAAAGCC
>NC_051400.1:1298796-1298949 GCF_015228065.2 Penaeus monodon
ACCTGACCCTCTATCTCGAGTGAGGTTGACTGTAAGCTTAAAACCTCGCTGATATTTCGGTCTCCGGGTGGAGCACGCGGGGGCGGTGACAGCAATCCCCGCGGCGTAGAAATTCCACTACGGAAGTGGATGAGGTGTGGTTATCCTATGAAG
>NC_051400.1:1299686-1300018 GCF_015228065.2 Penaeus monodon
CGAAGGCCTAACCCTAAAAGCACGACGGCGACGCGAACGAGGCCGAGTGTTTACAAGGGCAATGCGGTCCATCAGCACCAGAGAGAAGCTTTTGTCCCTCATTGATGACACGGAATTGATATCGAAGTAAGGATTGGGGATGATGTCCGTCCTGTAGGGGGTTGATGTTGAGGAGAGAGAGAGAGGAAGAGAAGGTTGTTTGTTGTTGTTTTATAATGAATGAGTTTTAAAGATTGGTCTGGAGGGATGTCGTTCTTGTTGGTTTTTTTGTGTGTTTTGTGTTTTTATTTGTATTTTTTTTTTATTAATTTTTTTTTTTTAGTTTTATTTAT
>NC_051400.1:1300089-1300183 GCF_015228065.2 Penaeus monodon
TTTTATGTTCTGGGATTAGATATTGAGAGAGAATTGCATCCTCCATCAATCAAGCCAAATAAAACACTAATTTGTATTATATACTTTGCATAGC
>NC_051400.1:1300275-1300574 GCF_015228065.2 Penaeus monodon
TGTGTGTGTGTGTACACACATAGTTTTCTTTTAAAGAATTAATGACTCAAAATCATTAATTAAAAAAAAATACAGGTATATTTGAGCGAGATTTTTTTCCCCTCGTAATTATTTGACCCTATGTCCCTCTAAATGCACTCGGAATTTCCAGCCTCTCAGTGTGCGTAATTCTCCGAAAAGCGGGCCGCACGAAGCAGTCTCGTCCAGCCAATTCCCACGAGGAAAATGACATAGGAAAATTACATATCCAAACTAACAGAGCGAATAAATCTGAATAAATCTGAATAAATCCTATCATC
>NC_051400.1:1300814-1301708 GCF_015228065.2 Penaeus monodon
TACAGGGGGGGGGGATTGCCTGCCTGTCTAGGGAATAAATAGAAAGTAGGATAGGTTCGGGTTGCATTTTTTGGATCTGCATGATTCCCAAGGTTTCGGGATTCCGTCTCTGCGTCGCTCTCGGTAACGAATACCTTTATTGTCTTGGTACTTCCGCCGCAAATCAGAAGCAACAGAGCTATTTGACGTGCCAGAGAGCCCGAAACGAAGTACTTCCCGCAGTTTCCTTTACGCTTGTTGCTCGGGTAAAAGGTGAACCAATCCTCTGGTTGATATGACCTTAGACTGGTTCCTTATCTGATGAAAAAAAAATTGTCAGCACTGCAAGTTTTCCCGTCTGCAGAAATGTGCGCTGCTTGGCGTGTAAATCTCTGGGCGTTGAGGAGCGAATCTTGGCTGGTCTTTGCTTGGTCTAAACCTCTGTAATCATTTCATTAGTTTTTCCACGTTCTCCATGGTCATAGTCAGGGTAATGAGAGTGACGTACGATGGGAGACCCAAAAGCATAGAGTATGATTTATTGAAACACTCGCAGTGACTCGAGTGATCGCTCAGGCCTACACATCTTCACTGCTCCAGCAAAGGCCAACAAATCTTCACCATGTATAGTATGGTAAGGTAGAGGTTGTAGATGTTGCTTTGAACTGCCAGCAGATAACGTGCAAATCTGCATAGTAATTGATTGTTAGCATTTGCTATAGGCTACAGCTACTGCTTCAATCAAAAATGTTAATGTCAATTAACTATAATTATGTAAGTGCATGATAGGTGATAAAAAGGTGAATTACATTAGCAGAAAATAATGAAATAATCATTTAATTTGGGAACCATTTCATATGAATCAGCCTTATTTCCTGTATCATTATTAATGTATCTATATATGTTTGTTGTCCT
>NC_051400.1:1301954-1302168 GCF_015228065.2 Penaeus monodon
TTCCTTTGTAGTCATTATCACTGTTGGAATGAAGTGTCTAGAAAATGAGTTTGACCTTGTTCTCTTCAAAAAAGATTGCTGGTCTCTTATGGAAAATAAGATGATAGTTGCCTTATCAGATTTGAAGATACAAGACTGAAATGAGTATAGGGTCATAAAGAATACCTCAGTAGAGGTTAAAGCAAGAAAAAAAAGTGTCAGTAAAGATCTTTTC
>NC_051400.1:1302343-1304349 GCF_015228065.2 Penaeus monodon
TGTAGGGGTACCAAGTATGCAAAAATGCATTGTTATAATTTAATATTTTTCATTTTCAGGGAACTTTTAGAAAACAGCATTGCTCCCAAAGCACAGAGGCTGTCTTCCCATGATCAGGCCCAGCTTATCGAACTCCTAATCCACAAAGACACAGAACTGAAGGAAAACTATAAAGGTGATAAACAAACTACTTGATTTCCTAGGAATTGTGTTATTCTGTTTCTCTCATCATGTATTATTTTTTGCTTCTCTTATAAATGTTTGTAAATAGATAGATAAAAGAACCAAATATATATTTTTGATGTCTGAGTAAATAAACAGGTTCCCAAAGAATTTGACTTTTTTCCATCTCTTTTTTTTATACTGCAAATGTCTATGTCTCTGCTGGTATATGATACTGACAGTAGAAGCTAAGTATGTAGCCAGTAAAAACACTATCACCCGACAGTTGGCCAGTGACCAAGCGAGGATTGCAGAAATCATGGAGACAGTACAGGCAGAAGTGGACAGGCACGACCAGATGATTTTGCAGCTAGAAAAGCAATTACATGATGCCCATCACACCTTAGTAAGAGAAATTGTTGTTTCTTCAGCTCTGAGAAACTTTAATGCTTGCTCATGAAATGATACTGTGTAACATATTTATATCAAACCTTTACTGAAAGAGGTTGTATTTTCTGTGCAAGATTTAGGGAGGTCATTTAGTTTGTAAGGATTCATATTGTTGTTCTATATCCAGCATATGTTGTGTCATAAAGCAGTTGTAACACATGGAAATTATATATTAGTAAATATAAAGAATATTACATTTGAACACACAAGCCCCTGTGTCTGAACTGAAATGTCAGTTTGTTTTAAGCTCTGTTATTCATTTCTTTTTACTTCTAAATGATGGGAAGGGCAGATTACACAGGGGTTATGTCCAAATCTTGGGTGGGTCTTGCTGTGGTTTAGAGTGTAAAGTCTCTTATGATTGTGAAAAATAATGTATTCAAATTTCAGATTATTTTGGTTCTCACAAGGTTTCTTAGCAATGTTACTATTATATGAAATCCTGTCTTGGTATTCAGTAATTATGGCCTTTTACTTGTTCATGATAAGCAAACAGTCTAGGGCATGACAAATAAGCTATAGTCTTTCTTATATTTATTTTTTCAACAGTCTGTGGCATTGTACCAGGCAAGACAGAAACTACAAAGCATTGCAAGAGCCAACAAAAGACCTGTCAACAGTGAGGAACTTATAAAATACGCACACAGAATCTCTTCCACGTACGCCGTCTCTGCACCAGACAATTGGCAGCAGGGTGATCCTAGAAGACCATACCCCACAGGTATTGTAGACTAAGATGAGAAAAACAGTCAAAAACTTGGGACATTTTGTGTGTGTGGGGAGGTGTTTATCAAAAAGATTCAAGACAGAATACTGTACCAGAAAAAGAAAGTTATTCCTAAAGACAGATCACAATGTAATGTTACGCTGTATGCATAAAAACTTACATTCTTAATTATTGTTTAGTGAGGTTCCTTTATTATGATACAGGACTCGCTATGGCAGGAAGAGTATTGTTATCAAGACTGTGCTTTTGATATTTTAGGCATGAATTGTGGAGTTCACTGGTACTGAGTGTCATTTTCTTTTTACTTTTATCACCATCTGCCACACTATCTGCAGATTTTGAGTAGCCAGTCCATCTCGCCCCCTCATCTGCATCAGCTTCCTTTCCTATTTTCTGAATATTTGATATGACCTAACATCTTCATCCCTTGTTTACAGACTTGGAAATGCGTGCCGGTTACTTAGGTCAGAACGGGCAGCTCCTCCATACCCAGTCCCACCTTTCTGACCCGATGACAAGAGGCCACCACACCGGTAAGTACGGTGCGTTCCTTCACAATTTTGCCATTTCGATGTTGTGTTGTTGTTGTGGTGTTCTCAGTTTGTTTTTAATTTTGGCTGAACTCTTTTGGTAAGGCAGATAATGCATGTGTTAAAAGGATTGTTAG
>NC_051400.1:1304384-1305092 GCF_015228065.2 Penaeus monodon
GCTCTTGTTGTAGCAAATGCTAACAATCAATTACTATGCAGATTTGCACGTTATCTGCTGGCAGTTCAAAGCAACATCTACAACCTCTACCTTACCATACTATACATGGTGAAGATTTGTTGGCCTTTGCTGGAGCAGTGAAGATGTGTAGGCCTGAGCGATCACTCGAGTCACTGCGAGTGTTTCAATAAATCATACTCTATGCTTTTGGGTCTCCCATCGTACGTCACTCTCATTACCCTGACTATGACCATGGAGAACGTGGAAAAACTAATGAAATGATTACAGAGGTTTAGACCAAGCAAAGACCAGCCAAGATTCGCTCCTCAACGCCCAGAGATTTACACGCCAAGCAGCGCACATTTCTGCAGACGGGAAAACTTGCAGTGCTGACAATTTTTTTTTTCATCAGATAAGGAACCAGTCTAAGGTCATATCAACCAGAGGATTGTTCACCTTTTACCCGAGCAACAAGCGTAAAGGAAACTGCGGGAAGTACTTCGTTTCGGGCTCTCTGGCACGTCAAATAGCTCTGTTGCTTCTGATTTGCGGCGGAAGTACCAAGACAATAAAGGTATTCGTTACCGAGAGCGACGCAGAGACGGAATCCCGAAACCTTGGGAATCATGCAGATCCAAAAAATGCAACCCGAACCTATCCTACTTTCTATTTATTCCCTAGACAGGCAGGCAATCCCCCCCCCCTGTA
>NC_051400.1:1305330-1305629 GCF_015228065.2 Penaeus monodon
GATGATAGGATTTATTCAGATTTATTCAGATTTATTCGCTCTGTTAGTTTGGATATGTAATTTTCCTATGTCATTTTCCTCGTGGGAATTGGCTGGACGAGACTGCTTCGTGCGGCCGCTTTTCGGAGAATTACGCACACTGAGAGGCTGGAAATTCCGAGTGCATTTAGAGGGACATAGGGTCAAATAATTACGAGGGGAAAAAAATCTCGCTCAAATATACCTGTATTTTTTTTTAATTAATGATTTTGAGTCATTAATTCTTTAAAAGAAAACTATGTGTGTACACACACACACAC
>NC_051400.1:1305719-1305809 GCF_015228065.2 Penaeus monodon
GCTATGCAAAGTATATAATACAAATTAGTGTTTTATTTGGCTTGATTGATGGAGGATGCAATTCTCTCTCAATATCTAATCCCAGAACAT
>NC_051400.1:1305957-1306243 GCF_015228065.2 Penaeus monodon
CCAACAAGAACGACATCCCTCCAGACCAATCTTTAAAACTCATTCATTATAAAACAACAACAAACAACCTTCTCTTCCTCTCTCTCTCTCCTCAACATCAACCCCCTACAGGACGGACATCATCCCCAATCCTTACTTCGATATCAATTCCGTGTCATCAATGAGGGACAAAAGCTTCTCTCTGGTGCTGATGGACGCCATTGCCCTTGTAAACACTCGGCCTCGTTCGCGTCGCCGTCGTGCTTTTAGGGTTAGGCCTTCGGGGTTCCTTCAGGGCTCAAGTCTG
>NC_051400.1:1307353-1307615 GCF_015228065.2 Penaeus monodon
CGAAGGCCTAACCCTAAAAGCACGACGGCGACGCGAACGAGGCCGAGTGTTTACAAGGGCAATGGCGTCCATCAGCACCAGAGAGAAGCTTTTGTCCCTCATTGATGACACGGAATTGATATCGAAGTAAGGATTGGGGATGATGTCCGTCCTGTAGGGGGTTGATGTTGAGGAGAGAGAGAGAGGAAGAGAAGGTTGTTTGTTGTTGTTTTATAATGAATGAGTTTTAAAGATTGGTCTGGAGGGATGTCGTTCTTGTTGG
>NC_051400.1:1307758-1307849 GCF_015228065.2 Penaeus monodon
ATGTTCTGGGATTAGATATTGAGAGAGAATTGCATCCTCCATCAATCAAGCCAAATAAAAACACTAATTTGTATTATATACTTTGCATAGC
>NC_051400.1:1307911-1308210 GCF_015228065.2 Penaeus monodon
GTGTGTGTGTGTGTACACACATAGTTTTCTTTTAAAGAATTAATGACTCAAAATCATTAATTAAAAAAAAATACAGGTATATTTGAGCGAGATTTTTTTCCCCTCGTAATTATTTGACCCTATGTCCCTCTAAATGCACTCGGAATTTCCAGCCTCTCAGTGTGCGTAATTCTCCGAAAAGCGGCCGCACGAAGCAGTCTCGTCCAGCCAATTCCCACGAGGAAAATGACATAGGAAAATTACATATCCAAACTAACAGAGCGAATAAATCTGAATAAATCTGAATAAATCCTATCATC
>NC_051400.1:1308451-1309346 GCF_015228065.2 Penaeus monodon
TACAGGGGGGGGGGATTGCCTGCCTGTCTAGGGAATAAATAGAAAGTAGGATAGGTTCGGGTTGCATTTTTTGGATCTGCATGATTCCCAAGGTTTCGGGATTCCGTCTCTGCGTCGCTCTCGGTAACGAATACCTTTATTGTCTTGGTACTTCCGCCGCAAATCAGAAGCAACAGAGCTATTTGACGTGCCAGAGAGCCCGAAACGAAGTACTTCCCGCAGTTTCCTTTACGCTTGTTGCTCGGGTAAAAGGTGAACAATCCTCTGGTTGATATGACCTTAGACTGGTTCCTTATCTGATGAAAAAAAAAATTGTCAGCACTGCAAGTTTTCCCGTCTGCAGAAATGTGCGCTGCTTGGCGTGTAAATCTCTGGGCGTTGAGGAGCGAATCTTGGCTGGTCTTTGCTTGGTCTAAACCTCTGTAATCATTTCATTAGTTTTTCCACGTTCTCCATGGTCATAGTCAGGGTAATGAGAGTGACGTACGATGGGAGACCCAAAAGCATAGAGTATGATTTATTGAAACACTCGCAGTGACTCGAGTGATCGCTCAGGCCTACACATCTTCACTGCTCCAGCAAAGGCCAACAAATCTTCACCATGTATAGTATGGTAAGGTAGAGGTTGTAGATGTTGCTTTGAACTGCCAGCAGATAACGTGCAAATCTGCATAGTAATTGATTGTTAGCATTTGCTATAGGCTACAGCTACTGCTTCAATCAAAAATGTTAATGTCAAGTTAACTATAATTATGTAAGTGCATGATAGGTGATAAAAAGGTGAATTACATTAGCAGAAAATAATGAAATAATCATTTAATTTGGGAACCATTTCATATGAATCAGCCTTATTTCCTGTATCATTATTAATGTATCTATATATGTTTGTTGTCCT
>NC_051400.1:1309593-1309807 GCF_015228065.2 Penaeus monodon
TTCCTTTGTAGTCATTATCACTGTTGGAATGAAGTGTCCTAGAAAATGAGTTTGACCTTGTTCTCTTCAAAAAAGATTGCTGGTCTCTTATGGAAAATAAGATGATAGTTGCCTTATCAGATTTGAAGATACAAGACTGAAATGAGTATAGGGTCATAAAGAATACCTCAGTAGAGGTAAAGCAAGAAAAAAAAGTGTCAGTAAAGATCTTTTC
>NC_051400.1:1309984-1311975 GCF_015228065.2 Penaeus monodon
GTAGGGGTACCAAGTATGCAAAAATGCATTGTTATAATTTAATATTTTTCATTTTCAGGGAACTTTTAGAAAACAGCATTGCTCCCAAAGCACAGAGGCTGTCTTCCCATGATCAGGCCCAGCTTATCGAACTCCTAATCCACAAAGACACAGAACTGAAGGAAACTATAAAGGTGATAAACAAACTACTTGATTTCCTAGGAATTGTGTTATTCTGTTTCTCTCATCATGTATTATTTTTTGCTTCTCTTATAAATGTTTGTAAATAGATAGATAAAAGAACCAAATATATATTTTTGATGTCTGAGTAAATAAACAGGTTCCCAAAGAATTTGACTTTTTTCCATCTCTTTTTTTTATACTGCAAATGTCTATGTCTCTGCTGGTATATGATACTGACAGTAGAAGCTAAGTATGTAGCCAGTAAAAACACTATCACCCGACAGTTGGCCAGTGACCAAGCGAGGATTGCAGAAATCATGGAGACAGTACAGGCAGAAGTGGACAGGCACGACCAGATGATTTTGCAGCTAGAAAAGCAATTACATGATGCCCATCACACCTTAGTAAGAGAAATTGTTGTTTCTTCAGCTCTGAGAAACTTTAATGCTTGCTCATGAAATGATACTGTGTAACATATTTATATCAAACCTTTACTGAAAGAGGTTGTATTTTCTGTGCAAGATTTAGGGAGGTCATTTAGTTTGTAAGGATTCATATTGTTGTTCTATATCCAGCATATGTTGTGTCATAAAGCAGTTGTAACACATGGAAATTATATATTAGTAAATATAAAGAATATTACATTTGAACACACAAGCCCCTGTGTCTGAACTGAAATGTCAGTTTGTTTTAAGCTCTGTTATTCATTTCTTTTACTTCTAAATGATGGGAAGGGCAGATTACACAGGGGTTATGTCCAAATCTTGGGTGGGTCTTGCTGTGGTTAGAGTGTAAAGTCTCTTATGATGTGAAAATAATGTATTCAAATTTCAGATTATTTGGTTCTCACAAGGTTTCTAGCAATGTTACTATTATATGAAATCCTGTCTTGGTATTCAGTAATTATGGCCTTTTACTTGTTCATGATAAGCAAACAGTCTAGGGCATGACAAATAAGCTATAGTCTTTCTTATATTTATTTTTTCAACAGTCTGTGGCATTGTACCAGGCAAGACAGAAACTACAAAGCATTGCAAGAGCCAACAAAAGACCTGTCAACAGTGAGGAACTTATAAAATACGCACACAGAATCTCTTCCACGTACGCCGTCTCTGCACCAGACAATTGGCAGCAGGGTGATCCTAGAAGACCATACCCCACAGGTATTGTAGACTAAGATGAGAAAAACAGTCAAAAACTTGGGACATTTTGTGTGTGTGGGGAGGTGTTTATCAAAAAGATTCAAGACAGAATACTGTACCAGAAAAAGAAAGTTATTCCTAAAGACAGATCACAATGTAATGTTACGCTGTATGCATAAAAACTTACATTCTTAATTATTGTTTAGTGAGGTTCCTTTATTATGATACAGGACTCGCTATGGCAGGAAGAGTATTGTTATCAAGACTGTGCTTTTGATATTTTAGGCATGAATTGTGGAGTTCACTGGTACTGAGTGTCATTTTCTTTTTACTTTTATCACCATCTGCCACACTATCTGCAGATTTTGAGTAGCCAGTCCATCTCGCCCCCTCATCTGCATCAGCTTCCTTTCCTATTTTCTGAATATTTGATATGACCTAACATCTTCATCCCTTGTTTACAGACTTGGAAATGCGTGCCGGTTACTTAGGTCAGAACGGGCAGCTCCTCCATACCCAGTCCCACCTTTCTGACCCGATGACAAGAGGCCACCACACCGGTAAGTACGGTGCGTTCCTTCACAATTTTGCCATTTCGATGTTGTGTTGTTGTTGTGGTGTTCTCAGTTTGTTTTTAATTTTGGCTGAACTCTTTTGGTAAGGCAGATAATGCATGTGTTAAAAGGA
>NC_051400.1:1312112-1314231 GCF_015228065.2 Penaeus monodon
TAAAAACATGAATAGCTTGCTTTTGTAAATGTAGTAGTTAAATTGATGTATTAATGTTTTGGTTATACCAGAACACTAAAGTATATATATTTGTTACCTCTGAAGAATATAAAAGAAGAAAACAATAATGGTAATATATTTTCATATGATCTTTTTCATATATGTTTTACTATATTCATTGCTCCATACCTCTATAATATTGCCAAATGTTATTAGAATACCCCATGGAAAATTTGAAGACAATCAAATAAGAATTAAAAAATCTGCAGGTTATTTTAGTGGATGATGTATTTTCCTGGTGTATGTTAACAAGGGCCAGGTTGCAGTGTGGTAGGTGCCCCTAGAGCCAACCACACTACAGTCTTACATTATTAGGCTTTATGTAACTCACTAAACTTTCTATTTTTGTCTTCTCATATGGTGTTCATTAGAATTCTCATCGCTGCTGTAATTTCTCCAAAAAGAAGTAAATTGTAAAAGTCATGGCAGAGTTCGTAGATTGATTTTATGCTGCATCCTTCTAAAAGCCGGCACTTGGATTGAGGGTACCTTTCAGTGCAGATTATAAAACAGTATGAACAGGTCCTCAATACAACTTGAGGTAGCTGCATCATGCTGTCAAATATGCTACCATTAGGTCTGGTATGTGGCACCTCAGCTGATTAGCTATGCCCATACTGACAACAGGAATTCTGGCAAAAGTGATGAGGAAAGGAATAGTTATGCAACATAGCAGAAAAAGGCAAACGGTCAACTGTGGCAGATTCATAGACATAGATAAGAGTGAAGTCAAGGCTGGAGGATTTAACAGCATATGAATCTTGGTTCCTGTCTGATTTATTGGGTCTGATTAGCCCATAAGATTAACTTCAAACTCCT
The DNA here is from genome assembly GCF_015228065.2 of Penaeus monodon. Lineage (NCBI taxonomy): Eukaryota > Metazoa > Arthropoda > Malacostraca > Decapoda > Penaeidae > Penaeus > Penaeus monodon. The sequence goes on from NC_051400.1 coordinate 1,312,992, forward strand.
TAAGAGGTGGGGCATAAAGTCCCTGAATGTATGAAAAAAAAAAAAATTGCAAATGTGACTGTCACTTATGAAACAACAGAGAGAGGATTCAGTATGATTAAAAACTACATTTAGCAGTGTAAAAATGAAAAGCAGTGACATGCAGCTACACAAGTTGTAGAGAAATGTATAAGTGTGTGTCTGATTTCACAAATCTTTATTGTATTTGTGTAGATTTTGCTTAGTTGATAACAAAAGGATTGACAAATAGCAGCAAAACTATTCAAACTACAACTTAGCTATGATTCTGTGACAAGAATGATTTAATATGGATAATAAAATAAATATGTTAACCTTAATAGAAGTGAAATAAACACAGACATATGAAACATTTCAGCACACGAAAAACTGGCCAGTGGATCGTTGGCATTTATTTGATTTCTCTTTTACTGGACATGATAGATTTTTAGACCACTGAGCACCATTTGAAGGAAATAGAACAGACAAAATAGAAAGTCTTATGTGATTAAAATGAACATAAATTTTACAAGAGTTGGTACTGGATACATCATCTCACACTACAACTGGTCTTCCATTAGTATTCTACCGAAAAAAGATACAGTCCACTAAAATGACTTGCGGATTGTAATTATTTACTTGATCGCTTCCAAACTTTGCATAGTGCTTTCTGATGTTAATAGTAGTGTCCTAGAGGTACAGAATAAAGAAAATTGAAAGTTGAGATTTTTTTAAACACTTTAGGAGTCAACCAGTTAATATTTGTACATAATGAAGGATAATGATATGTATTGTGTTGTCTGTTGACTGCCTATAATCTTTACCTTACATTATCCAATTTCCAGAGCCAACGTCAGCAGGCATCGGAGGAACTTTCAGCTGGCAGCCTTCAGGAGACTTGCAGGTTCACGTGGGAAGCCATACAGCAGTGGTGGAAAAGAAAGAGCAGGAGGACGTTGAGGTTATGAGCTCAGATTCCTCCTCCTCTTCTTCGTCCGATTCTCAGTGACAACACCAGTCTGGATGCCAGATTACCTGATATCCATATTCAGGACCATTCCAAAGATATCAAGTGTGTTTTGTATCATCGTGCAAGGGTGCGACATGAAGTGCCCCTTGGCCTCAGGAAAATAATTTCAGGCCCAAGCCAACATTGCTCTTCATTAGAGAAAGAGAACTTTGTGGAGTATTTGCTAAGTTTGTAAATAAGACTTTTGTCATGATCCAGTCTTCAAATGTACAT
>NC_051400.1:1314252-1315628 GCF_015228065.2 Penaeus monodon
TTTTTCAAAAAATGCAAAAAGAAATCTCAATATTTCTCTCTAATTAGTATATCTCAGAATGTAAACATTGGAATGATGTTTCTGAAAATTCTGTGCTTATCTGATTGCAGCTTCTAGCATATCTATTCAGGATATGTTCTGAGGAGTTAGAGGTTTGAATTTAACACTGAATATAGAAAGCTAATGAAGCTGATATGAAAATTGCTTATTCTGTTTACCCTGATCACAGGTACTGTAAATCTTGGCTTGTATAAATATTAATTGAGAATATTGATATTAGATGTGTGTAGATAGAGTTCTTGTTAGTTCTTCAGAAAATGTAATTGGTATTTTATCAGTGTATCTACTGGTCATGCTCTTGCTTGTAGGATAATGTACAATGACAAGATATTTGTAATTGTTCAAAGCATGTTTGTTTGACATAAAATGTTCCTCAACTTATCCTTTTCATATCAGAATATTGCAGAGAGACAATGTTATGGATGTACTTTTATACAAAGTTGATTATATAGTTTTCTAGCTAAACTTTGCAAGTTTGTGTCAGATATAGTAGATTTCAGGACACAATCTTCCATGCACCTTGTTTTTAAATGGTTTGGTATCATTGTGTAAATAGGGACTATATTTTTTCAGAAGTAATTGACAGTGGTGACTGAATTTCCAGCAAGACATTTAAATCTAATTGTGAAAGTATTTTTCATGCCAAGTAACTTTACCTTGTTGAAGTATCAGTTGGTAATGTACAAAAGTAAGTAATTGATTAATGTTCAAAAACTTGAGTTCTGGAGAAAGGTAGTGCTAGAGTATTAACAAGGATTGTGTAAAAAATATTTTGAGAGAGTAGTTATCATGACAAAATGTCTTCAAGAAGTATAACACAGATTGCATTCAATTCAGTAAGTATAAGACAGATTATGTTCAATCATATCTGAAGAAATACAACATAGGTAAGTATTCCGATGTAGTACAAGTTCATAAGTTTGGACATCAAGGGATTTTTGTGTATATTCACAAATAAAGTATAAGTAAAAGTAGCATGTTTTCTTATATCCAATGAGAACTTTACATTTAGTTAGTTAAATGGGCATTTGAAACCCCCTCCCTCCCTTCACTTTTTTTTTCTCTCCAAAAAAGATGTAAAAAAGTCAGCAGTGTGTCAAGTTGGTAAAACTACCAAGGATCATATCTGTTTAATTTCTTTTTTCCACACTATTTACTATGGCTTCTTCCATTCTTACTATGGTTTCTATGGTGCCTACCAAGTCTAGTCACAATTTTAATGACACATTGGTTCTTTTGTGTACGTAACAAAAACAGAGATAAAGATAGGTACAGGGCTTTTTTTCTCGTTGTTTTTGTTATGATTTTTTTTTATT
>NC_051400.1:1315822-1317034 GCF_015228065.2 Penaeus monodon
AGAGGAATTTGCTTTTTCACATTTCACCCTGAATCTTTTTATATACATGAATATTTCAAATTTAGATACTTGTGCCCACGAAGATTTACTGTTTGTCAAAATTTAAAGAAATTATTTACAGAAATTCTAGATTGACCTAAATATTAGGTAATGATAATTATCTTGTTGATCTAGTGTTATTTCACTTAAAGCTTTTGATTTGAGGTTGATGTCTAAGCTGTATTAAAATATGAAAATATTGGCTTTTTAGTAATATTATGCAGAAGGACCAATCATTGCTGTGACGTCTCACTTTGTGCTCAACCAACACAAAAACTTTTCCTCTAATGTTTAAGAATAATTGCCTTTTTTTTTCATAAAACTTGGTTACTTATATACTGTCTGTATTTACTTCCTATACAGTTGCTTCTGCTTTAGCAAAATAATAGGGTTGTATTATAGTATGGATTGTAGTATGGGGAACATGCAGTTCTTGAACTGATAAACATGTAGTTCTTTTATGTCTAATTACTGAATGTCAAGATATTCATATTCATTAAAGTGTTGCTAGCAACATTACAATCACCATCTATGATTATTGTGTAATAATTTGCCAATGCCAGGAAGTTAACCATACATGCAGATACTTTCACAATGATAATGATAAAACATTCTTTGCAAGTTTATCTCCCAGGTGTAGGCACTGTGATAACAAACCAGTTTCACCAATTACTCATAATAAGCGTAAATAACCAAGCCATTAGTTGTGTTTTTCCAAGAGTTGTGAAAGGTAATCACAGCAATTGAGGATAATGTGTGGGGGTAGTGAAGAATGAGGTTAGTAGACTCGGAAATTCCTCTAATAAAGAAGACCCTCAACATTCTACTTTTTGATTTAGCAATTTACCAATCTTTACTGCTTTTGTGCATAATGAGATTATAATGGACAATAACACAGTGATGTGCACGCAGATGAAAGGAAATATGAAAAGAAATTGAACGTAGGGATTTGAATTCGTCAAGAGATCATCGTCAGACAAAGCAAAAAACAAAAGGAAGCCTTACGTTTGAATTTTTAAATTCAGTTTCTCTTCCTATCGTGGCTGTAATTCCTTTCATTAGACTACAAAATGCAGATAGTGAATGTGATTCTCAAAGCTGTACTTGTCTTTTGGAATATATCAACCAGACGTTGCCAACTTCATTCTATTTTAAGAATACAAGTAATTACTA
>NC_051400.1:1317115-1317321 GCF_015228065.2 Penaeus monodon
GAGGCCCAGTATAAAGACGGGAGTGAGCTATGATACAAGACTAGTGTTGGGCGTAATTGATTACATTGATTAAAGCATGAAATTTCTCAGTTATTGTTTGTAGTTTCCAGTAATCGATTGCCGACTGGTTATTCCCACGACACCTTTTTTTTTACTCTGCATGACGGTGCCAGGTATTTCTTGGACGAACGCTTGGTTATGGAATT
>NC_051400.1:1317699-1318232 GCF_015228065.2 Penaeus monodon
AAGTAATCGATTACTGATCGCAAAAGTAATCAAAGTAATTGATTAAAAACAGAGTATCGCCCATCACTAGTAATTCCAAAACCCTTGTGGTGGTCTCATTTCCCCTTCCTCCTATTCTTCATCTTCTCCCTTTCTTCTCCTTATCTCCTCCCTCCTTTTCTCCTCTCTCTTTTCCTCTCAAACTACAAGTCTGCCACGCCTTCAAAATATGATATTCAGGTGGTTCCTCTGGCACAACACGCGGCGAGGTGTACTGCCATCAGAAGCCACGAACTTGTACTCTGCTGAAACAGCGTCCTTCTGCAGGTAGTACACCGCAGGATCGGACGAAGGCAGACTGTCCTCTATCAGGCCACTGTCCAGGGTGTACGGCTCAGTGTGACTTCCGAAGTCCCAGACCGGAGACCCGTTTGCGTCTCTTCGGAGGCCCACGTACATCATCGCACCAGCTGAGGCTTGGTGGAGAGAAGAAGATGCTGTCAAGTTGGTAGTCTTTCGAGATTATTAAAAGCTGTTCATGTCATTAGTGCTGA
>NC_051400.1:1318894-1319069 GCF_015228065.2 Penaeus monodon
CGCGGAAACTGCTCCAACTCCATCTTCAAGATCTCCAGCTGGTCCGCCGTCCTGGCCACCGCAAGCGGACAGCCTGCCGCATCCCAGGTCTTCTCCGATGCGGGTCTGTTGTAGTACAGACCGTCGTTATACTGCGGCAGTTTCTGGTCTCCGGCATCTGGGGTCAATAAGGGAC
>NC_051400.1:1319137-1319209 GCF_015228065.2 Penaeus monodon
AATTTAGTGAAGGCGAAGGGAGGTTTATATATTTTTTTTATAGTGTGATTGATCTGTTAATTTTTTTTATCC
>NC_051400.1:1320738-1320813 GCF_015228065.2 Penaeus monodon
GGACACATCCAACACATCTTCCTTTGGCAACTTTGATATAATAATCCCTACCTTCCTGAACTGCTTGACGATCTA
>NC_051400.1:1320892-1321088 GCF_015228065.2 Penaeus monodon
TTCTTTTCAAGTTGGCTTATCCTTGTTGAATATCTTGTACATAATGGCGTTTATTCTTTTTGTGATATTTATTCATTTTAGTTTCATTACATTTTTGGTATTCAGTATATTCGATGTTATGGATGGTATTCATTGTGTGTAAGGGAATGTTGTATGGTTTAAATGACAAATCTGCATAGCGGTGTCGTGTGCATGA
>NC_051400.1:1321211-1321507 GCF_015228065.2 Penaeus monodon
CTTGGCTTCGTCACAGCGCAATAAACTTCTAACACTCTGTCACCAACACCTCCTCACCAGTTCTCAGGATGTGGAAGGCGCCCTCGGTCGCCTCCAGCCAAGGGCGATTCCCTTTCTCGCTCAGGATCTCCGGGTACGTGGAGGTGCGGCATTCCGTCTGGCCGCTGGAGTCGCCGGCCGCAAGCGGTATCATGGACACAGCGCGACAGGAGGGGTTCACGTCGCACCGACTGCGGCACACACCTGCGAGCAGAGGGGCTGAGCGTGGATGGCTTTTCTCTCTGTCTTTTTCTCTT
>NC_051400.1:1321715-1321912 GCF_015228065.2 Penaeus monodon
TATAGTATATATGTATTCTATATATGTTTTCTCTATATTTTTCCTTTTTTCCGGAAACCGCAAGAGTTTACATCCATCAACCAGCGAGACAACCCTGACGGTAATGATATATCGAATGAAAGATATATATGCGATCAGTCCGTGCGTGGGTGATTTACGAAGAGGAAAAGAGATTGTCAGTGTGTGCATACAATTAT
>NC_051400.1:1322371-1322466 GCF_015228065.2 Penaeus monodon
CCTCCACTATGAAAAAAGTGAGATTCCCTCTTTTATACAGTAGCCCGTCATGGGACTGTCGTTAGGAGGAATCAGTGCATTTATGACCCTATAAT
>NC_051400.1:1322770-1323097 GCF_015228065.2 Penaeus monodon
GTATAACAAGGGTGGTTCCAGAGCCTTGGGGAATATAACCCAAGTTTAAGGGTCAGACGGTTGTGTACTCTGTGAAGCAATATCTCCAAGGAACATTGTTGCAAGTACGCAAATAAAAAACGCTTGCACATGTTGCTGAATATTTCAACTTCCTCACTCCTCGCGTAGAACTGTAGTTAGAGAAATTATATGCTGAATGTGTGATATCCCGGAAAGGGGGAAAAGGGATCGCGAGTGTAAATAGGTTGGGAACCACTGGTATACATTTTTTTTATATAGTGATATATAAACGATTTAAGATTAATTGATTAACTTATATTAAACATT
>NC_051400.1:1323144-1323755 GCF_015228065.2 Penaeus monodon
GCTGCACGTTGCTGCCAGGAGTGAAATGATTCATCATAAACTTAGAACGAAAGAACGGAAAAATACTAACTGATTCGCCTCAGTAAGTAAAAAAATATATATATACAAGTAATGAGATATTTGATTTACTTCACAATGCGCTGCTCATGCGTAGTTCTGTAAATGATGACTGCGTTAATTAATAACCCGGTTGCGATGCCCAAGCTCTTGCCAGACTTTCATGATACACTGCAAGCATAACATTATTATGTCATAAGTAATATTACAATACTTGCAATAAATGTAGGGAAAATAATTCTAATATATCAAACAGTGTACCCGTTATGGAAAACAACACTTTTTCATTCAGATATAAAGTGGCGTTCATCTGACACACACAGCGTAAAATTAAAGTATTTTTTTTAACCTAATAAATTCTTTACATTAAATAAAAGCGAAGATAATGTATTAACACTAATTGATTGAACTTTTCAATCATTTTCTTTTACTTTTATTGCACCAATCGTGAGCAAATGTTTATTGTCGATTCGCAAATTGCAAGAAAATACATAAACATAACAAATGCGCGTCGTTTGTGCGTTTATTGCGAGCACTGCCATTAACCATTGCAA
>NC_051400.1:1323790-1323887 GCF_015228065.2 Penaeus monodon
AGCGATATTGACGTGTTGTCGAGGTAACGTCAACAGTTATTTCTCTTGGCTTTTAGCGGAAGAATGAATTATTAGGATATTATATTCTATTGAAAAG
>NC_051400.1:1323936-1324066 GCF_015228065.2 Penaeus monodon
GCGTGCGCGCCTCTTCCAATGTTATCGTTGTTTTTAGAATCAGTAATGTTCCATTCTACTTCTTACTTTGATTATGCATATCATGTCACTAATAAAATCATTACGAAATCATCAAACAGTAGGGTAGCTA
>NC_051400.1:1325080-1325175 GCF_015228065.2 Penaeus monodon
CTTATCTTTTCTTAGCAAATTTACAACCGCAAATCACGATCCACATATTTCAGTGATAAAACAACAACAACAAAAACTCAACTTGAATGACTTGC
>NC_051400.1:1325354-1325535 GCF_015228065.2 Penaeus monodon
GAGTGAAGAGGAGGATTTTACTTAGAACTGTGGTTGCTGTCAGCCAGGCCAAGGATAATAACATGCTTTATTCACTGGCGCTCGTTTTCTGTTGCCGTCTCCTTCGCTGAATCACTGAATCAGATATCAGAAAAAAATATGTATACTGGACCAAAAAATAATTATAAGGAGCAAAAGCCCG
>NC_051400.1:1325701-1326040 GCF_015228065.2 Penaeus monodon
GAGGACAGACAAAGAAACAGACAAACAGTGAACACGAAGAAAAGGACAAAAAAATAAAAAAATAAAATATCGAAAGACAACAAAAGCGGAAATCCACATCAAATTATATACAAAAGACTCGCGGCCTAAAAGCTAAGCGCAGTCACAATGGCCCCCCATAGACTCAATTATTTACACGTCGAGGGGCCTAGTGATTTATGAAACTAATGTAGCATTTGTTCTTTGATATTCATGAGCCATCCTCGTGGGGGGGGGGGTGATGATAATTACAGAAGACACACGTGCAAAAAGGAGTAAACACAGACAAACGCATCCAAGGGAGAATGGAATTTAAGTTGG
>NC_051400.1:1326848-1327382 GCF_015228065.2 Penaeus monodon
AGAGAATTAGGACAAACACTTAGAGAAAATCCACTTTCTCAGACACAGACTCACACATGGACGGAGCGATGGTGCTGTTGTATTCCCCCGTAGTGTTCATGGCGTAGCCGGAGAGCATGTAGTAATACCATCCGTGTTTCTGCACGGTACTCACAAAATCATTCCGAGCCGTCGCCATGGTGGCCTCAGGTATCTGATTTACGACTACCATTGCAGCTACCATCCACAACAGCATCTCGACTACCCTAGACGTTTTTTTACTGTTGGCGTGTTTGCGGGAAATCTTATTTTTCTCGAGCGCTCTGGCCGGGTCCCTCTGCTACAGTGACGTTTGTATCTCGCTTCTGACCCACCTGTCCTTCACCCTGCGCGCGCGTGTCAGGCGTCGACGCACCGAAAAACAGCTTGAACGATATGTTCAAGCTGTTTGTGTTTAAGGATAGATGATATGAACTAAAGAGTCGATGATAGATGTACTTACAGAGGACTCATATAGGGATATGTTCAAGCGGTTTGTATTTATTTGTATTTAAG
>NC_051400.1:1327418-1327955 GCF_015228065.2 Penaeus monodon
TACTTAAAGAGGACTCATGTAAGGAAATGTTCAAGCGGTTTGTATTTTAAGATAAACGAAATTAGGCACCCATTACGGGTATATAAACTGGATCGGTTTCATCAAACGACCAACAGGATAAGGTTTCCACGCTGGGAAATGACTACCACGTATATGTATAACCGTATGCCTCTCCTACAGGGGGGGTGGGGGGCTATAGTATCAACATATATACGATACGATAAATATACTTTTTGAGTTCACGAATGAAACAAAAAAAATATAAATATACATATAAGTATGGTAAACACATCAAGATCAGAATCTATGCTTCCACTTAAATTATTGGTTAGGAAGAAGAAGCCCAGTATTTCAGGGATTTTATTTTTTACCAATGGATGCCATGAGAAGTATGTTACCATAGATATATCGAATACATTATCGTTGTCAAGGGAAACACTAACATAGTCACTTTAGCATGATCTGTAGATTATAATCTTCTTCTGTTTTATTTTACTGTAGCTTTGTCCCATTTTGGTTCTAGAGTGTATTTATGTA
>NC_051400.1:1328079-1328757 GCF_015228065.2 Penaeus monodon
TGATTCTTTTTCTTTTTTTCCTTTTTTTTCTTTTTTCTTTTTCTTTTCTTTCTTTCACTCTTTCTTTTTTTATGCCCTAACTTTAATCACGGATGTAATAAACAGGATTATATACAAGGAGTTTCGGAGTGATGTTGAAACTGCATGAAGTACCTTATTATACTCCAGGAGATAACGAACTCCGATGGAGGGAATCGGACGGAACACTCAACTATTCTTGCAACATATGCCATACCGCGCGTAAAGAATATAATTCACAAGCAGTATACTTCAGAATAACACTGTGATTAGGTACGTGGTTGAAGCGCGCCCTAGTTTTTTCTAATTGCGTGTAAATAAAGTGATTTTTTTTTTCAATACAATAGTTTTCAGTCTGATTTGGACAGAATATAGACTTACCGATAATACATCAAATGAACATCATAAGGACCGTAGTTGTATTTACTGCAATGGCATACTTTGCATGATATAAAATACCGTGTCACACATATACGTGACAACGTAGTATAAGTTTAAAATACTCAAACAAACAATAAAATTATTTACGCCATTCCTTCCCTACAGCACAACGAATACGCTAACTTCACAATGCGATGAATAAACTGAAAAGAAAAGAAAAGAAAAGAAAGACTTAGCGAGCTACGCAAAAGATATTTACCTCTTGACGCGTGATCTATA
>NC_051400.1:1330325-1330402 GCF_015228065.2 Penaeus monodon
GTGAGACATAACGTGCCCGCCCATGTCCCCCGCGCACGCCTGCGTTTTCGGTCGTCTCATGGGCGGACTTTGGACTT
>NC_051400.1:1330463-1330897 GCF_015228065.2 Penaeus monodon
GAAAGAGCGAAAGAGGGGAAAGATCGAGAAATGGGAGATAAAGCGCTGGGCGAAGAGTAAGAAAACGGACAAAGAAAGAGAAAATGGAGCAAGAATGAAGGGAGGAAGAGGAAAGGAAGAAAGAGGGAAGAATAAAGAGGATGCAAGAAAGAGGAAGGAAAGACAAAGGAAGATGCAGAGTAAAACGAAAGAGGAATCGAAGAAGGAAGAAAAGAAGAGAAGAAAGAGAAGATGAGAGGAAGAAGAGAATGAAAAGATAAAGACGGTAGGGAAACAAAACGAATGGTAGATAGGACACCCCCCCCCTCCCTCTGCCATAAGCCACGCCCCTTTTCCCCATATGAAGTCGATTAGGCCACGCCCCTTTTCCCCTCGTGGCAAGCCCCGATGGACTGATTTCTCTTTCGAAAACAGAGGGGATTTTTATTCTTTTC
>NC_051400.1:1331122-1331413 GCF_015228065.2 Penaeus monodon
CCCCACTTTTTTCTAGGAGGAGGGGGGGAGGTGGGGACGTAGCATTCACATTATTAAACTGCGCGTGTAGGTGTGTCTGTCTATAAGAACGAAATAATATATACCAATTTGACTCTTTTGCCGTGGGTCTGGACATTATCAGAAAAAAAACTGTCGTATTGATAAATGGATACCCTTATATTATCCGTATATATATTATTGATTAAATTTACTCATTTTGCGCCCGTACCTATGTGTAAAACTCTACGGGCAGACATTGTAAGTTTTCACATTAGCATAGATATTTGGATA
>NC_051400.1:1333599-1333833 GCF_015228065.2 Penaeus monodon
TATTCCACCAGGTTGCTTATTCCTTCTCAGCCCCTACTACAGGCTGCTGTTACCCTGATGCTCCTCAGGACGCCATTTGTTATCAGCAACACCGGCGCGATCACAAGGCTACCCTGCCGGAATTTTAATCAGGATACAAATTACAAGCGCTATTTCACCATACACACTGCTTTATTAACCACACTCACTATAGGCATTGAGGAAACTGGTCTACGAATCTGGCTTATTCATACT
>NC_051400.1:1335132-1336063 GCF_015228065.2 Penaeus monodon
ATTTCTGGGCGGCAGGAAATGTTATGCGCGCAGTCTTCAGTGAACCGGCGTGCTGCCAGGACATCCGCTGTCCATCTCCTTGTAAGTATTCTGAAGAGTCTAGCGAGTGCTATCCATGAGTCGCGCATGCGTATATGTGTTTATGGTGAATCAGTGGGTGTAGTATACGTGCTTATCCATATACGTGAAAATGGGGTTGTGTAAATGAAGGAAAATAGGGTCTTTGGATATTTCAAGATTAAGAAGTAAAAAAAAATATATATATATATGAGCTAAATTAAATGTCTTTGCATATGATAATTAGCATTTGACAAGCAATTAAATACTGATTAGTTTTCAGTTACAGCCTGAGTTCTGAATATAGTTTTCAAAAGATTTTAACTAACAATATCATTTATCTATCAAGCCAAAGGTAAGCCACTTTTCTTCACTTTTATGATGAATTTTTAATTGCTCACTTCACTTTTTTTCCAATTCTTATGATAAGGCATTGGGAATGATCATTAATAATTAACCGCCTTGTGACGCTACTAAGGTGTGTTGATCAGTCTAATTAAGCAATGCAACACCTGCAGGATGATGCTGATTGCCTCTTGACATGCGTAAATCACCGACACTTTATTTCTCTTTGATCTTATTGGATAAAAACAGCGTATAGATTCTTAGATATTGTGTATATGTGTGTCTCTGTATAAGGGCTGGTGCATAGTGACTAAACGTGTAGTATATAAACAAAGGCACAGATATTCGGGCATTTACAGAGGTTCCTAATTCCTTATCTGAAACCCCTTGGACCAGCTGTCTTCCTTATTACGGATTTGTATCGGATTTCGGAAATAAAGCTGGTTCCATGGATATATGAACACGCTACAAATAATATCACAGTTCATATACAGATTAATACACTGATGATATGGTTGACAATCTATCC
>NC_051400.1:1338703-1338991 GCF_015228065.2 Penaeus monodon
AAGAACACGTACATACATGCGTTTTATACATGGACAAGTACACATTCATCCACCCACTTGCACATTCACTAATCCACCTACCTTATTTCCTCTTCGCAAACCATTCAACAGAGCTCACACACCCACCCAACCGCCTGACTCTCACACCACGTAAAGAGCTCGCCATTCCAATCACCACGAACATGGCATACAGAGTAAACAAAAGACGCGTGACTTTGTTTACTATAACCACCCTCACCTTGGCAGTCGGCGCCTTCGTCCTTCTAACCTACTCGAGAGACCATGAGG
>NC_051400.1:1339406-1339501 GCF_015228065.2 Penaeus monodon
ATAAGAAATATGGTAATTGAAGCGGATCGTAGGTGTATGTAATATTCATATAAATTACCTAAGACTTATATATCAGTGTTTTTTTTTTCTCTCTC
>NC_051400.1:1340230-1340319 GCF_015228065.2 Penaeus monodon
ATAATGAAATCCACATTCTTTAACTCTCTAAAATAAAACACGCAATAACGATCCGAAATAGATTAACCACACATTTTTCTTTTTTCTTT
>NC_051400.1:1340634-1340859 GCF_015228065.2 Penaeus monodon
AATAAAATCCTAGGGTTCCTTTGCAGGTTCAAGTGAACATGAAGGAAATCCCCGAAAACGAATTGGAACAAAATCCTACTCCTATTATTGAGGAAGAATTGCCACCTAATCCTTTCCTTATTAGCGAGGATCAGGTTAACGAAGTGAGGGTAAGTGAGGAGGAGGCAATAAAAATGGAAGAGGGTAATTCGGGACGTTTTAGAAAACGTGACACTTGCGGTGAGG
>NC_051400.1:1341064-1341573 GCF_015228065.2 Penaeus monodon
GCAATCAATACTCAACTACACACATAATTTATACTTTTCATCCATTCCACACAGCGCGTTCAAGCAGAGCGATTAGCCTTGTTAGCGAGAGAATGTAGCAAGGAACCGCGGCCAAGTAGCGATGTGTACGAGCGAATTCTTGCTCAGTTGGCCAGAAGGTACGATGGTGAAGAACATATAAGTCATTTTATAGTGTTCTCTTGACTTTGGAATCAAGAAAGATAACTTCACCTACTGATTTTTTTTTTAATCATTATTATTGATATCATTATTGTGGATTTATTTATTGGGTGTTTGCATAATTATACACTCATGCAGTCTTTAAACATAATCAGATTAACAGATATAAAGAATATGCTATAATTTATTTTCATTCTTTATTTACAACATTTTGGTGTGGCAAGATCAAGATTAAATGACAATATCTATTTTCATAATCTTATCTACAGTATTTTCGTTTTTTTTCCAATCATTAATTTATGCTTAATTTTCTATACTTGTATAATTTA
>NC_051400.1:1342035-1342164 GCF_015228065.2 Penaeus monodon
ACATAATCAGATCAAAAAGGGATGTATTACTCATGCGTCTGGCAGCAAGGCATTGTACAAACCTGCTGTACTGAACCTCTAAGTTCCCTCTGTTGGCTTCCTACCCGCTGGTTTTATATATACATATCC
>NC_051400.1:1342225-1342815 GCF_015228065.2 Penaeus monodon
CTTTCATGAGCAACTCTTACATCTAAAAATATCTTTCCTATCATGAAGATTCGAAACTGACAAAAATTCTGTTGATTTATAAATTTACCGAACTATATATATATATATCTACCTGTGTTTCTAGACATTTCCCCAACGCCATCAATATCTTTCTCAACACAAAAGTACGAAGGCATTCTGTTAATGCGTATTTTAATCTATTTACCCAGTTATCTATTTGTTTCCTTACACAATTCACCACCACCACTGTTATATTCCTTAACCTATGGTCTAGACATTTCACCACCACCACTATTATATTTCTTAACCTATGGTCTAAACACTTCACCACCACTATAAGGGCCTACACATTTCCCCACCACCATTAATACCCTCCTTTTTACCCAAGTCCTAACATTCCACAATCTCTCTCCTAACATAAAGGTTCGAAATCGTGGACAAATACCGTGTGTCGAACTGCATGGTCCTCAAAGCAGGATTCACGGCGTGGAATGCTCTCTTAGCCTACGTCCTCGGCAGACAAGATCTCATCGACGGTCATCAAACTTACATGTATGTAGAAAATACAGTACAGAAACAACAGTAAAAAA
>NC_051400.1:1342844-1343191 GCF_015228065.2 Penaeus monodon
TTAGTAATGTTTCGGGATGAGACAGGAATGAAGCAGTACAGTACGAGATGAAACGAGATATTATTTTTTACTGTCGGAAAACGTTTCATGGCAAGATAACTTCATTGCCCGATCATTTTTTTAATTATCTTGGATCTGTGGCTAGTCGTGATGTCTACACTATACCACAATATTTTTCGATATTTTTTTTTTTCAGTTAGCTAATCAGCAGTCGATTTATATTTCCCCACATAATAATCTTTCCCCCCTAAGATTATGCTGTTAAAGACGTTCGATAAATGGATACGATAGATGCAAAATTATATTGGTATTTGATTTAATCGGAAAGGTACGATAGTAATGATGGC
>NC_051400.1:1343235-1343500 GCF_015228065.2 Penaeus monodon
CTGATAATCATGTGCCAGATTTTCACATTTTACTAAAGATGTATAATCTACTGGCGTCAAAGATATCTGACCATGCTAAATTTATGCAATAAAAAATAAGATTTTCTGCACATGAAATGTTCTCAAATACACATTTATTCACACAAATGTACTCGCTTGATTATCACTGTCTATTAACTAAGGATGAGTTGCTACGATTAGTGTTTTATAGCTTTATGAATCAACGATGAAATCAGTGCAAAGGGAATTTTATAAACTAGCTTAG
>NC_051400.1:1343613-1343902 GCF_015228065.2 Penaeus monodon
TCCTTCTCTCGCAGTAGATAATATGGATCAATTCCTTATGTTAGGTGGAGCGTTTACACAGAACGTTTAGTCTGTAAAACTTGTTCCATTCATACGATGATTTACGTGTCCAAATGGTGCTCTCAGGCCAACTGTCCGTAAAGTTTAGTAAATGTTTTGTCCAATTTATCCGCCATCCATAACACGAACTCCGATATTTCATGATTGCAGTGCATAAAAAGTGAAGATATATATGTTTTGATGAAGGCTTATATCAACGAAATGTTTGATAAATGCAATTGGTCTGAGA
>NC_051400.1:1344208-1344772 GCF_015228065.2 Penaeus monodon
ATTTACGTAGGCCTACTCGTCTCCTCACGAAACAAACACACTCCCAAGATATGTCTCTACAGCACTTGCTCTCCTCCTCTCGCAGGATGAGCCGAGTCCTGAAAGGCAGCAGTGCGAAATTCTCATCGATAAACAGCTCTCCGGATTTCATGAAGTTCGTCGTAGCGAGGGAACCTCTGTCGCGCCTTCTGTCGGCCTACAGGGACAGGATCGATGCAGCGTACGAGACGGGGGCTGCCAATCGCTTTATTCCGCTGATTTTGACCCTCACGAGGGGGATGGGGTGAGTTTGCGGGGGAGAGAGAGGTGATGGGGAGGATGATGGGGATGGTGGGAGGATGATGGGGATGGTGGGAGGTGATGGGGTGGATGATAGGGTTGGTGGGAGGTGATGGGATGTAATGGGAGGAAGATAGGGTTGATGTGAGATAATGGGGAAGAAGATAGGGTTGGTGGGAGATAATGGGGAGGAAGATAGGGTTGGTGGGAGGTAATGGGGATGCATGGTGATAGGGTTGTGTGATGGGGTGTTGTCTGTGTGTTGTCTTTCTGCCTGGTGCGAGA
>NC_051400.1:1345002-1346037 GCF_015228065.2 Penaeus monodon
CGCGCGCGCGCGTGCGTGCGTGGGAAATACTCAGATCAAGTCCCCTCTCACCCGTTCGCACCACTGCCCAGGTACCAACAAACCTACGACAACGGCACCAAGGTCATGCCTACCTTCGAGGAATTTCTAAGGTACATCGCCTCCGTGGCCCCCGAATCGCACGACCCTCACTGGAGACCAATATCCCTGCAGTGTGGTGCCTGTTACGTCAACTTCACACTCATAGCCCACGCCGAAACCCTCAATGAAGACTTAGGCTACATCCTCAGGTACGTGAGTCTTGGCTTCGATGTTATTTATGTGGGTGTATGTGGTTATTATAAGAACATGTTGTGAGGTTCTAGATTTGTCACGGAACACGAACAAAAGCATTGGTAAATCCAATGGTCTCTTGCGTGAATTTCAAACACATTGCGCGTATCGAATAGCCTAGAGTTGCACGAATATACTCAGAACGTAAGCTCTCCCGAATTTCCCCACTCTTCAGAGAGACGGGGATGGAGAAAGACGCCGACTACACCATACTCCTGTACAATTCTCACAAGGGCAGAGGCAACACGAGCGACCTTCTGGAGAACTATTACCGCACCGTCAGTCCTCAACTTATGCGGACGATCCTTGCGATCTACAGGAAGGATTTTACAATGTTTGGTTACGATCCCTCGGATTTCCTGAAGAAGATGTACCCAGACGGCAGCGTGGTGTGGAACCCTGAAGTCTGAGCGCCCCTTTCGCAAGACGTAAGGGACTGACAACAAGGGTATTTGGCGTGGCACTTCTAAAATGGTAGTTTTAACATTATTCGGTGTCCAGTGTGAAGTCGTGAATCAAAAATGAATTGAGAATCACAGTTTTATATTACTTTTATTCCTACGGTTCTGTTTACTATTTGTTGCAGGTATTAATCCTTGTACTACCTTTATCATTCTTCATCGTATTGTATTTCTAGAGTGTGTGTTATAAGATGGAGGGAGCCTGAATTCCCCACACCACGAGAAAGCAGTTCCCTTTATTGTAGATGGCAAGATGACATCA
>NC_051400.1:1346584-1347035 GCF_015228065.2 Penaeus monodon
TAGTTATTTCTCTAAGGCCTTCTGTAGGCCGTCAATTACATGTGGAAGCAACATCAATATAAACTTGAATATCCAAATAAAATAAGTCTACTTAGTATGTTTTGTTCATTTGGCAAATTGTAAACTTCTGAAGTTTGTTAAAAAAAGTAAGTTCACAGATAAAAGGCAATCACCCAGTGGTATATACTTACACCAAACACCTGGAAAAAAGTTTTGTGAATTCTAATGAAGAATTTAATCATTCAGAATTCGTATTTAATGAGTGATTTAACCTTAATAATCCCAATAAAATGGTTGAAAACATTTGCCTGAGTTTTATTTCTCTTGCTTCTCTGGCTTGGCTATTTTTACTGTTAAATTCGCATCTCTTCCATTTATATATTGAACATACTCCTTTAGTTCATTTTCCTCTCCAGCTTGCATGTATTTGCACTATACGTTTAGCCTTATT
>NC_051400.1:1347270-1348133 GCF_015228065.2 Penaeus monodon
CCCAAGACAAGATGTAAAGATTGTACAGCAGTGGCTACAATAAAGAAGCACTTGTGCAACATGGTAGATGACAGCAACCCCCATTATAAAGTTGAAGTAGTAATCCATTATATTCAGGTTCTTTAAGTAACTGCTTTCAGTGTTCTTTTGCAGCATTGGCATTCTCCTTTTGTTGGTAGTAATCATTGTCATCTCTTTTCCAGATGGAAAATTTACCATATCTGATTCTGCTTTTTCTCCAATCTTGTATTTTTAAAAATTATTCACAAGACATTCCTTGTGCATTATGCCATTTTTGATACGATAAGTTCCTAACTCAGTTTAACAGTTGAAATGCAAATTTCCCTTTTTTTCCATAATTCAAGAACTAAAAAGTTATGTCATGTATCAAATTTGCAAGAGTCAACTAACTTCACCACATATTTCAAATCACGTATTTTTCAACTAGTCAGTTATGTAACTGGCTCCTGTGACTGTGAGTGTTTCCCTAAAAGTACGTAGGTGTGTCTAACAGATGGTCATTACCAGAAGAACTTCAATTCCAGCAGGAGAGACTTACATTGACTGCTTACGAGGTATATGTGTATGGCACAACTTACTGGCTTTCAGGTACCAATCCTCTCTCTATTACTACATATGGTACATTTCCAGATTTTTATATATGCAAAACATTATAATACATAAAACATATTGAAGGGGATGAAAGAAACAATATTTTTATATACTCTTATTAAAATATTGGTTAGTGTTCTACAATTCATATGTAATTTCAGTACCTGAGGGAAGACGTCCCTGTCAATTGTATATCGTGATTTCAGGTTGGAAGTTATTTAGATGGCAAAAATTAAGCCTTTGCATGGGGA
>NC_051400.1:1348174-1349411 GCF_015228065.2 Penaeus monodon
AACCTTTTTCTCTTGCTAAAGGCAACTTTTGCATAGCATTAATGACATGCCTGAGCTGTAAATACGGAAAAGAAATTAGCACTGCTTCTTGAATTTATAGAGAAAACAGTGGTAACTTTCCCATAATAATATACCGTTCAAAATTTTTAGTTAAAGCAAAAACATCTGACCATAAAATATGGGTTAGATAACAGATTTCTCAATTTATAATATCCAGAACACTAAAATTCTAAGTACATGCACTGCAGAAGCATAAGTATCAAATGCTAAATAGCTTAAAAAATGATTTCAAAAACTAAAAAAAAAAAGGGGGAGAAATTAGAAAAATGCTATCTAACCTTCTTTCAAAAATAAACTTAACCCTACATGTATTAAGAACAACAGCTAAAAACTACTAGGTGGACGGTTTTTAAAATCACTGACTTGAGATCGGAATTACCTGGGTATTGATGACTATTCTCCCACTCTCACTGATTTCTACATGAAATACCTTTACACTTTATCACTATCCTGCATGAAAAACTGGTATACACACCCATTTTTATTGAAAATGGAAAATCTTATTACTTTGGTTCAAGTAGCTGCTGCAATGAACTTCCCTAAGCTGGAAAGATGATATTGTGATCCTGACACATCATTGAGTTATGTACCATTCTTGAAAAAGCTTTCTCTTAACCAGAATTCAATGTATAAGAATCACAACAAAGCATACAACACCTCATTCCACTCAATTTTAAACTCTTTTGTGGAGAAATGCACTACCTTCTTTAAACACAAAGTAGTACATTCGCTACTGACAATAAAATGAAAGTATGAAGCAACCCTGAAACACAAGATATCAAAACCCATGAAAACTAAGCACTAATTTTCTGCCAATGACTTATTTTGCAGAAAGCATAGGCTTGTACCTGACAAGATAGGACTAACTTTTTCCTACAGCAATGCGAATAAGAATAAATATGTGATTTTTAAAAAATAATCATCACTACTACAACTTCTCTACTCTCCTGTTACTTAAAGGTTTCTATACCATTCTAACTTCCTCATGATTGTACATTTCTAAGGTTCAAATGGAACATTTAAATAAGCATGCAAGGTGGCTACAGTATTCTACAAAGGATAAGGAGTGATAACCATGAGGGCAAATCAAGCCTTAATGCTCCGGACATGGGAGTGTGTTGAAGCCCTGATGGATCCGATCTAAATGACTTTTTTTCAGTATGAGGTTCACAAGGTC
>NC_051400.1:1349506-1351049 GCF_015228065.2 Penaeus monodon
TGGCATTCCATTAACTAGGGTCCTTTTAAGACAGTTATTGCTTTCCCCTTCTCAGTATATTGTTCTGTTCAGAGCAGGGTAAACTGGTAGGCAATAGGGTTAACCCAGCCCATGGTCTTCAAACAACCCTTGAGGTGTCTCCTCCTGTGAAGAAAGAAAACTTGTGAAAATATTGAATTCTATACTAACTTTTAGGGGGGGAGCAAGGAATATAAGAATATATAAATATTACACACATATGAAGTTGAATTAGTACAGTTTGCAAAGAGTGCACAAGCTGGATTACCATCTTGCTACCTTAAAACCATTTCTGATTTTCACTGGAATTTCAAAAAGTTAAACCCAATGCACAAAACATGAACACACAATAGTATCCATTGTTGTGTTATGAAGAGCACACTTTAACAAAAAAGCATAATTAAATTGCTAAGTCAATGTATAGTGTATTCTCAGGATTTACTAGTCTCAACTTTTTCATTTTATAAAACTAAAGCCACATCATTCTACCAATAACAATAAAGCTTTCCTTTCTTCTGGAAGACTTCAATTGTCCAAACAAAAGGCAACCAGATTAATTCTTTGAAAAGCCAATGTTGAGAAATTTGGCACTTATATGCTGTCATTATGCCAAATATGCAATAATTATCATCATAATTAATAACATTATTATTCTCTCATTACCATAACAATCTATTCATTATCAATGCTATGGGTTTTTTTTCCATGGCTCTTAATCTACCAGAGATTAATCCCTTAAAAAGACAAAATACCAGTTACACAAAAAATCAGCTTGAACCAAAGAAACAAAAGCAACTGTGTTAATACCAGCAAATCCTTTTCCTTCAATTTCTCCCAAAAGTACAAAAGGATATACAGAGTACATCACACTGTATTAGCGAAAAGAAACTGCATTTTGTTTCTCATGGTGTCTGCTCTTATTATTTGACTGGCTGATGCTGCAAAAAGTTGTGATAGCTGAGAGAACCAATAAGAAAAGGCTATGTGTCTTAATCTTTCTGACAAGCGAAAGTCCAGCTATGATAGTTTACTTATCCTGAAGTTCAATAGACACTACTACACTTGGGCAAAATGTCTACCCAGATCCTGAACTTCATGTCGTAAGTTTGTCTTTCCCATTTTCGAAAGACAAGGTGGCACAGAAACACAAACATGGGATTCAAAAGTTGTGCAACACCTTGGGAAGTAGTTGCAATGGAGATGTGCATCTGACATCTATTCAACCATCGTTCTCATATCTTCTAAATCTGTTTCTGGCCTTCAGTTAAGAACTGAAACACAGGAAGTAGCAATATCTCCAGAAATTTACTCTTTATGGGAATTCAGAGGGTAAAAATGAGGTGGACTCCAATGAACTGGTGATCTTACACAGAGTACAGCGGCTTCAGAGTACAGCAGAGCACCATTACTTGGAGGTCTGGCAATATCTGGATTATGCCATATCAAACCACTGCCAGTAGGGTGAGAACAAAGTTTCATACCTAATAACCTTAATCTTCATCCAAATTATTAACATCCCCAGTCT
>NC_051400.1:1351086-1351479 GCF_015228065.2 Penaeus monodon
TTTTCAGCACCTGAACCTTGCTCTACCCAGGTTTTCACATAATAATTTTTTGTTTATAGGTTCAACGGCAAGGACTCCGCTTGGATAAAAATGATTCCTATTATTTAAGGATTCCTAGCAATATCCCTAACTCCATCATGAAAAGTTTCTAAGAGACCATTAAATGAATAATGCAAGAAAATATACTATATACTAAATTACCCTTATTTCTAGTTTACTGCAATTTCATATTATGTAGAAAACATCATTTCAAAAAGTCAAGACTCATTTTACCATTATCAAGAATCAAAATTTCAATCTAATTAATACATAGCTATAAATACCTACTTAACATATCTCTAACAAATTTTTAATAAATGCAACTAAAAATACATCATTTCCCTTCCTTTCTAT
>NC_051400.1:1351503-1351883 GCF_015228065.2 Penaeus monodon
TACATAAGCCAAAAATCGGTAGTAATATTTTTTCCCTTGACCTTTGTTCTGTTTCATTACATCAGTATTAACCAGGGTTAACTTGTAAATGGAAGAGCCTACACAACTGTCTGAAGAACTACAAGGCATCATGCATTGACCACTTCTATTTAAAAAAAAAA
The DNA here is from genome assembly GCF_015228065.2 of Penaeus monodon. Lineage (NCBI taxonomy): Eukaryota > Metazoa > Arthropoda > Malacostraca > Decapoda > Penaeidae > Penaeus > Penaeus monodon. The sequence goes on from NC_051400.1 coordinate 1,351,665, forward strand.
GAGGGGGGGGGGTAAACACTAATGACATGCAATACAGTACTACAGGAACCATCCTCCTTGTAACTGCAAGGTACCTATTAATGATAGCGAAAGTAATTAACATGCTTGAGTGCAGGTCTTAATAGTCCATTAAAACCCATTCCTATTTACTAACAATGTAAGTAAATGAGAAAAACATTAGGATAACAACAACAAAAAGAGGTCATCACTAAGTTAGGA
>NC_051400.1:1352117-1352430 GCF_015228065.2 Penaeus monodon
TTATGGTCAGGACATCTGGTTTGTCTCTTGAGCCTGTCCTTTCATCAATCATAAAACTATGTTTATGATCAAACAATACTACTTCAGGAATAACCATCTTTTTAAATGCTTATCCTGTTCAAGTAACTTATATGTTGTAGAAGTCAACCTCAATGTCAAACTTTAATGACTATATAAATTGAAGACCAACAACCACACTCATTCCTATATAGTATTTACAAACATTCTGTATTCTTATTTTCATTTCATCATTTGACTGCTCAAACTTATATGGCAAATCTATAATATGCTTTCAGTCTACTACAAACCAAAC
>NC_051400.1:1352777-1353823 GCF_015228065.2 Penaeus monodon
CAACAATCACAAAATAAATCCTGTTCACAACTACATCTATCCAAAGAATGCAAGATAACAAGTTAGTACTAACTACCTCATCTTTACAAATGGTATGGCTTGTTTCCAGACTAGGTTTCTTGCTGGCATAATGAATATATAATGGGTATACTGTAAGAGAACACTGCTGTCATCAGTGGAACTAATTTCTTGGTAAATTTGGAAGAGGAATACGGGAAAAAAAAATTGACATTACTTTTCTTTACACATATGTATAAAACTAGCAGTGTTTGAAAACCAAGCAAACATCTACTTGTCAGAATGCCTTATCTACATTTCAGTAATTACAGTTATTCATCAACTGGTCCACAAAGCCACACAGCGCGTAAAAACAGCATAGGGAAAGAAAAATGCAGAAACACACGGGACAAATTTATTTCAGCACTAGGCCATAAATGACCGAATTTACAAGCTGGAACCACCACCAGTGTATGGTAAGCCACAGAAAGAGTTGTTCAAGGTATACATGGGAGGTATTGCATTAAAAAAAAAACTACACTAGCATACTATTACAAAGTAGAAAAAATCATAGCCATCACATCTACTTTATTTCAACTACAATCTATTTCATATCAAAAAAGATCTAGCAAGGAATGATTAAAATAAACCTAACATGGAGCAGTGGCTGTATTCCTAAAGATATAAAATTGGTCAATCATTCCCATCATGAACATCAAAATAATTGTAATATGTACCATCACTAACACCAATCTTGTTATATATAACCATATTCTAGGTATCTTGAAAACAAAATACAAGAAGATATAAACGAAAAAAAAGGAAAAGGCAAATACAATGCATACTGGAATCTAAATGAAATTATTGACTTAGCATTCTTTTATTACATATATGTGCATGTATCAGTAAGCATTCATTTCTATAACCTGAAACTTCAGTACAGCAATCCTAAGAAGAATCTTACATACATTCATTCAGTCTTTGTGCTTTAACCTATCACAGGACACTAAAACCTAAATTTCCGTTGTGAACAATACTGCTTTGACAAC
>NC_051400.1:1353841-1355048 GCF_015228065.2 Penaeus monodon
AACCTCCCAAGTACAGGAGCTCCATTTCTTGACAACTCACAACCTATTCCATCAACTTTTGTGAAAAACTTGTACGTCCAAAATCCCATACATATCCGAAAAGAGAGACTAAAAAGTGATAAGATCTCATCATCAAATTAGACCCATGTCCCTGAGGGCCATTTCCACGATCTCATCCTAGGAGGGAGGAAGGGAAAGAATTATTATTAATACCAGTTATTTCCTAACCTCAAGACATAAGTGTTACAGGCAGTATTATGAATCTCGATGTTGTCTGAACTCTCTTGTGTGCTTGGTTATTAAGCCTATAGTGCTTATTATGACATTACATGTTCATTAACATCTTTACCTTCAGAAATATACTTTTTGGCACACTTCCAAGGAAAAAAAAAAAAGGCTAAAACTTACATAACTTCAAAGGTAACACAAGTTATACACATACAAGAAAAATGCATGGGGATTTTGAATTAATTACAGATGTCAAGTCCATAAAACGTACTGTAAAATCTGTATTTCTTTTACTTATTAAAATTCTGAAATATTCATTAAATGCACAAATAAATCATGTTCTATAGCTCCTTATACAGTTCAAAATCAAAATATCAAATCACTAACAAAACGAGGATATTTTTTGTTTTGTTTCAAAAACTGTAAGCAATAATTTGTGACATAAAATATTTTACTTAATCCAAAGATACTTCAAATATATGAACGATAAGGAAACAAAATAATTTCCCAATGCATTCTACTTATTTCTCCTCAGAGACTACATACACACGATCATTATTTAGGACATTATGCTACCGGTATTTGATTAAAATGAGGGTAAGAGAGCCCTAACTGTCAATGTGCAGCATAACATTCCATTTAAATGACATCTCAGCTGCAGAAGTTGTAATACTGATAAATGACATTTCTTACTGTTAAAAAAAAAAAAAAACTAAATTAACCGTACTTCTAAAGCCATACTGATTGACATCTGATGTAGAGAGGACCAAAGATCAATGTCAGACCAAAACATTACACATGTACTTTGTCATGTTTTTGTGACGTATTGCACAAATATCACTCACATGCAACATACCTTTGTGATGCTGCAAAGTGGACAACAGAGAGCAGTGAGCACAAATATTGGCGTTCCTTTCATGATGTGTCAGATTAAGAGATTTGTCCTTGTATATAAAGGAACTCTTATACAATAAACCAC
>NC_051400.1:1355365-1355626 GCF_015228065.2 Penaeus monodon
GACCATTAGTCACAACTTATTTAAGCCTTGTAAAAATTACAAATACTGAAGCATTTTCACAACATTCTGATATTGTATCCTCCATAATACATCGCATCTTCCTCAGCCTCTTCCTAAATATGGAGATAAGGAGAGATAGGGAAAATTAGAACTGGGTTGAATCACTTAACACTAACCCAGTCACCAGTATGATACAACAGCTTTTCTTGCAGACTAAAGTGCTAAAAAGTGTCCACTTTATTAACACACAAAAATTTAAGT
>NC_051400.1:1355677-1355766 GCF_015228065.2 Penaeus monodon
TGTCATTAAGAATAATGTTCTTATTCAAAGAGATTCTAATTTATATATGGTAATCTAGACCACAAGCTTAACACCATATTCTGACAGTT
>NC_051400.1:1355797-1356175 GCF_015228065.2 Penaeus monodon
GATTTCATGAAACCTGAAGTTAAGAAATTTGCTGCTCATGATCCTATAATATATATATATTTTTTTTCTATTAGAACTTAACTGATTAAAAAATATATAAATTATCTATTATTTATTTTCTATTGTTTCAGATGGCTTACAACTTCAGCAAATATAACAGAGCACCCTAGACTGTAATTATTAGTCAGTTATGCTGACATCACATCAGACTAAAAGTTACAAAGATTTTTTTAGACCACTGTCAAAAGGACAAGTTGTTTTATCTCCCTCTATAGCAATAGATATATTCTTTATAACTGTGTGGTACTGCAAGAAATCCTGTAAGTATTCCATAAATAATACATTTATTTTAATGGGTGTTAACTTCTTTTCAGATCA
>NC_051400.1:1356298-1357370 GCF_015228065.2 Penaeus monodon
TCTAGCTATCTATCATACTTGTAGAGCCTTAACTGGAATAGAACTTGGCAATTATGAAATAAGTGTAAAATGTTATCTGTTGAAAGACTGGCAAGTGTCATGAATTCTGCCTACATAGTCTGATAAAGCAATGCTCTTCAGATCTCTTGAATCCAGATATCATATATTCTCAAAGATGGCAATCCACTACTATTTAGAACCAGACTCAGAAGCACCAGATTAATAAAGCATTTGCATGAACTATGTACTATGGACACTGCCCACCAACTTCTCTGAAAACCAACATCCACATCCAAATATGTACACAAAAGTCTACAACAAATAAGTGTACAAACATAATAAAAATCATAATAGCACAGTCTGAAGATGACTAAAACAAAAATCTTGAATACTCACATTTGTAAATTGTAGCTTTGTTAGGCTAAAGACAAACATATAAGAATCTATCATAGAAACAGGACAGCATGAGTAAAGTTCAAGTGACATAATCTTAAAAACTGTGAAGAAGAAATGCCCCTGCAGAGTACCTTTACCCCAGACACTGCTGATGATGCCTCTTGCTTCCCTATCTTGATAACTCAAAACTGTAATGTATAGTGCATGCTTTACCCCAAAATGTACTGAAATTATGCTACAGTAATGAATCATTATCAAAAATTATCTTTGCTGATAGTGTATTGTACATTCCTATGGCTAAATAGATTTTTCAATATCTTAATAAGTGTGAAAATGTGTGGGAAGCACTGCAATTAACTGTATAGTCACAGAGCATAAATCAATCTTTCTATTTCCGATAATGGAAATAAAAACATATATATTCATAAACAAAATGCACATCAGCAGTACCTGGTTGAAGAATGCCCAGAAATTAGCTATCATTGACACAAGTCAAAAATACAACTAAAGTAACAAGTACCACATGAAATACTACAAGTTTGACCCATTCACTATCACAGTGAGAAATACACAAAATCACATCATTAACTTCTGTTACTATTGGTACAATCATATGTTTATATACTAAAAAGACATCCTCTTATATGATTTTCTCATTTTCAGGATACTCAAACTC
>NC_051400.1:1357421-1358472 GCF_015228065.2 Penaeus monodon
TACTGAAAACTATCTCACGACAAAATGATCTGAAATGTAGTTTTCACTGCAAGAGCAAATGGTTTAAACAACATATAATATATATATATACACACAACCTATTTCTGAAACAGGGGACAAAAACATGATTACCCCAAAAAAATATGAAAAATAATAATATCCAACATCCCAAAATTAATAACAATAATGAGAAATAATTGTTACAATCAAAATAAGAACTTCAAGTAAGCTACAAAACGAGCATCTATAATCATTAGCCTAGAGGCTTGTACCCTCACCGGTGTTTTCACTGTTCTATGAAATAGCCAAGTCACCTCTCACTAGCATTTGCTAAAACAGCGGCTAACTACAACATCTCAAAGGAGCTGCCTTTACCCTTACAGATTTACACCCTATATGTCACAAGATTGGTGTTAGTGTGCTTAGCCTTATATTAAAGTAATATGCATATTATATCTGTTCCCTGTGCACCTTTTGTATTATTTATCTATGGATATAATTTAATTTGCCTTTTGAACATCTCTAAATAAACTAACTGGAGAACAATACCCTTTGATCTATGGCTTAACCAATAACCTTCCTCTATTTTCTTCTATTGCACTAAAAAAATTTCAAAATTTTCTACAAAAGATTTAATATATATAATATACATTTTTTATGCTTATACAACGCTTCCCTTCATCTTGCTTTTTCAACGTACCATAATCTATACAAGGCCAATGAACGATGCCACCATTGCCATCGTAACATTGTCAAAGAATCAAACTTTGTGTGCCTAAATTTCTTTCACCGTTTCAAGTTCAGAACTCCAATTCACATCTTGTTATTTTCCACACTTCAAAAAAACCCATGAGAGCAACACCTATAAACAAGAACAAGGCAAAATTCTTTTTGAACAATAAGGGGAACTAAATCAATAATACCTTTGAACATCTTGTGTACCATTTGTACTGACCAAAGAATGAGACACAAACTCAATTCAGACTTGAGCCTAAAGCAGAAAAATAAGTCAAAACAAGGGGAATTACATTTTTTCTGTAGAGCTCTTAGA
>NC_051400.1:1358526-1359287 GCF_015228065.2 Penaeus monodon
AGCTGTATCAAATTGATAATGATATAACATGACAACAACAAAGTAGCACCAAAATAATATAAACTTATTGGGACACTGAAACACGGCTCAGTTAAAACTGAAGTCCTAAATATCATGACCTGGGGCAGTGGCATACAACACTCATACTAACATCCTTACATATAGTCACACCCATTTACACAAAACAAGGAGAAAAGTGACCATGGATATAACGATTGTGGCCATCACCTACATAAGTGCTACTGTGGATCTCTGGGAATAGTCTTTTTCAAAATATAGGTTCAAATTGATCCCATTTGTTATAATGATGGTTCATTACATCCAACAAAAATACTTCATTTCCACTACTGTGGATAAGTAAGCTTTACAATACTGAAAACATTACCCTCAACACTATCAAAAGCTCATTACTAGTCACTAATTCGCATCTTTGTCATGATGAAGATTCACAACCTGCCCTCTGTTCACTAAAATGATAGATAGAAAGGAAAAAAAACAAAACAAAAAAACAGCATCACCATGAACATATGACACTGGTGGTTAAATTCAGTACTAGAGTCTTTATATCTTAAATGGGTTGCATGGGTGGACACATGAATGGGGATGAGGGAAAAGGGAAAGTTGCAGGAGTATCACTCTGGACAAGCTAGTACAGCCCAATCTCGCGGAGGGCTCCTTCCACAGCCTCGTCCTTGAAAGAAAATAGGACATTAGCAATAACTGATCTTAACTTATTGACTCCCAGTTATCTTAAGACAGGC